>NC_132785.1:73800118-74103094 GCF_048418805.1 Vulpes vulpes
AAACAAAATTACTTATTCAGTGGGCCTTGTTTTACTCATTATGTGTATAATACCATATTTACAAAGGGATAGGGGAAATGGTATCTATCAGAATGCCTGTATTAAACTTAGCTTTAACTTTTCTTAAATTAGTTAAGGTTGTATCTTTAACACATTCCATCTATAATCTTGAGTCATACTATTCAACTCCAGAATTTCTGTGTATTTGCCATTCATTTTGCCTAGTAAGTGGATGTCTGTATAAATGATTGGTTGATACAACTAAAGTTATCAAAATAATTTAGCAATATTTCTGGATCCTGCTATTTTTATATTTCATAACATGTTTAAGTAATCATGAAATGTAGAAGTAAGATATACATATTCATGTGATCTCAGTGATTCGTGGCTTGGTCCTCTATAAGACATAGATTTATTACCACAGAGATGTTCTAGCTCTTCCATTTGCAAATTGTCAAAACTTGAAGATTTCTATATACCTACATCCCCTCTTTACCAAATGCCTCCCAGAACAACTTAGAAAATGTCTTTGTTTGTTGTCTTTGAAACCTATAGGCCAGCAGAGTGGTACTCATTGTCACTTAAGCATCTTCTCCTGTATTAGCAATTCTTTAGTACCCAAAAACTTGAACATGGCCTTTTTATTAAAATTGCAATCATAAAATCACCATTTTAGTATTTTCATGGCCATCAGTAGACCTCTGTGGATACAGGGACTCAGAAATGTGGGATTCATCACCAGCAGATCCTGCAGTTGTATTTTCTATGTACCTACCTCCTGCATGTTCAGTATAGAAAGGATTATTATTGTCCCTGTGCATACATTGTGATAACAATAAGGGGACAGTGTTGTGCAGTATGAGCTGTCCTTTTTAGTAATACTTCTGGGAAAAGTGCTGTTGACCAAAATGATGTCAAAGTTAGGTGCATCATGTTCTCATGGAAACAGTGTTTATGTCCTTATGTGTTTATGCCCAACTATGTGGTATGAATGACTACATACCAACTTAATGAACTAGATAGTCTAAGTCCCTGCAGAGCATAAATTCTTCTAAAATGCATGAAATGGAGCAACACAATAAGAGCATTGATTCAGTTTATTGTATCTTCTCAATTACTCCATTATATTTTTCTGGGTAAATGGTGAAGGGATACTGTAGCCAGGTCATGAAAATAAGAAAACTTCCTTTAGTAATATTTTTGACCAGCACCTTTGAAGTCTACTTGGGTCACTGTCACTCCTTGATAACAGTAGGCTGCCTTCAGTTTCTTATTGCATTTTCCCTATAACAAACAAAAAGTTAAGATCCAGTTGTTGGTCATTCTACTGAATGACCAAGTCTTTATTCCTTCCTGAATTACCATCTCATTAACACCCACTGTTTCCCCTTGGACCAATTTAATTTTAAGTGTATGAAACCACTCTGATTTACAGAGATCATTTCACCCTCTGACTCAGTGCCACGTTATTATTTCATGATGTCAAGGATGCCTCCAAGTTGTAGTTTAAATGGTAGCCAGACTGGGAAGCATTCAGGGGTGAGCTGAGTCCTGAATCATCAAGCCCCAACTCTCCATCCCAGATGGAGATGGGAGAACATCTCGCATGTTCCACTACGTGGTTGATTTCAACCATCAATGATTCTTCCTTCCATTAACCCTTTTTTTTTTTTAAGTTCTAGAACTCATGCACCCAGATAAACATGTCTAAACCCATAGATATATGTTCACTTAAATGACTCTCCCTATAAGTATAAACATTTTGCTAACTGCTTTTGAAATTATCTGCAAAAGTAATTTTCCAGCTACAGATGCAAGGTGGGTTCATTAACTTACAGTCACTGAAGACCGTTCCTTGATGACAACCTATTTTACCTCCCCTGCCACCATTTTCTCTCTTGGACCTCTCACTTTTATCTTGCCCCCAGGCTATAAAAAAGGCTTAGGAGTCTAAGATGAGAAGGCTAAGGAACAGAGGAGACCAGCAGCCTGCAGGGCAGGGTGGGGGTGAAGGACCCTTTTGCCAAACCCACCAGGGAGCAAGCTTAGTGAGATGAATTTATCTGAGGGCTGTCTGACAACTACAAGAAGGAATGTTGATCTCGTGGGTGTGACCAGCTCTACGTTGTGAATGTAAACCCTCTAAATTATTACAACCAAATTTTAGGTCCATTGAAAACTCAGTTCCAAAGAGGACTGCATACACATAAAAAAGTATACATCCTTCCAACTGTGTGACTTTTAGAAAATAACTTCTACGTGTATCATTTGACACTCTATTTAATGTTTTAAAACACGTTTCAGTGAAAACATGTTTCATAATATTAAATTCCTAGAAAGGAAGGCCTTATGGAAATTCAATAAAAAGTAAAAAAAAAAAAAATCATCTTTGAAGACCCAACTGATAGAATTCAAGTGAGAATAAAGCATGTATTTTGTGCGTGGTGATGAAGTGCTATAGTTTGGCTGATGGGGATAGCACAGAGTGATTCTGTCCCCTGGATTGGCACAGATATGAGTATGTCCCAGTGCTCCTGGGAAAAGTGAGGCCCTCAGATCACCCCTGAGTGGGAAGGCGGGGGAAGACATTTATCCTGCTTTCCTTCTCAGCATCATTTGACCAAACCACCCTCATTTAGCCTCATGGTCCATCATCATAAATTAAACCCTCCAGAATCTCAATTGCCTCCTATCTCGATTGGCTATTTGCTCTGAATGTACTTGAATTTGTCAACACTGCCCTGGTGCTGCTGTGTACCACAGGAGCATGGTATGGCCTGGTACTACCACCAGAATTCTAGCTGAATAGCAGATAACTGTGTGTGCCCTTGCCTTGCAGTCTCCCCTCTGTTGAGAAATTCATTCAGGAGAAGTACCCAGGTCCCCAAGAAGTTAAAATTGGGGAATGGAGGGAGGTACTTCATACAAGTAATAACTCAAATTTGAGGTCATTCCAACCACAGATGTCCTTGCCTTGTTTCCATTCCCCAGGGCAACAGGCAGCAGTCCATAGGTTATATATTCATTGATGTGGCAATCCCACTGCATTAGACATTTTGCTTATCTCAGGAGAGTACCCAGAAATGCTGGGAACATCTCTCTCCACACACCTCCTGTCCTGGTGTAGTGGACAATTAACACCTGTGCAAAGCAAACCCACGGTCTCAATTACCCATGTATAGTTGTTTAACAGAAACATGATACTTAGAGCAGTTGCCCAGATGTTCCCACCTCAAAAGGATGGTTTCAACGTACTAGCTAACAGAAGTAGCTCAAGAGAAAATGACATTGAAAAGCCAGCATAGTTTACTATAGAGGGTTCCATAAAGCTGGAAACTATTCATAATCTGATTTAATAGGTCTGGGAAGCCCAACAGTATGGTATTAGAGCAAATGTATAAAAGATGCCATTCCTGTCTCAGGCAACAAGATAGACTTATAGATACTGTGATTTTTCTGATAGATCATGGCCAAAGGATTGTCTTATGAACTCCATTCAAAGTTGATTATTGCATAAGACATGCTTGAAACCTTACTGTTTTAGTCCTTTTGTTAGGAAAGCTTCATGAGGTAGAAGAACAAAGCTGAATTTTAATAATTCCGTGGTAAGCAGTAAGAAGAAAGACGGAGGAAACATATTCATGTCAGTGATTGCAAGCTAAGAAGAAAGGCCAGAAGAGGTGAGGGTAGAGAGAGGGACAGAATTTGGAAGAAAACAAAGTGAATCAGAAGAGTTGAAGAAACAGACTGTAAGCAACAAAGGAAATGACAAATAGAGCATCAGAAACGATAATAGAAATGATGAGATATTCAAGGTGCATGACTGCAGAGAGAGAGAGAGAGACACCAAGTTCATGTTGGGCTGGTTATAGTACAGAAGGCAAGAGGAGCCAGGGATTTTAAAGAATGAATTCTCTAGCAAAGCTCAAGCCATCCAGCAAGCAGCTTTCAGACTTTAATGTGGAGATAGATACCCTAAGAGTCTTGTTTAAAATGCAGATTCCTGACTCCATCCCAAGACAGTCTGTTTCCTTCTGTCAATGGAACAGGAAAATGTTTTTAAGAAGACTAGATGATATTGCATTTTTTACGCAGATGCAGGTGATCTTCAGACCTCACTTTGAGAAAACTCTAAAAACAAATCAAAGAAAATCTTACAGCTTTTAACAGCACCAACTTATTAGAAGAGAACAGAGGTGCTTGTAGGTAAGGAATATGCCCTATGAACCTGGCCAGGAAGCATGGAAGACCCACCTAGAATTATTGCCACAGAGCGAGAGATGCTGCAGGTGTGCACTGTGGAACAAGATCCAGCATAGCTTCTTAAGTTTGCTTTCTGGTTGTAGATCAGCCTTTGCCCTTTGCAGTTGGAGATACCTCTCACCCTAATTGAGACATAAATAAATAAATAAATAAATAAATAAATAAATAAATAAATAAATAAATAAATAAATAAATAATAACACCTCAAAGAAGCCTCTGAAAATAATTAAACATGATAATTCTGGATTATCTTTAATTAGAGGGAGGCTCTGGTGCACTCTGAGCTTCAGAGGGTCATCCTGCATTTGTTACAAGTGATCTGTCACTGGGTCACGTGCACATTATTCATCGCTTTCACCTCTGATCTTCCCCTCCTCCGAGCACAGCCCTCTGCAAGGGCCCTGCACTTAGGCTGTAGAATAAAAGAAATCCCCTCACGCTGTTCCTGCCACCGCTACTAGATGACATATCCCTTCCAGGGGGAATTCAGATAGACAGGCTCTTCTCCTTTCTATCCTTCATTCTGCGCTGGCTGCTTGGTGCCAGGCCCGTGCCTGTGCCAGGAGCGCCGGCCTATCCCTCGTGAGGACTCGGGTCCTTGTTGCTGCAAGAGCAGTGCCCAGGCTGGAGCCAACAGTCTGCAAGCAACGCCAATGCTTGTTATAGGCCCATATAGGATGCCAGCAACATGGAATGAGAAGAGAGGAGGGAGGGAGCGAGAGAGACTTGGAAAAACAACCAGAAATTGAGAGGGAAGCCAGACAAAGACTGTGGCCATCTTTTAAGACAGGCCTGCAACCATCTCTCTGCCTCTTCTGACTTGGTTTACCAGGCCTGTACCTGAGCAGAAAGTGTCATATCTTCTATAGTTGACACCGTCCTGTTTTCTTCTCTCCTTTCTGCATAGATTCAGGGCCCCCCTCAGTGCCTCTGTCCACTGACTCAGGGCTCCTGCTTGCCGCCTTGAGTCAATTGATTGGTTCCCTGACTGCTTGTCAGGTAGAGAGCAGAGGTCCTCTGCGTTCATCCTGGTTCCCGGCAGCACATAGGGAGCACCTGCCCCAGCCGAGGTGGGCGGTGGGTATTTGTTGAATTCAGAGTGAGGATCATTCTTTCCTCCCTGAAACCAGTTCTTCAAAAGTTGTTAAGCTTCACATGAACAGTGTCCCTCAAGACCATCTCCCCAGGTTAGGGAAATTGAAATGTACTTAGAGTAAGTACCATCTCAATTAATACATCAAAATTAGGATACAAATTCTGTCCAGAAACAAGTGTGGCCTTCGGGGTCAGAGTTGGGTCTCTAGCCCAGCCCTATCATTTATTTCCAGGCTGCGGATCTGAGAAGTATGCCTTTTCTCTACATCTCTGTTGTTTCCCCTGTAACATTAAGGATAATATTGCCCCTTCGCACAAGGTCATCGGGAGGATTAGATGAGAAAACTCATTGAGAAGCCCCTGATAGATGTAAACACTCAAATGTTTTTCCCTTTTAATTTTGGATTAAGCTGCATTTGGTGGCTTATTTCCTTTTTCTGGTCTTAAAATAACATTTCTAGTGTGCAGAAATACTAATTAAGTAACACCCAATGATTCAGTTAATAGCATCCACTTCACAATAGTTACGTGAAAGTTTAAACACGATAAGACTTAGCACTGCTACCTGTACAAACGGCTGTAACCCGTTCCCCACCTCAGCCTTGCCCATGCTGCATTTGTTTTATTTTGCATTGCTTACTAAAGATAAACTTGGATTTTTGACACATAGGGTTAAAAACCAAAAGCTAAGCTACTTTTACTCATATTTAATTTGCAAGGAAAATTTGTGTGTAAATAGGAAAAATCTCTCTTTAGGTAAATACAGTCACGGTGTGTATTTGTATGTCTTTGGTACAAAATGATCTTACCATCCTTCTATCTGGTTGTAATGGGCTTCAAGGACTTCTCTTTGCTCTAAATAGGAATATTTATTGATCAAGAGCATGCTGTTGCATTCTCTTCTGCTGTAACCCGAGGAAACAGCACCTTTTCACCTCTGAAACCGGTGTTGCCATATTACTCATGCCAGTCTTTTCTCACTAATTTTATGATTATAATGAGGCAGTGGTGCAGTAGTTAGCACAGATGACCTTCTAATTGAAAGACTGTAAATTCAATCTCCATCACTGGGCACCGACAGAAATTTAAATAAATATAGCTCCTAAAACCCTTGTGATGGGCTGGCCTAATGACCACAGGCTAGCAGAGCCCAAGTCATCTGTCACAGGGGACCGCCAGCATCTTCTGGGTGTTAACTACAGGAGTCATTAGAAGCAGGTTGCCCTCACGAAGCCAAGTGAGCTGAGGGACTTTTCCCCGGGCTTTGATTCAGGCACTGTGCCTGGCTATCCTGTAACATATGCCAGGTCACTTTTTTGTCAAATTGCCTCCAAAAACAGGCGCCTGAACACAAGGGGGGAGGCTCCGTTCTCAAATTGGACCTAAGCAGATATGAAAAGCCTTCTCTACCGGGCCCCCTCTTGTCTACTGCCATGTATAGATTCAGATGCAGTAAGCTGCCCAGGGCTGTGTTGACATCATCCCCTTGCTTACTGTATTCCCCACCATTTTTCACCCCCATGACCTTGGACAGCAATCCAATTCAGGTTTCCAGAATGAACTGCCCTGAGGATCAAGATGGGTATGGAAATGGTCAGTCCGAGGAAGGAATCCATGGAGCTGTAATGCTGGCAACATTTGTACCAAATAATTGAGTACTTGCCCTTGATATATTTCTGACCTTCCATTTTGGCTTGAACGTTGTGCGTATGTCTCTTATTGTGAGCTGCCTTAATTCTCTTTTGGAAACAAGTCGTATATAAATTTTTTAACAAAGTGGCTGCTTTAAAATATGTCCCTGGACCTTGACAGCAACTACCTAAAAATGGCCCCATATTGCTGACAATGCCTTAAAGCTGGTTATTGGGTTGTCAGCATGGTGCATCTTTATCCTGAATATATCACACAAACACAATGGAAATTTCCCATTGCCTTTAAAGTTTTGCATTCTGTATATTTGGTTGTTAGACAAATAGAGCAAGCTTTGCCGACTTCATTTTCATTCTTGGCAGCATGTTTTTATCATAAGGCAGATAGTCATTAATTTACAGAATCAACGCTGGGAACAGCTTTTGTGATCTCATATTAAATTTTCCCCTGAATCCGCCCCTTGGCAAAAATTACTCACATCGTTAAAAAATATTTAATTAGGCTGTAGTTTATACCCAGCTCACTGGGGAAATGTTGGAATTAATATGATTTGCATGAATTCTGTTTCTCTTTTTCTGTCAGAGATTAGTTTTGAATTCAGTTCAGAGGGTCGTTGACACTGCCAAGGACTCACAATCGTGAAGGTCAAACAGGTAGCAAATACTTCCCCTGGGTAGGTTCCCTGAAAAGACAGCTCAAAATTGCTTTTAATTATGGGTTACCTGAAAGGCCACTTGCTGTTTTTATTTTTCCACAGATCCCTGAAACACTGCATGATTGGAAGTTTTAGGTAAACCATTTTATTCCCAACTAAAACAGGCCTGTTTTTGTGTAGAGACAGATACATGTGCCTAGCTGTGCGATGCCCAAATTATTTTCTTAGCTGCTTACTGATTTCTGTGTGTTATTCACAAAGGAGAAAAGTCTCTTCGCTTTGTACTGGGATGTGGATAAAGTAGTCTTATAAGACAGTCAGCCAGCAGAGAGTAAATTTTCTACATAGCAGTGTATCTGCTTGCTTAATTCTCTCACAAGATAAGATACGATGTTTAGTTATGCATTTCCTTGTTTATTCTAACATGGGTCAGGAAAAAAAAACCTTAGGGAATTCACAATCCTGTGCCATTTTTTTTTTCAAAAGAAAATTTAATGGAATATTTAATTAATAATCTAATCAATCAATTAATCTCCGTTACAGAAGTGTTGAAATCTAATTCTTTTTCACAGCTATATCAATAAAAGAAGGGAAATGGCTACCCACTTATCAGGATAATAGGAAACTGTTACAGACACAAAGAAAAATTGACATTGTATTAATTCTGCTACAGTGGCCCTGAATTTGCCAGTATTACCAGAGTCTCCTTCGCATCTTAGACAAATTTCAGTTCACTCTCTGAGACTACCAGATACACCCTTTATGGCATAACCTTTCCTAATGGTGGGGAAAAAAAAAAAAGTGGTGGTTAGGGTCTTGTCTTTCTTTCTTTTCTTTTCTTTTCTTTTTTTTTATTCCCAAAGATTTGGGCTTTGTAGCTCTAAAAATAGGCACATTCCAATAATGAAAAGGCATTTAAACTTTTTGGACATTACCTCTGCCTTTATTGTTGAGCTTAAGTTTAAAAAATATAAACCATCTGCTATCAAAATATGTACAGAGCATACCATGCTGCTGACTAGCCAACTGTTGATGAATAAATATTTATATTTCGAATGATTTATATAGGGCTTCTTTCAGCACTGGAAAGATGAGAGTCAGTTTGACCCTTGATTCTAAAAATCGTGTGTCAAGTCACTCGCAGGGAATGGATGCCAGGTGTATCTATTGCAATAATAGCCTTATTCCAGAACATGGCTAATGAAGATCAACACATGTTCCAGATTATTCCAAAGTGTTCTAAACTGAAAGAAACTTAAAATGAGAGATGAGAGGAAGACCAGGATTTTTTGAGTACATATGTTCCGCTGGACATTGCCATGCTAATTTACACACATAACCTTATTTAGCCTGCAAAATACCTAGTACAATAAATACAAGTATTCCATTTTAAAATTGAGGAAGATCCAGTTCAAAGAGGTAGAGTATATAGACCATCTTTTTCATTCAGTCCTTTCTTTTATACAGAACCGTGCTGAACCTAAAGAGAATAAATAACCCACACACAATAACAGAGTTTGTCTCAAATATGTGGCTGGAATCCACATCTCCTTCACCTTCTCTCGGGTGTGTCCAAATTTTCCCAAAGACCACTGTAGATCAGCTCAAACTAGAAAAAGTTTTTTTTAAAGATTAATTTATTTATTCAAGAGAGAGAGAGCACATGCGTACACATGTGCATATGCACCCTGGAGCAAGGGCAAGGGGAGGGGCAGAGGGCAAGAAGCAGACTTCCCACTGAGCGGGGAGCCCAAGGGAGGGGTTGAATCTAACCACCCTGAGATCATGATCTAAGCTGAAATCAAGAGTCAGATGCTTAACCAACTGAGCCACCCAGGCAACCCGAAAAGGGATTAAGTAAAAGACAGCATAGCCATTTTCCCTATAACTTTATTAGTAAATTTTGCATTATTTGTTTTAGAGCAAGCCAGCTCAATTCTTGTGCTTGTACACGTGGCTTTATGAAATGTTTTACACAATAGGGTAGATGTATACCTTCCCTTCTAGTAGAAGGAAATTCATACAAACAATAGCATATTTACAATATTCTTTTTATTATATTAAGACCTTTATTAACCAGTACTACTGTTTGATTTTTTTTTTTTAATCAAGTTGTAAACTTTTACCACAAATTAAAAATGAGGTTCTTGAAACTCTCAACTTAACCAGACTGGAAACAATTTAAAGATCTTTAAAGGTATATTGAGAAAAGCCAGGCTTTTAAAGAAAGAAAAGAAAAGAAAAGAAAAGAAAAAGTATTTGTCATTACCAAAAAGAGATGTCCTTAAGGTTAAAAATAATAACCCCATACCACACAGATAATGCAGATGGTTCTAGTTATCTGATCAGTGGGCAAAAAGCAAACACTTAAGGTCCTCAACTCCAGTCTTTTGTTCATTATCTTATTGCTGGAATTTCATGTTCGTTTCTTCTTGTTGGATGACTAAACCGGATGGTGGTAGGGATGGTAAGCCAGCATTTACTCAGCCCCACCCTGCTCCACCTCAGAAAGAACGGATCCTCAGCTGAATTGGCTGCTTTTGTGTCCTTGCCATCTTGTGATTTAGGGTTTTCTGGGCATCTGGGTGGGTCATTAAAATACCAGATACTGGAGCTGAGGTGGCTGCTGACCTTGGGTCTCCTCTTGTTCACTTTCCTTGTCTTCTTCACCGCTGTCCTCTCCCGGGGGGTCTTTGGGAGGAGGCCCCCAGTCGCACAGTGTAGTTACAGACCACTGGTCTACCCTGCACTCCAGATGGAAGGCCCTCCAGCAGCTCTCCCTGCATGGGTCAGTTGCAAGATTGGTCACTGCCTCTCCACTCTGCACCCTGGGCCATGTGGGAGCTGAGGCCCGAAGTAGGGACCACCTGGGGTGGCCTGGCCTCAGAGCCCTCTACCAGCTGTCCTTCTCTCCCCACTCTCCCTGTGCCAATAATTCTGCTGGGAATTGTGGGGAGGAGGAGCCCTGCGACTGGAGAGCATCTTAATGGTTAGGGTCTGCCATGTGTTTACTGCCTTGCTCAGAGCCCCAGGGCCTGTCACATTTGCTGCCTCCACACTCTTCCCCCTTCCTCAATGTCCAACTCCACCATCTCTCTCTGTCCCCTTCTCCCTCTCTCCCATACTGGGAAGGCACTTCCTAGGGTCCTGGTTCCTTTTGGCAGTGTGGCATATAGATACATGGCCCTCAGTCATTCCTGGTGATGGAATCATAGAGGTTTCTGACATCATTGAACCATAAAACCATTGCTGCTGTGGCCTTCTTGTCTCCCCTCTCCCCAAACCACCCCCCAACCTCCCACCCCTGCCAGATGCCTCTGAGACAGTGAGAGCCAGTCTTGTGGGGAGGGCAGGTCATGGAGGGGGGTGCGGGGCAGAGGGGTGGCTGCTGGGTCTTGTTCTTTAAATACTGGTGGTTCTGCTCTGGGCTCTGCGATCTGCTCCCTCCTCCCAATACAACTCGCATACTTCCAACATTCTTGTCTGAATATATGAAAGCCAAAATATGTGACTTAAAGACAGTGAGTGAGAGAGAGCTATGAAATTGAAGAAATTGTACAAATGCCAATAGGACGAGGGACATTAACTCAGCTTTGCAAAAGGATGCAGGTGACTCACAAAGCCAAAAGAATCCTTTTCCATTTAGTTTTTGCTATTATTGCTGTTTGCTTTTCCTTTCTCCTATAGCCCCCTTATCTGATGAGCACAAAGCTTCTGGAGTCCCTGTTTCATCCTCATGTCTAAGGTGGCCGGTCTCAATATTTCATCCCATGGTCTCAGAAAACTGCAGAGTTGGTAAACGTCATGCCATTTGCATCTAGTTTCATTTCTGTTTGAAAATAAATACCATACCCTGTTTTCTTTCACTCTGAGGAGGAATAATAAATCATGAGAACAGTTCCTGAGAATATAGTCTACCCTCTGGGGCCACCAGTCGTCTTACTTTAGTGGGTCCGCCCCCAACTGCACTCTGAGGTGTTCCCCTGCTGCTCCCTATTCGTACTGTTGTGCTCACTAGGCAAAAAAATAAGCATAGTATCAAATTCCCACTGTCTAATCAGGCTGTTTTCACAACCAGATGTACTTGAAGAGATTATGGTTGAGATACATTGAAAACATGAGTTGTAACAGCTTGGGAAATTTCTAAGTATTTTGCAAAATATTATGCCCATGATATGGCACGTATTGGTTTTTCTTATGAATCCTGATTCAATGTGAAAGAGTAGACATAATTATTATTATGGCTACTGTTTATTAACTGCTTGTTGTATGCCAAGCACATTACTCATCTCAACAGTCCCAAGCAGCAAAATCTCCATTTGACAGGTGAGAAAATGGAGGCTTGGAAAGGTTAAAGCAAGTTCTTCAGGCTCACACAGACGTGGACATAGCTAGGTTTTAAACCCTGGCCTTTCCAAGTCCAATCAATGCAGTGTCTCAAAGCAGAGCAATGGAGTGTGAGGCAGAAGTGATTCTCTGCCCTGATCATGCACCCGATGTGGGGCTGGCAACCCCCTCAAGTTCAGGATCTCAGGTCTTCGCTCTGATTTACAGTGGTAACAACCCAGGGTTTCAGGGAGGGGGCAGGCAACACACCAGAAAGCATTTTGAGATCAGCAGTCTAATCAAATCAACAAATGTTTATTGAGCACAGTGCTAGGTATCTTGGGAACCATAAAGATAAGTACGATATCATCCCAGACCTTAAGAAGCCTGCATTCTAGAAAAGGGTTTAATAAGAAGTGTGACAGTGGCTCAGTAGAAAAGTGTTACAACCCTTCAGTTCCTGGAACAGGTCATTTCTATTTCTCCTACAAGGATGACTTTCTTAAGACTGGAGATGAACACTGGTTAGAGAAAATTTTCCTACAGCACACAATAAATTATTTTAAGAAAGAGAGAGAATGGGGGAGTCAGTACATATTTTATCCATCCCTACATTAATACCTCCCCAGACCAGTTCCTGATGACTCAACACTGTTCTGGCCGCTAATGGCAGAAAATAGTCCCCACAGATATATTTTGCACATAAAATCATCCAAACACACAACATTAATTATGCACATTATGTAAAAAGATAATAGTGTTACCTTTACAGTGGGGGGTGGGAAGGAACACATCTCAGTGGATAGATAACATTCTGTTCCAGCTGAGGAATGTCAAATTGACTGCAGGAGGTGATAGAAATGCTGACTTTTCCAACCAAAGATTGCCTCTTATTCGAAGTGCACACTCCTCAAAGCTCCTACAAATCTTAGGTATTGATTTTCTGGGATGCCAACTGCACTACTTTCCTGTTTCTCAGCCTGAAAAGGCAGCAAGCCTTGCATGAGCTCCCTGTCACTGTTTCTTTCACCTTTGAGGCTTCCATTCTTATGTAAGTAGACACTGTATAAATCGAGGGGAATTTTTTAGGTACTTCAAACATTTTTTGGGTGCTAGCTAACTCTCTGTCACCAGCATAGGAAGAAGGGATTATCCCTCACAATTACAAGTTATAAACTGGAGAGGCAAAAAAGGTACAGTGCCTTGTCCACCCTCATTCCAAGAATCCATAGTGACAAGGGAGGACGGAAAAAAAACAGACTTTTGCTTCCCAGGCTAGTGCTTATGTCAGTAATTCATGTCATGCCTTTATATGTTAATAGTATCACCTTAACGTGGTCTTTCCATTTATGTCCTTTTCTTCTCTTTCAAAAACTCTGCTTCCATATACCCTGACATACTGGACTATGGCACCAAGTCAAGGACTATGGTTCTCACACTACTCCTCCCAGTACAGTTTTTCTTTCAAGCCAGACCTTTTCGAAAGACCCAAAACAAACCACACCAACATAGAGCTGTTCTAGTTGGAAAGTGTAGTGCCTCCGAGGTACCTCAGGGGCTCCTTAATTTGGCTCCAAGAATCAGTAGGCTCCCTCATTATCTGCCATACCAGGGAGAATTTGAGGAAAAAGATTATGCTTTTCATCAGAGTCTCAAAGGATCCATGAGCCCAGAAAGACCTAGGGTATTTATCTTTCGGTTCAGCTTGAAACTCATGATCATCTCCCACTTACCATCTCCCACTTTATTAATGTGCTTCTGAATCAGACTCAGATGGCTTTGTTGAGGTCCTAACAACTGTAAAGCAGTATTGATTGAAAGTCCTAGCAGATCAGACTTGATAGCCCAAGATGGGCTTCTATTAATATGATGAATGAAGAAGCAAAATCAGAAAGCCACCATATTACTCTAGGATTCAGACACTTACCAAACCCTTGAAATCCACTCATTTCTCAATAAAATTGCAATGCTATTTAATTATTCACTCACTTAACATAAAGGGCATACCTACTGTGTTACTGGGGAGTTGGGCCAGGGAATTAGACAGAAATGGCTTCCGCCCTCAGGAAGCTTACTCCAATGAATTAACAGGTGATGTTCACTGATCACTAAGTATATGCCATATGCTTTGTTTGGCACATTGCATGTGTTATCTTATTTAATTTTGACAACTGTTAGGTAGAAAACCATTACTTACCTGTATTTTATAGTTAAGGAAACAGTAGAGTAACTTGCCCAAGGTGAGTAATGGTTTTGATCCCAGGCCATGTGCCTTTAGAGGCTGCATTCCTAACCAAATACTCTCCATTAGAAGCATGTCAAAGTAAATATTAGAAAACCTTCCAAAACATAGCCCACTTTGTGTATACCATTATTCATTAAACTGTACCCTCCTGTCCCAAATACCTAAACAAATGTTTTTAGTCTAAGAAACATGCCCTTCTTGTCTGGCTATCCTGGAAGGTGCCTCTTTAAATGTTCAGCAGAAAAGGCAGGAACTCATCAGTCTCAGCTATTAGACGTTATTTCCAAATGATGCAATTAAAACTAGAACAAGAGACTCTGTAATTGTGGACAGTCACCTATAGCCATTAGATTGTATGAAAAGGTTGGCTGTAAATTCAGTTAATAGGTTACCAGAAAACATACCTTCAACAATCTCGATTTCATCTTAAAGAAGCAAGAAAGTAGCATTACAGGAATAATGACTCATTAGTGACTTGAAATTGGGATTATTTGGCTTTGTTTTGTGTCCTTAGACATGTAAGGCTGAAGGGAAACCGAGTGAGGTTCACTAATGTGAAAACCTCTACATGATTTGGCATGGAGGTTTGAGATCATACCAGCTCCTCCCTGGGCGGTTCTCCTGAAGCTCAGAGAAGAGCTGGGGTTTTCCCGATGGAGGAAATGGATAAGTCAAAGATATGCAAGATTACAAGAGGGATATCCCTTCTAGCCTGGAGCCTATGAGGAAAACAAATACCTGGGTGCTAGTAAAAATGGATGCAGTTTGCCCACTGGCTCGGTGATGCCAAATGGGTGAGCTGAGAAAACATGCTGTGTTTTCTGATGCAGTCCCAGATCCTCATGAAAGAGAATAGGTACAAGCTTACCAGTCTCTAGCAGTTTAAGCTGCCAGGTCCCAGCCATCTCCATCAGTTCATTCTTGAGATTTTATTCATCAGAATTCATTCCAAAACACTGAAACTATTGCCCTTGAGGCTTTCGTGTTCTTTCATGGATAAAGAAGGCTGCAGCTGAGTCTTCACAAAAGTTGCTCATGAAATCCTTGAGTCATCCTTGTTTTGATTTGGTTTTGTGTTTTTATATTCCTCTCGGTATGGATAGCATGAAATTTTCAATTTGCAAAAGGATTTAATCAACAGCAAATGTTTTGAATCAGATTAAAACCCAAATACTTTAAGAGCTATGTATTTATTCTGTCCTGCTGGGTGCAGTCATTTTATCTTGCTTCTGAAGGGCAATGCAAAGCCATAGATGCTCCAATGAATTTCCTGCAACAGATAGGTATGTTAGTGGTTAACAGTGATAAATGTTTACCTTAAAAATCCTGGGTTCTTCCTTAGAATTTGCCCCCTTCTCCTTGACACATCAAAAATGGGAAATCATCTCTGAGACTGTTTTATTTGTCTGTGTTTTCGGGACAGCACATTTACATACTCGCGAAGGCAATCAATATAAGCAAGCCCAGGTCTTCCAAGAATCCTTAATTATATGTCTAAGAATGCATATGTATTCACATGTAATACTTGTGTTTCTGCAGTGTTTCCCCCCACCTTTTTGAGCTGACATGTGCTAAGACTCTTTGGAAGTGGTAAAATCAAGAGTGTAACAGGCAAATGCACAATGAGTTGTTAAATGTGATGGCAAAATAAAAAATTTTTAAAAAGCTTCAGTCAGTATGATCAGTTAAAAAAAAAAAAAAAAAGACAGCCGGCAAACTGTCTATCATGTGATGAAATTTGACAGTAGGGATTATGGCTTTGATGGACCAGAACAGCTAATAGAAGAAGCTGACATTTTTGAAACCCTGCTAATTAAGGGTTCCTTCCTTAATATTAAAATAAAGTCTTTGTCTGGGTTTTATGGTTGGAGAATCAGGTGTTTTCATTAATATATGCCAGTCAGTCTTAATAAGCTTGGAGGGCAGAGGAAGTTATTATTGAGTGACCTTCTACAAAATAAGCATGTTGCTAAGGGCTCTAACCCTGCCCTGTTCAGACTGATGAATCTCATTTCCAATGCAAAAGCTTCACAAGAAATCCAAGTATTCTCTGTGCAATCACAGAAAATAATCCTTGTGTCTCTTGTAATGTCCAGAATTGCCACTTACTACACTACTACTGTACAATGAATATTACAATACATATTATTTTTCTAGCACAATTGTCTACATTTCTGAATTGCCCAGAATAGAAAAACTTATTGTGAAGACACTTGTATTGAAAAGTCAGCTCATTTTAATACTTTTCAAATAGTCATCTACTCTGTTCATGAATTATAATGCTCCGAATACATCTGACAATACTGGCTTTGAAAAGGAGATATGTCTATATTATTACATATTCATTTTCAAATAGATTTCAAACAGATTTTAAACCATTCATTGAAATTCATTGAAATGATAAATTCACAGTTGGATTTTGATTGACTCTTAATCCAATTTTACTTTTGATAAGTTTTCACCCCTCTCTTCCCACCCACCCCCAACCTTTCTCAACCAATATGTTTTTTGTTCTGCTCTTGGTTTTTAAAGCAAAACTGATGGGATACGGTAAAACTTGAAGGTTTTGATAACTATGTAAAGCTTGTCAAATGAATTGGTAAATTTAGTTAAAATCAGTAAAGGACCACACTACAGGTGATTTGTCTGGCTAATTTCCAATATACCAATGCTTCTCTTATAGAAACAGATGTGCATTACAAGTAACTGTTGATTCACATCCAGAGCACCACTTTGAAAGAGTCTTTCAGTTATTGAGCCGTATCTGGAAACATGCAGGTAGCTAAGGTGGCTGGTGTTGGGATAATAGATCAAACACCTTGAGTTTTATGGTTACCCAGCATGAACCAGCTGCTCCTTATCTTGAGCTCTTTCTGTCTGTCCTAGGAGGAGAAGTTGGGTAATACCTCTGTTGCTGGATGCATGGTCAGGTAAACAGACAACAAACCTATTTAAGTCTCTTTGGAGAAGAAAGGAGCTAGATTAAAAACTGCACAGTGCATCACAGGTTTTGTGCTCACCCATGGGAAATAAAAACTTTCCATCATAAAAACTGAATTAATTACAATATGCTAGGTATAGGAACAAATGAGATACAAATCTTAGGTTCAGGGCTTTAGTATGTGGGACAAGAAGTTCAAAATGGCAATGATTTCACCCTTAGGTTTATTGGAGTCAATTGCCTTTGAGATACATACTTGAGAAGAAAAAAAAAAAGACATTTCCTATAAATGACTTATTGAAGCTGTTTTTCAGTATTTTAAAAAGGAAAAATAAAAAGGTTAGTGAAGACTAGCATAGATCTATCTCCTTAGGGCCCAGATCAATCATCTTAGTGTTTATTGAGCCTCTACCTGATGCTTCCTTCCCACTGTCCTGGGCTTATGTAGCACACTACCCCCTGCCCTTCTGTGCTCCAGTGTAGTTAGAACCCTGTGGTATCTTGGATTGCTCCCTTCTGCTCATCAGTCACCTGTCCTTTCTAATTTTCTTCTCTGTATAGAACCAGAATAGGAGTTACCCTCCCAGACACTTTAGGTTTATAGTCTCACCTCTGGACTCATCCACACCAGTGCTACTCAAAGTGTGGGTCGTGGAGCTACTCAAAGTGTGGGTCCACATCACCCAGGAGCTTCTTAAAAATACAAGATTTGGGGCCCCACACCACATCTATGAAACCAGTATCTGTAGGAACCCATGACTCTGCATTTTTAAGGACATTCCAAAAAGATTTTCACCAATTCAACAGAGAGTAATCAATAATGCTCATTACAACTTATTTGTATACTATGTTGTGCTGTCATATATTTTTGTCATATCATTTAACTCTGCAAATGTTTGCCCTGTCACTCCAAAGTGGATTATAAGCTCCAGGGGGGGCAGATGCTAAGTTTTAATGTTCCTTTTTATGCCCATAAGCCAAATTCAGTGTCTTACAGAGAGCAAATGACTAATAAATACTTGATTGACTAAAGTCTTTAAATTGTATATTAAATCTAAAAATTCAGTCCTTTTATTCTAAAGACATTCTTCTATTTATATTTTTTATTCTCTCACACCTCTTCCCTTGAACATCAGTCTCATGGTGTTCTAATACTTGATGTTCTTCTACTCCAGGGATTCTGTGGTTCTAGAGCAACACTGTCCAGGAGAAATATGCTACAAATCATATTTGTAACTTTAAATTTTATAGTGGCCATATTTTAAAAAGTAAAACTAAGCAAGTGAGATTAATTTTAATGATAACTGTATATGATATATCTAAAATATTTTAATATATAATAATATAAAATATGTTGTATTGCCTTCTTTTATTTTTTTACATGAAGTCAGAAACCTAGTGTCATTTTACCCCTATAGCATATTCTAATTCAGACTGGCCACATGTGGCTACCATATTGGACTGCCCAGCTCTTGAGACTAGTCATGGATAAACTCCAGAGGTGTATGAAACCCCTAAAATAAAATGCCAAATCATATGTGTGATACCAGAGCATTTTTCTAGTGAGACAGAAGAATAAACTTTATCAGGTTCCCAGAAGGGTTTATTTCCCCCACCACCATCAAATTCCCACCCTCAAATATCTTAAGAAACACAGCACTGCTTTTAGCCTGTGGAATGACTCATTTTCTCTACTTGCCAGTTCTATTTACATTCCCTATTCTAACAAGACTAACTCACAGTCTGTTATTAAACAGTTGTGAATTTAACTTATTCCTTTAAAATAGCACCTAGAGACTGCTCAGGGTATTGACTCGCTTCATAGAAAATAACCTCAAACACTACCACAGTTGGTAGTTACAACAGCCAAAATAAAATAGAAGTATATCAGGACTTTTTCTTATGGTAATTCACTAGGAATAAGTGATACGCTAGACCTGTGTGCCCACATAGCCTTCAGGAAGCTCCCAAGATGTGCTAAAACATGTCAACAGGAAATGTTCTGGGAGAGTCAGTAACTGATCACAGCACAGAGGATTTTATTCCTTCTTATTCTCTTCTCTGGGCTATGAGCTCCAGATTAATATGACACTTTCTGCAATAGCTAAAATATTCTTGTATACCTTGTGATTTTCTTGGATGAGATTTTTCAAGACCCCTCACAGTGACATGGAAGAGGAGAGCCAGTTGTTTTCTTTATAGCAGCTATGGCATGACCTAAATCAGAGGAACCAAGATGTCAGTTGAGGAAGTGCCGCCTTTTTTTTTTTTTTTTTTTTTTTTTTTTTTTGCATAAGGATCTCTTGAGGTACACAGACAAATTATCTTTCTTAAACTTTTCTGGTTTTGTTCTTCTTTGTCATTCTTCTCTCAACAGCATCACTTAAACATTGTGACTTAGCTCATGGTGAGGGCTTCCATCATTGAGTAGCCCCTTTAAAAACAATCAGGTATGATTAACTCTATTATTTGTGCACATGAAACATATCCAAAGTTTTAATCATATAAGCCATATTGTTTTTCTATGACTAGAATAAAATAATCCTGTGTAACTTTGAAAACACAAATGGAAAGGTCAACCCTGTAATTACTACTGTTGTCCTTATCCATTTTACCTTTCTTGAAAATAAAAGGGCTGTTTAGAATCAGGGAAAAATTTCAATATCAGTCTTAATGTATAAGAATTTTCTACTTTTTCTTATTTATGTGACCAAAAGAAAAAGGGCAAAATTCACTGTAAGAATAATAAAAACAATTAAACAAAAATTGATACTGAAGCCTGGCCATGCATAACATGCATCTCAGTGTGTATCTAGATTTAAATGAAAAATATTGAACCATGTAAAATTTGAGGATGTTGGATTAACTATGCCAATATCAACTATTTTATGTCGATTGGTTTCCTTATTACCAAGGTAATGAAGAAGCTTTGAAAGTGACATCTTACTATTTGTTTCATCTTCAGAGAAGGGAGATTGACTTCAGTTCTTTTTAAGGTTGTTAATCCTTCTTTCTTGGCATCATTTCACTTTTTACTATGATGTAACCTCCAGTTGCGTCCTTTTTTCCTTCCCAGCACTGTGATAAATACTAAGAAGTTGGCCTTTCCTGCCCTACAGACACTTTAAAACTTCAAAACTATAGGAACCTTGTAAAGCAAGGTTTTAAAATTTCTTGATTTAGTCACTTTCGCAAATCCCTGGGCTCATTTCTATGATGTAATGTCCCTTCAGTATTACAGCATTCTCTAGGTTCTTCTTTTAACCAGTGGCTCTTAATGAAAGGAAAAAGATATTGATATATCAAAACTATTCTAAAACCACTGCCTTCATAATATAGGGTGATGGAGAAATCCTGAACCATAAAACTAGAAGAAAAAATGAAATAGAGTATATAACTTATTTTTTAAGCAGAAAAAAAATGAGAGAGTCTTCAAAGTCTGTATCTGTTTTATACTGAGACCATATCTAGAAGCATTCAAATATGTTCAACTGTAGTCTGAGTAATGACCCACCTAACACTTTTGAATATTTAACAATCAGTGTCCTTGATCAATTCAACTATTAGGAATGAGAGTCATAAAAGCAGCATACTGTTCCTTACAACTGTGCCTAAATTCGAAGCTGTATCTGCAATCTGTTCTTTATTTTCACTGGTATTCCATTTCTCCAACAGCTTTTTTCTTTTACTCCTCTGAGAACTAGGAAATCCACTGGAATTATCTTCTGGCACTTCTTAATCAAAGTTCAGAACTGGTTATGCAGTATTCTCTTTGGATATCATGGTTGCAGATATCTCAGGTCGGGCGCTCCAAGGGTTCTAGAAAAGTGTACACCCCCCCGCCAAAAAAAAAAGAAAAAAAAAAACAGTGGAAAAGTACTTGGCCTTACTGATTCCCAAAGGAGTTAAAATGTTTATTTCTGAAGATAAACACAAGATGTGGTATCTTTTAGCTCAAATTCTTCCAAGGGAAGGCTCTGTTAACATATCTGTAAGGAGAGAGTTGGATTCGTTTTCTTAGTTGATGACATTGAAAGGATTTTTCATTCTGCCTCATCGTTCTGATATAGAACCTTTCTTTCTTCTTGTTCTACTAATTTATACATGTATTTCTGTAACAGACCCAATGCTTTTATGCGTTTTTTCTTCAGATAAGTCAGCAAATACATAGAATGAGACAGAGCAGTAAAGAACATCAAGTTTCTGTCAAAACAGTTCATAAATATTCAGTAGAGTTCTGCAGTACGTAGGAAGTTATGAAGATGGCATTAAGATACCAGTAAATCCAAAGAAAACCTATGCTAATCAAGCTATCACATCTTATTATATTTTATTCTTTTATCACTTTATTATCCCTCAATAATAGAAACGTGACCCCAAAAAAACTACAAATCCTAACCTGCCATGCTGAGATAGAATTTCCATCTTATCCTGGGTCAGGATTTTCTAACCAGGTTCTTATAGGAGATCTGCAAGCCTAACCTGGGAGTTAGTTTCCCAAACCACTTGCCACTAACATAGTCCTTTCGCTGGTGTGACCTTCTATCACAATATTGCTGGCATCCCCTGTAGGAGTAGGGCCCAGCTGCAAAGGACTCTGGAAAAAGGGCTGAACCAACAGTGCCTCCAAATCTTCCCATCAATCCCAATGCCCTCAAAAACTAAAAAAAAAAAACAAAAAAAAACAAAAAACAAAACAAACAAAAACACATATAAAAGGTTTAGGAAATTATACCTTAAATGGCAGGTTTTGAATATTTTTTACGTGATAAAAATGAACATTGTATTATTCCTAACACTGAAATATTTTTAAAGGAAGAAAAAAATAGATTTTATGATCTTTCTTTATAAAAAATATCTTTCTTAAGTTGTTGCAGTGTGGCGAGGACATTGCTGCCTGTTCCGCATTGTACCAAACCATCTCAATCAAAGGAGCACTGAATGCAATGACTTGTACTGTTAGTACATCGCTGTAGTTAAAAAGTATTTGCTCACCCCAGGGGGCCAAGCAAAGGCTATCGACATGCTTGCTTGATGTATGAAAAGACAAATTAGTGCCCCATCCTATCTACCAGCAGGATACAATGACCCTACATGGAAAAGTCAACTCAAACCACTGTATAATATATTTACATTTTTTTTCTGGGAAACTTCAGAGTTACCAAATCAACTGTGTCTAGTGTGCAAATTGCATGCAAGCTAACAGAATGTGAATTAAATTCGAGGAAAGCTATGGTTTAGCTTGACTATGCAGATGGCCCTAGTGGCCATAGTATGTTCTGGAGGAATCTAGGGTAGGTTGAATGGGAAAGCACAGGGAGAAAGGAGTTTAGACCAAATCCTATTTCTGGATAAGGCTGTTTATGACTCATTGCCTGTCGCCTGCCCCTTACACATTCTCAGCAGTTTCCCAATACACTCAGCAATGTGAGAGAGGAATTTCTTCCATGTCACTCAGGGAGAGGAAAGGGGGACCCAGTGAGCAAGGTTGGAAACAGTACTGCTTACTTTTCCTCTTTAGGTTAGAAAGACAGCTCAAAGTCTCATGGGTCTGTTTCTTGAGTTAATAAACATAGCATGTTTGTTTTCTTTAGCCACGTAAGGTGACTGGATTTATTATAAAATGAAGAAGGTCTCATATTTGCCATACAATGCAACTCGCACTAATCAGAACACAATATTAAGGGGAGAGAGGCTTTACCTTTCCATTATGCAGATCCTAGTCAATATAAAATGAAATTTTTCCGGAATTCTACTGTTAATTTGAAGAGATAGTTAAGAAATAATTTTTACAAAACTATGCGAGCATGTGGATAACCCACTAGCCACAGTTCGGTTACAGATTACAGAGAGGGGGTTACAAAAAATGGCTGCATTAAAGAGTGCCTTAAAAACCTGTCCTTTCCCAGCATTTTTATAATCCTATCCTCAGTTAAACTCTGTTGGCTTTTATAAAGGAAGGCAGAAGGTCTCCACGCATTTAACAAATACTTATTAAAAATAAACATATCATGTTCCTATATTGTAACTCATTTTACAGGACAAATAATGTTATAATAATGCCATGAATGATATAAAAGAACCAATGTAAACTTGTCCAAATCAAGCACAGATAAAGCAAAATTTTTTCAGGCCTAAATAGTTGTCCTTTATTCATTCAGCAAACATTTGTGATAAATCTCCTGTGTATGAGACACTAGTCGTAGTTCTCTGGGGCCAAGTTTGGGAAGACTTGGTAACTGAGGATTTGAGGGTATCTAATTAACTATAGTGACATTGGATTGGAACTCTATTTATTTTTCCTGTTTCAAGGTAGCATGAAGTAATGTCTGTTCATCAAAAGAAAGATCCCTAGTCTTGGTTCCTGCAGTGTACTTTGAGGTGTAGAATTTAGTGGCAGGTGAGTTCTAGCCAGCCTTCCTACGAGAGAAGATCAGACAAGAGGTGAGACAAGTGGTTAACTGAGAGTTTGCCAACTGGGCAGCCAGCCCTACTTCTACCAGCAAACAGCTGGGTAAATTTGAAGAAGCATTTTTAACTTCTCACCTATTAAATAAGAGGACATCCACGGATGGTTTTTAAGGTCTTTCCCATCTCTAAAATCTAATAGAGTGAAGTGAAAAGCAGTGCGAAGAATGTTGAAAGTGCTAGACAAACATAAGATGTCAAGAAGAGGAAGAGAAGGAGGACTCCAGGTCCAGAGACTCTTGTCCATCCCCATGTCTATGTCCATGTAGTATACCTGCTTTCATGCCTTTTTTCTGCCTAAAGGCAGAAAGCACCCTCAGGCCTGGCGTTGGGCGGGCTGCGCACCTCTGGCCTCCTCCCACCCTGATGTTCAGGGCTCTCTCCTTAATGGAAGTGAAGCTAAAGGATGGCGGAGCACAGAGGTCCCTGCTCAGCCTCCCTGACTGCAGAATCACTGCCCAAGGAGTGGTAGGGTGACAAAGCAGACTTCAAACCAAATTCTCCTGCCACCATTAGCTTTGCTAGTATTCAGGTTCTTCTGTAAATCAGGAATAATCAGAAGAATTTAAAGGAGTGTTGCAAGGATCAATCAAAGAAAAGTATGGACAATACTTGTACACAGTGATCGGTAGCTCCCCCCTCCCCCCAGTGTTATCATTGTAGTTGGGGCTCAAAGTGCACATCACTCCGGCCATACTTTCTGATTAAAGCCACTTCCCAGACACCACACAAGCCATAAGAACTCCTCACTCGAGTTTCATAGGAGTATATGTGCCTGGGTGTCATCCACTCTCATCCACCAAAAGCTTTTTGGCAGAGGCAGTAGGCATCTTGTTGCTTATTTCATAAAAAGTGATTTCCTGGGCAGCCCGGGTGGCTCAGCAGTTTAGTGCTGCCTTCAGCTCTGGGCGTGATCCTGGAGTCCCAGGATCAAGTCCCGCATCAGGCTCCCTGAGTGTAGCCTGCTTCTCCCTCTGCCTGTGTCTCTGCCTCTCTCTCTCTCTCTCTCTCTCTCTCTGTCTCTCATGAGTAAATAAATAAAATCTTAAAAAAAAAAAAAAGCGATTTCCTCTGCACGGTTTTGCTAGATTTTCAAAATCAGGCTCAGAGGCAGGTAGAGACAGTCTTGTTTTCAACTCAACTCTCCAGGCCACTACCTTACACTGTTGCCATTGGGGGGACACTCCAGGGGACCCCCTCCCTTCCCCCACAGAGTCCCATGGAGTAGCAGTACTGCCATTTCCCGTGCAAGGTCCTAATAGGGAACTGAAGCCCAGGGAGGTTAAGTGAATGGCACAAGATCACACAGCATAGGAGGCAAAGATTCTGATCTCTAAGTCAAGTTACGACTCCAAGTAGTTTGAGGTTTCCCCTCCACTTTGTGGCCATTAGTATCACACACACATAAAGACTATGAGAGAATCAAATTTTCAGTGCCAGCCTTTCCATCCACTGTTGACTCTGGGGTATCCTGGCGCAAGAGCTCTTGAGGGCACAGGAAGAATGTGGTATGGCACATCATGACTCAGTCTTGCTCTAGATGTGCTATACTTGGGCCATCCTGCTATGGAAAGGAAATGCCTGTACAACCAAGCAAAGCAGGCTGTGGAGACAGTGGCCTCCTCCTCCTCGCCATAAGACGGGCTTACATGAATATTCAATAGCCGACACCCCTAAAAAATCTATTAATCTCCCACCTGTGTTGTCATCTTATCACAATCTGTGGTCGGTGCCAAAAGGCACATTGCAGTATTAAGGAAAGACTCGGAGTTTGAGAAGTGACAGTAATATTAAAGTGCTGCAATTGGGCTCCATGCAAAACGCGAGTGACTTCCTCATATTTGCTAATCCCCAAACAAAATAACCATCAAGAAATATTAAAACACACATTTTATTAGTTTCATTTAATTTCTTAATTGCTCAAAGTCAGTTTACCCATTTATTGCTGTGTGAAATGCTTAGAGGCAAGGCGCACATTAAAGGGATTATTTCCATGTAATCCCTCCCTCCCAGAGGGTAGGAACTGATCACTTATGAATCCTGATTTACGCTCTGTAACAATATCAAATGGAGGAAATAGTTATTGTAAAATGATAGAGTCAGTAGTTGGGTAATACGGTAGGAGAGTGTAATTTAATAGCAAAGAGAAAGTACCTCATTTTCGGTAAAAGTTATGTGAGCCTTTTTCAGGAATAGCTATTAACCAAACTGAATTTAGCCTCCCATTTTTCTGGCTCTCCCTCTGTTAATTGATAGATGTTGAAGATGTGTAGCCCGTTACGATTTTAATCAAATGGTGTCTGGGAGTAGATGTGATCATTTTACTGGGACTCAGAGTTCTGGGGATAATAATTGCTCTGGGTATTACACTCTCTGTGACGGTTCGCCCACTGCCAGCCTCCCTTCTCGGAAGAAAAAGAGTGCAGGCTCTCAGGTGGCGTCCGGAGGGATGCTGCAAAGTGCACAGGGAAGGGACAGGTGGTAGGAAGGAGTTCTAGGTAAAGATCCAGCAAGAAACTTACGATAGTCTAAATTTCTGGCACTGGGGTGCATTAGAGCTGGCCTGAGACCAGGAAACTCCCAGGATCAGGGAAAACCCATCAGGGACCCGGGAAAGAGCTTTTTTTGTTATTCTGCTGCTGACACAACTCTCGCTGTCATAGTACCTTGAACCCAGCATTATTTTAGGAGCATTATTGCTCTTCTTGGAAGGATATAAGGGTTATACCACCAGAAGAGCAGAGATAAGGCCAGTCCGTTAGATAGGGGCTGTGCCTCCACGGCAGGCTGACCCTCTTCTGATATTCCGTATTCATTCTTTACCTTTACAATCAGCCTGATAGAGAGAGTATACAAAATAAAACATTTTCCTAAAGCCCTCAAGGAGATTTGTACCATGTATCTTATTAGATTGAAGGCAAAACAAGCTGATACTAGCAGGAAAAAAAAAAAAAAAAAGACTGGTTCAGACCCCAGCTGACCTCTTTTGCATGGAAAATTCTCCATATGATTACTGAGCTAATGAGTAATATTTAATGAAAACATTATGCCTTTGCATATATTTGTAAGCAACACTTCTTCCATCTAAATTCACATAGAAATAAGCTGATATGTATAAATATACATCTCGGAATTTGGTGTATTTTAAGGAAAATACTCCTCCACTGTCTCTGACTGTATCTATACAGAGCCCAAACTTCTCAAAAGAAAACCATAGAATTCAGTCAATCATCCGGTTGACACCAAACATGCGAGTATTTGATGATGCATGGATAAAACAGCTGAATGTGAGGCAGGCTCATCCACATTTCACAGGGTGTTTTGGCTTTATGCAAACAACTGGGCTAAACAATCACTAATTAAATACACACACACACCCAAAACCATCTTTCTCTTTTGACTAGAATCCTTCAGCATCTAAGGAGAAGGACTTCCAACCAGGATTGTTTGTGGGGCCTGCACGTATTTCCTTTCCACTGGGACTCTCAATCACAGTGGTGCTGAATTGGAGAATGGAAAAAGCCGTGACACCTTTCTTTCCCACCCTTTCTCTTCCCCTCTAGGTGGAGCTGACAGGCAGCAGCGTCTTTGACTATGTCCACCCAGGGGACCACGTGGAAATGGCAGAGCAGCTGGGCATGAAGCTCCCGCCCGGGCGGGGTCTCCTCTCGCAGGGCGCTGCGGAGGACGGGGCCAGCTCAGCATCTTCCTCCTCCCAGTCGGAGACCCCCGAGCCAGGTGGGAATCGCAACCCCGACATGTGGGATGGTGGGCAGGACCTCTGCCGATGATTGCACTCAAGTTGCCAGTGTGAAGAGACTATAAATAGGTCTAATGGTATTTAACGATTCCATGCAGCTTTCTGTCCCAGGCAGTAATTAAATAAGGAAGAGATGTGAAAATAAGGAGACATTTTAATAAGTATAATCCAGAGATCTAATTTCAGTTGCACAATACGTAGAGAAGGTATACTAGCTCCTTCAGTTCATCTTTCACATTACTAGAGGGAAAAGGTTCAGATTTGGAAAGCCCTCTTCCTTTTATTGTTACCATGGCTAAATGTAATGCATTTATTTATTATTCAGCAAAATCTATGATAAAGGCTTCTTGAGTCGTAGCTTGTAGAGAATTAAAAATATTAGGGACTTGCAGAAATCTTGGTTTCTTTCTTTCTTTCTTTTTTCTTTCTTTTTTTTTTTTTTTGTAAGCATCAGAAGGTACTTGAAAGATGTGAACAGATAAATTAAGGCTAAAAAGAAAACAGAAATGGCTACATTTTAAACTGCCTTTCCACCCTCAGTATTTAATTAGATCAATTGTATAGAGGAATGAACAGAGGTGACATTCCTCATTGGGATTCCTTCCAGGACTCTTATAGACTTTGCATTCAGAATGTTCCCATTTTCATTGTGTTGTACTGATGATAATTTAAGTATTAGGGGAAAATCCATTTATAAATTAAACAAAATGACTTGATATCCATCAGTCCCCTAGTTCATCAAGCTGTTCAAACACGGGGAAGATTGGCTGGTCGGCCTGGGTCTTCCGAGAGCGCTGGTAATTAGATCTGCGAAGGATTTATTCTTTGCTGATTGGGGCTTTAAATTAATTGAAGTTCCACATTTGTGGTTTTGTCCTTTTTGTACTTTTTTAGAGGAGATATTTCATATTCTTGTGTGGTGGAGTGCTTGGCCAAGCAGCAGTGGTTTAAATGTTAATTTTTCTCATGAGAAGTTTAAGATTTTTAATGAATCAAGGCCTGATTTGAAGTGCAAAGTTTTATTTGCTTACTTGGGAAATTATTTTTGCACTCTTTAAAGATGCTTGTACTTTACTTGATGTGTTGCTTTAAAACAGATTTGCAACACAAACTCATTTTATAGAAAGAAAAGTGGAAAAAACTGGTCTTAAGATTAATACTAAAATGATTCTAAGAAAATACTTAAATTTGACCTGCTTAAAAATAATCACAGTATGTTTGCTCACACAGATGGGGAAAAAAAACATATTTGCCTTTTTGGAAATATTGTAATTCCATCTAAAACCAATTCATGTTTCCTCGTGTAAGTTAACTGCAGCTTCTAGGGCATTATTCTGCTGCATTGGTGAGCATCTTTCTCCAGTGAAGCACCAGGCATGAGAAGAGAGAGTATTTAAGACTACTCCTTACCATTTAAAAATGAAAATAATTTTATTCACAGGGAAGTCATATCTTCTACTGTTACTCACAGACTTCATTGAGTGATATGTGAAGCTGCTTTTTAGTCATTAGAACATTCCTATCTGGGCAGATTTGAGAAATAGCACATGAAAATAGTTTTTTACTCTTTCCTTCTGGAGATGGATTAGGGAACCTCAATTACTCATACTCCTCAACACTCAATGTATAAAAATTTAAGTTTGTAAAACCCTCATGTCTCCAACTCACAAACCCTCAAGTTTAGATGATCACCAACCTTCTACCAGGACAGCCATCCCTCTACGTCAAAGCCCACAGCAACCCCCCCAGCCTCTGATGGAACTGCCCCCATGGGAAGCTCAGAAAGGCTGAGCTCAAGGCTGCCCGCTCCATTGGCGAACAGCTCCCAGAGAAAGTTCTCTGAAGATGGATCCAAAATCTAACTTTGCCACCATTTCTCCTCACTGATCCCAGGTTTGTCCTGTGGGATCTCATTTCAGATCTACTACTTCCTCACCATCCTAGCCTCTCTGATACATGAAGTCAGATATGCCAAATTCTCCCTCCCCTCCTTCTCTTTTCCAGGTCCAACAGCCCCTAATCCCACAAACATTATTCAATGGCATGTTCCTGGGACCCCCACCTCCCTGGTGTCCCACTCTAGCCATGCCTCAGTTTGTTGGTGACCCTCTAAGAACCCAGTGGAGCCCTCTAGTTGTAGCTGACTAGTACAAAGCAGAGGGACTGTCCCCTTTCTCGGTTTAGATTACCGTAATTTTGTTAAAACAGCGTAAGGTTGAATTCGGTCCTCTTGGCAGCCAGATCACACTGTTGATTCATATTGAGCTTGATGTCTCCCCAAACACATGTTAAGGGTAACTTGTCACTTGGAAAAGACTTTGATCGGGAGAAAAAGAAAATCCAGTAAACTTGTAAACCAGTTCTGCTGGGATACTATAGGCTAGAGTCAAAATCACACTGGTTTAAGATGGATTATAAGAACTATGATCAAACCCATGCCTTCCATGAAGCTCCAGGATCCATAAAACAACTCTAGGCACACTATTAGGAGAGTTACGTGTCTCTTCTAAAGTTGATCTGTCATCCAGTGTTGAAGTATGACTGACAGTTTACTTGGGTCCCTTTCCCTGCCCTCCCAACCTTCTTGGAGCCATCCTAACTAGTAAAATTGAAAATTCTGCTTTCTAGGTTTCTTAACCACTGGGGCTCATTAGCAGCAGTGGCATCAGAAGGGTTTCTCTTCCTTGATGAAGAATATAGCTCCCACCATTACAAAATGTGAAACTTACTTTGCCTTAAAACTCTGTAGCTTGGTTATTTTCAATCTTAGGCTTAAAAGGCAATTAGATTGACTGTTTAAATACCGAAAAAGCAGTGTAGGGTGATACCTTTCACTAAATATCTTCACTAATGCAGATCGCTGCTCCAAGGGAATTACTTAAGAAGTTCACGTCAAGGCATTCCATCCCAAAGCTGCTTATGTTTCTTAAAGGCGGAAAGAATTTTAACAAGATTTCCTAATTCTTGGTAATATGAGGGGACATTTTTGAAGACTTGTTCACTGCAACATAATCTTTTAAACTCTGACGAAACATTCTTTTTTAAATGGTAGTGTAATGTTGTTGGAAAGGGGATATCAGTATGTGATGATTATGAAAATGAAGGTATGGACTTTTTCAGAAGCCCTGATGTGTTCAATGTAGCATTACTAAATGACTGAAATCTAAATAACATTTGGCATTATAATAAAAGGAAGTAAGTGACTAAACCAGCCTAAGAGGCAGTGATACTGTGCCATAATAGGAATTCAGTTTCTCTGAACTGCCAGCCTTGTGATTGTCTTGTCTTGAAGTCTCAGGATGATGACAGGGGAGTGGGGGAAATCCCTTGACTGTTAGAAACCCAAATAAACCTTTTACATGTATGAATAGTTATTAGTAGTTTAGTAAATATGAGGTTTCTTCTAGAGAAATCTTAAAGTCAGGCAGAAGAAAAATCCGGGTGGCCCTCTTTGTAGGTTATAAAGTTCTAGAGTGCCTATGTAGGTCTCAACATTTAGAAAGAGATTGTGCTGTCCTGCAGGCTCCTGCAACGCGGCGGGGGGGGGGGGGGGGGAGCATAGAACCTCTGGAACAGGGTGTCTGGATGGGTCCTTTCCTTTTCTAGATCTGCATGTAGCTCTTCATTACTCTTAATGATTCTGTAATCCCAGGATTATGAGTGCTATCCTCTTTAAATAAATTTCAGTGCTGCCTCTTTAAATGCTTAACAAACAGAAAAGCAGTTCTTTCATGAAATCCTGCAGGAACTTTAAAAATCTCCTTATATTCCTTAAAATTAATTCATTCGCCTTGTGAAAACTTTAGAGAATACAGAAAACAAAGAAAAAGACCACCAAACATCCTGCTACCCCAAAATGACCACCGTTAGTATGTATAGACTCTATGCCTATCCTTCCAGATGTTCTGTTCCTGTATATGTATGTATTTAGTGTGGAGTGGGTGGAAGAGGTCGTTGTCTATTTGTCCCAAATAAGATCATAACACACAGGCTTCTGGTAATCTGCTTTTTCACTTAACCTTAAGGCAACTTTCCCTGTCATGTTCCTCACTTTAACATAAAATGTCCTTTCTGTCTCCAGTGGTTTGTTTCCCACTAGCTAACAATCAAGTCCCAACTGTAGGACTCCACTGGTAGGAGTAACATGCCTGGGTCCTGCTTCAGAGGGAATTCAGCCAGGACAAGAGGTTCTTGCAGCTTATTGAATGGGTACGAGCTCATAGAGAGAGAAATCAATACTGCACCAGGATTTAGACAATTTAGCAAAACGTATGAGACAGTACTTTTGGTCAAGAATAACTACAGCAGCATGGTTAACCATTGATTGTCTAAAACAGAGGTTATTGTGCTCTGTCTACAGTTTCAGACAGACCTACCCTGTTATGGGGGGTTAAGATAATCATTGTATAGTGTGATCTTTATGCTATTTTGCTATCTTTATGTTATCTATTATGCCTACTCTATGTCCTCAATATTTAAAAGACAAGCAGAATTGAAGCTGTTGAGTACTTGTCTGGATGGAAATAATCTGCATTTTCTACTTATGCATCTGTGTCGTGGTAAATTTGATCAACACTTGATTCGACAGGAATGCAGTTCCTCTGAACTCATTAGACAGTTTCACAATAAGTGATTTAATTAGAGGAATAAATGTTTAGGACTAACAATAAAGAATGTAAAAATTTTATCTGAGGATCAGATCATTATTTTGTTTCAAAATCTGCTGAGATATGAGATACACTTGTGCCTTTAAGGGCGAATTATTTACCGTCTAGTATAGGGTTGGCAAGGGTAGGGGACGTTCTTTGATTTTTTTTTTTTTTTATTGGTTCAAGTTTCCTATCAATGAACTGAATTTAGAAGTCAGGCAAGGGAAACCATCTTACTAACCCCACATCCAACCTCAGTCCCCAGACAATGTGACTGTATCTACAGCACTTTCTGCTGTACTGCAAATGTCAAACAGAAGGTGTAATGGATTTAATATTAGCGCTGGCCAAGGTGTTGAGGGAGCTGTTAATAATGTCACTCCAGTTATTGATCTGAAGCCTTTAAAAATCAAAGAAAAGTGAGAGGTCCCCTACTGGGGAAAGGCACACAGTGACTGGTTTTTATTGCCAATATATTTCTACATATAGAGTGGCAACTTTCTGGAATTATGTTATCACCATTAATCTCTGTGAGATTTTTGGAGTCGTTATATGGTAAGATAATATCATGAGACTGCTCCGCATGCTAATGCTAAAAGATCAGACCAAGTCCTTTTAGACATCCACAGAGCTTGATCATTTGCACGGCAACTACAACAGTTCAAGCTGTTGAATGTAAGATGTTTATTAGCACTAGATTTACTCTTGATGGCAATGTCAGATCCACTGGAAGTATAAAATACAAACTACGTAGTCGCTAGGGTGAGCTCCGCTCTACTTTTACCTTTCTAAAACCCTGACTACAAACCCATGTAAGCACAAACCATGCAGTGACTCACTTGAGAAAGAGATGAATTTTGTTCTTAGAATTAGTCTACCTTTTCAGGAAATTGCTAATCCTTCCATCTGAATGGCAGTTTGTATGCAATGAAATTTCTGCTTTCCATGGTCCCCAACTAATAAATGAAATTAAAATGTGTAATTTATGTTGAATGTTTATCAAACTGTAAACACACATTTAATTCCTTTCCATATTCATACACTATAAGCAAAGATAAATCCACCAGATAACATACCATGGTTATCTCTGATGGGTTGAATATAAAATACATCCCTACTGTAGCTGTAGCAATGATCCAGACTAGTTCACGATTACCCAACACTGTCCTGCCTCCTGTTAATACCTATGTGCACACGTATGTGTCAAATCTAGTAGTCGGAAAGCAGCCTGACAAAAACTAATCTTTTCATAACCCAAAGAGATCATCATTTATGCATAAACTCAGCTTTTCTACCAAAAAATACATATGCAAAATTATTTCCCTTAGCTGTATCATCGTTATTTTGAAACGAAATAGAAATTATCTTTTGCCACTCCTGAAGGAAGATGACGCATATATACTAAAAACAAGCCAGTGCTATTCGAGAGACTGCCTTGCCAAACTCAGAGTCCTTCTTCGGCCTCGAAAACATGACCCTGATGCAGTACTATTTTTCTCATGCGAAAAGTAGACTATTTTTAAATGTCACTTTTATCCCCAGCTATGCTAAGCAAGATCATCTGAACTGCCACAGAAGGAAAGAAATACTTTTGAGAGCGCTCTCCTTGGCATTCAGGGCCTAGGCACACATCACCTTCATTTGCATGAGCTCACTTCTGCGAGCTGGTTGGTGTGCGCAATGAGGACAATTCAAAGGGATCTTTTACTTCTTGCCTGAGGGAGCTAAAGAAAAGTCAGGTGAGGGGATCCCTGGGTGGCGCAGCGGTTTAGCGCCTGCCTTTGGCCCAGGGCGCAATCCTGGAGACCCGGGATCGAATCCCATGTCGGGCTCCTGGTGCATGGAGCCTGCTTCTCCCTCTGCCTATGTCTCTCTCTCTCTCTCTCTCTCTCTCTCTCTCTCTCTCTCTCTGTGTGTGTGTGTGTGTGACTATAATAAATAAATAAAAATTAAAAAAAAAAAAAGTCAGGTGAAATCTCTTCTTCCCGTTGGGCTATGCTGGCCTTCCAGGCCAGCTCCCAGGTCACACAGCTGTAGTATACTGCATCCCTTTGGGGTTTGACACCCTGACCCACTGAAACCAAGTTGGTGACTCACTTAACAATAGAAGAATAGCCTCCCTTTTGTTCCCAGAGAAGATGGTGGATCTCACCAGAGTTCTGCGTGCCGTTCTGAAACAAACTTTCTCTTCCCAAAGTTAAAATCAAGTGGTTGCAACTCAAGAAAAACTGCAGCTTATGTATCAATTAATATAATGGTATTTACAAACAAAATATGTTTTGTTCAATAATAGAAGCACAGGACTCAGCAAAATACATGATAGTTTCACCCCATTTATATGTAGCATTTTTTTCCTAAACCTTCTATTGAAGGTTTAAAAGATCAATCTTTTAAACCCATTATTTTTAAGTTATTTTATATAGCTTTCTAGGTCATAATTTTGACTTTTCTTTACCTATGGTGATAAGGAGTACATTTTCAGAGTTTCTAAAATGAAACCCAAGACAACTTGTTAATGGATGCGCTGCCCCTCTTCATTAAAACACACTGACAAAAAAAGTGGATGTCATTGGATGATTACAAATTATAGATTCTATAACTCTTGCCTTGAACAAAGCACAAGTTATTTGCTTTTAATACATATCACAGCACAGAAATTTCATCCCTGTCCAAATTATACCATTCTGAATTCTTCATCTGCACTAAACAGCAGATTTACGAAGGATCCGTTACCTGGCATTGACTGAGCTTTGCAGGGTGCACAGATCAGAAGAGGCAGAGCTGGCTGGAAACCATTTCTACCCCTAGTGAGCAATTTACTCATGATTGCTTGGGGAAAATACTGGAAATATTGCTTCTGTGTAAAGTCTGCAACTTCCAGTTGTCAGCTCTTCGCCAAGCAGTTATTCTCGAGTATGGCTTTAGAAGCAAAGAGAGCTCAGGCCACTGTGACCTGGCTGGCACTCATATCCTGCTTGGTGTATGCAGAGCACAGAAATCACTAATTACAGGAGTTAATTCACACACTGTCCCTCTGAGGCAGGTCAGTGTGTTATCCTGATTTTACAGATGGGGGGGGGGTGTGCAGGGGTGGAAGGGGAAGTGATAGAAATTCCAAGTGGCTTGCCCCAAACCACACAAGGTTTTCAGCAGCCAAGGTTAGAGTAAAGGATACAATATTTGGGTTGAAACAGGCACAAAGCCTAGGAACTAGATGCAAAAAAGAGACAAAACCCTGATAGAAGACCTCCAAGCAGACCCTGGAGAGGAATTTTTTCCAAGAGGGTTCTTACATCCAGAGAGAAATAGAACTATCCCCTGATGCACAGAGTTCATTGGCTAAACCATGTTTTTGTTAAATATAGTCTCTCACTTAGGACTAAAACCCTCCATATAATCCTTTCCCCTCCCTTCATTCCTACATTGAAACTCCTCATACCACAGTGAATAGTAGCATTGAATTGATTACAGGCAAAATTCAGCCCTGAGTCTCTTGGTCCTCATTACCTATGTGCCTCCTCAACCAACAGCATAACAAAATTGTCTCTGTGCACTTCACCTCTGCTCTGCCTCATGCTCTGGGAAGCCTTTCCAGGCTCTTCCTTTCTGAACCAGCCTTCCATGGCAGGCATAATGTGGAAAAAGAACAAGAAGAACAATAGGGTCCATCAGGAGTCAGTCATAGCCTCCTGGAGGTCTCTGCTCATGAAACACAATCATGATTTCTTGGGACCCATGGAAATCATCACCTATCTTCTGTTGAAAAAACTAGCTTGAGAGAGGGAAGAAACTGTGTCTCTTCTGGAGTTGTTATTAACTAGAGTGAATTCTTATTCAAGATCCAGGCCCACCTTACAGTAGAGATTATATAGACCATTCCATAATCATTGACTGCATGTCTGCTGTGTCAGACATTACACAAAGCACAGAGGAAACAAAGCTCTTGCCTTCCAGAAGCTGACCATCATGTGAGGGGGACAGATTATTGATACAAGGCAGGAGTATAATGATGACAATCAGGATACTGTGGTATATGGGCAGGGTAGCATTGTATTACAAGCCACTGCTATTGGCAATCCTGAGAGAACTGTCTCAGGTTTGAAATGTCAACCCTGAAATTAATAGTCCATGAGTGTTGCTTCTTTGGGAGTGAGTTGCTTTGACATGCCCAAACATACAGAGACCATGACTGTCAGGGACTTTGAGGCACACTGTCAAGGGTTTCCCAGTTGTTTTTTATTTTGTTTTGTTTACTTAATTAACCAAAAAACATCTGAAGCATGATAGGTTCAGAGGAATATTTGTTCCTCTGACTAGTGATCTTTTGGGGCTCTGTAGGAGTGTTCTGAATGGGAGTACTCCCAACCTATCTTCCTTTCACTGATTTCATTAACAAATCCAGGAAATGCTAGCTTTGGAAATTTGTACTGACTCTTTTAGCTTTTTCTACTCAAGGTGCGACTTGTTGCAAATACTCTAGGAACATTAATGATGATATTAATAAATAGCTTTTACTGTGTTTTACCTATATGCTACAATTACGAGAGTAGGCATGTCTAAGTAATGTATTTCTCATAATGAGCCTCAACCAAAGCCAGAGATACTAGATGGCTTGCCTCACACCAGAGTGGTCTGTGGCCCTAGAAATTGAACTCAAGCTATGTTTTTTGTTCTGAGTACTTTGCTATGTGCTTGCAGAGAATACCAGAGGCAAAAGATAGGACACCTGCCCTTAGAAAACTGATCATCATCAGTAGAAAACTCACACACAACCACCAAAGAAAGAAGAACAACAATAGTGCTGCTACCTTCAGTTGAGGCATAAAAATGTCAAGTAGTGTAAGAAGTCAGGGAGAGGCTCAATGACTGTAGGTGGCTTTGATGGGGAAGGATGATTCACATGTGCTACATGAAATGGGCCCAAGAGCAAAAGAGGTAAGGGATGATCTACCAGGAGAATCATCCCACGTGGCACCATGGGGTGCATTTGGGAGGCAGGAAGGAGCCCTGTCTTCCTCACTGAAGCAAAGGTGTGTCCCCATCTAGGATGGAGCCAGATCCTGGAAGAGCTGGAGTGCCAGGGAAAAGCATCTAAGAATGGTATGATAAGTTCTGGGCATAACTTATTAAACAGAGCAGTGACCCAGTGAAAACATGATCACTTTATTTTTGTATTTTCAAGTTTTAATTTGGGAGGATCCTCCCTTGTAGGTCATATTATACGACATCTAACTGAGACTACGTTCTCCATTCTTCCCAGGCAGCTCTGTTAGAATAGTCTTCCCAGTATCATGCTGATTCCTGTCTGCAGGTAGCTTATGTTCACTGGACTTGATATCTGATTATTTTGTCAAGAATTTGTAGGATGTGCTGAATAGAGTAGACTGGAAGCAAAGAAAACCATTCAAGAGGCCGTTTCTTTAATCCAGAAGTAGTGAGTAGATCTTGAGAGGAAATATTAAAGGGCCTTGCAACAGAAGAAATGGTGATTTGGACCAAAGATAATGGAAAACAGTGGAAATGTACCTTGTGGTCAGTCTTTAGCTAGGAGCTAATAATGGTTAATACTCTAGAAATTATGCAAGTCTCAAGCTTTCACGTGATTAGGATTGATGATACCATCTGTCCACTATTTTTTATCAACTGGTAATAAAATCTGGAAAATTTTGAAAATTACAAAATTACATATGCTATTGATCATAAAGTATTAAGATATAAATTCCCTTAGGGTTCAAATCTGTTCCTCTTTATGGTGTATTAAAATATATCATGCGCCTTTGATAAAATATCAGTCTACTGGTCAGTGCTGCTTATTTGTCACAGGATTTCCCCTCCACATAAAAATACCAGAAAGAGCAATGGTAAAATTAGTGACATCATAAAGAATTAAAACCCTGCTTTCCTATGTCCAGCCATCTGTTTATTAAATGGAGCAAGTGTTGATGTTGGAAGAGAATCAAAATTATCTGTTGATCTCCTAAAATTACTGTTAGTCAAAATGAGGCAAAAGTTGATATAATTGATAACATTAAAATGAATTAAAATTTTGACTAATATGCAGGGAAATGCTTTCCATTTCACAAAGGTGATATAAAAGTGTAAAAATGTAAGCACAATAGTCTAAGATTTGTAAAACATTCACTCATTCATTATTTTATTCATTCAGTCATTATTTATTGTATGAATATTGGTCAAGCTCTGTTCCAGTTCGTGGAATATACTAGTCACCAAGAAGGTCCCTGCTCTCACAGAACTCACATTTCACATAAGCCAACTGATGAAGAGGAATCAAAAGGATCTCTTTTGAAAGATACAGTTCATAGACATCTCCATTTTATAAACAAAGCATAAATCTATACATCAGTTTGTAACAGGCCTCTTGGCCTCTGCTTTCTAGAATGCAGAGCTGACACATTCTAAGCCAATATCTCCAAAATGTGTTCCTTAGGTAACTGCCCTGTGAGAGGTTCTTTGTAGAAACAGTCCCCTAAAGAGCAGAGGGAAAACTTCATAGTATATCTTCTCATTGGATATTAACAATGGGCATTAATCTAATGAACATTTGAAATTTGTGTGATCAATAAGTCTATTTTGTTGAACTCACCTTTCCCAATTTTTTTTCACTATGGGAAACTTTTTTTTAGAGAGAGAATCTTCTAACACCCCAGAAACATGTGATTAAGCACAGTGTTGTTTCTACTGACTGGATGCCACTCCTTCCCATCCGCACCTGACTCTTCTTCCAAGACACTCCTATGCAAGCAGGATCACTGTCTAGCCAATCTGCTCAGAGGTCAAGTTATCTCGTTCCTTTGATAGCTCTCCCAGGTATCTCTCATCAGTCTTCAGAGTGCCCTTCAAGCTTTCCTAAAGGTGAACTCCTAGGTCAATCTAGTTCATAATCAACTGTATAGTTTAAGTCAAGACCTGTTGGCTCCACGTTTTACAGTTTTTAGAGCAGCCCTGAGCTTTCATTTTGCAGAGTCTCATATCCTTCTTTTACCGTGTCCTCCTATTCATTTACAAGAGAACCACAAGTCTCTGGTTTCCCACTCACCATAGCGAGATAGGTTATGGTGGAAGGGTATGATTAGGGCTGCCCAGAGCTCTGTACATGCCTTTCCTCCCCCTGAATGATAACCCAACCAGTTACCACTGGTTGTGGATACAAGGGCATATGTCAGAGCTGTGGGACAGGAGACACAGTGTGGCATGATCATCAGTTACTAGGTTGTTTTCTCTAATTTGTAGCAATTTAATTCAGTCATCTTACTCATATTATGGATTTTAAAAATCTGTAGTCTTGTTAACTTTCTAGTTACTCTCATAACTCTCATAACTAAGAGTTGATAACATAAGAAGATGACAGTCCTAACCCCAATTATAGGACATACTCCTTAAAGTATTTCTCTAGTAGTTGCAAATATGTAGGTACACAGGGTCTTGGAACCAGACAACATGTGTTCATGTGTTGAACTCCTGGCTCTGTCACATACTAGAAATGTGACCTTGAGCAGGTGAATTAACTTATACATGCCTCAGTTTGCCCATTACAAAATTTTAGCTCTCTAGTATAGGTTGGATAATGGAGTAGGAATAATCACCTATTGGTTTTAATTTCAAATAAATTAGTATACCTTATAAGGGTGTTGTGAGTTTATACATCTAAAATGCTTAAGGATGCCTGGGTGGCTCAGTCAGTTGAGTGTCAGACTCTTGATTTCAGCCCAGGTCATGAGATTGAGACCCGTGTCAGCTCTGTGCTCGGCATGGAGTCGGCTAGAGAGTCTCTCTCTTTCCCTTGCCCTCTGCCCCTCCCCCAACTCATGTGCTCGAGCTCTCTCTAAAAATAAATAAATCTTAAATGAAGTAAAGTGCTTAGAACAGTAGCTTGATTATGGGCTTCATTGACACCATGCTCCAGTTATCTGACTTAAAGGGCTCAGAGTCTGCTGGATCACAGCACCCAATAGGTATGCTTCTGAAGATTTCCTCACGCTCTTCCTATGTCTCTCTCTCTCTGTATCCCCTCTCTCCATTCCTTCCTCTCTCCCTCCCCCATTCCCCGTAAGTGAAATCCTTCTGGAAGACTCCATTTAAGAGGAAAGACTCAGAAATACAGAATCTGCCTTCCTCCAGCTTCCCATGCACAGATTCTGTTTCACAAATTCAGATTTTTAGTACACTTCATTTTCTTAAAGCAGAACAGAGAGACACCTAACTCCTATTCTCAGAGGTCCCTCCCACTGTTTCTAGATTCTGAACACTAAGAGATGCCAGCTAATTTCCCCTCTTCTAAGGCTAGCTTGGAGGCTGCCCAGGTCCACTTTGGAATAGACCTTGATGTTGGTCTCCAAAGGTTTGCAGCTTCTAGCTTGGCTATTAAAATGTTCTGCTTATGACCCCATGATTTAGCCCATGCATAGCATACACGATGTACTTGACTGCTCTTTTTCCCGCTTTTTCTGGCTGGCCATGATGATGTCACCAGAGCCACAACATGCTCCACAAAAGACTAAGCGACACAGAACTGGATGTTAGGTCTCCGTGACCTATGGCTATTTTTACTCTTAAATCAACTTTCATGCACCCTTCTGGTCTGTGCTGGAGAACAGGTGGAGGCACTCATCTATTAGTTTGAACTTTAAATGGATCCATTTATTTTGTGTAGGAGGGCTTCAGTTCATCACTAATCTTGAAAACTGATATGAGTGTAGATTTTGTGGAGTGTTTCTATAAAAGCAAGAGAGATGCCCAGATAGATGCCCCAGCCATAGGTACTATATATGGACTTAAATAAATAAATTAAGAAACTCATTTCACATAGGCCACCAAGCAGTCATGAGATGTTAATGACTTTTAGTCACCACTAACCTGGACAAAATTCAAGCCAATGACCTATGGGTGAAAGGCACTATATATCCCATTACCAATCCCCTGAGCCATCCCATTGCCCCTGACAAGGTATTTTATCATACCCAGTACAGGGCAGTACGATAGTCCAAATTCCTATACCATCAGAAAATCTTTCATTTAAAGGAGCATTTTAAAGAGAGGCAGAAGACCTAATTCCTCAAATAAAGAAGTAATTGCAATTAAGAAAAAAAAACTTCTGGAAGAAGGTTCACATGAGTGTACCTACACACATACACAGTGTTGAGACTTTTTTTTTTAATACCAATATTTATTTTTTCATCATGCTTACTCCACTGCACATTTGATTATGCCTCTGGATATCTAGTAAACTGGCATATCTTGGAGTTCCATTAAAAAAGTCATTAGTTTTAGTTTAACATTTGTATAAAACTGATTTGTTAAACCCATGGTGCTTTCTTTCCTAGCTTGTTTTTAAGTGTCATAAATAAATGACTTAAATGTCCCACAAGACAAATGTTCTTTAATCATCTAATGCACTCATTTATCCTAAGCCTTAACCTTAGTCCTAAATTAAGTCTGTTGCAAAAACATAACTTCATCTAAAACACCCATCAATCCTACATGGTTTTGATAAGCACATTTAAAAAACATAAACAATCAGACAGTTGTCAATCTGGGTAAAGCCCCATCCCATTTAAAAGTTATTCACCAGGAGCCATATTTCATGTCCATACTACCGATAGAATTATAAAAGAATGGCTGGAATTCGGATCTTTGCTGAGAGCTCATACTGTGAAGCCAGGGGGTGGGGCTGTGGTTTACAAGAGTATAAAATGAAGGGACTAGACAAAAAAGATAATCCTTAGTCCATATCCGATACATTCTGTTTTATTTGTTTTGGAAAGCTATTAATACTTGGACAATGTTGTAAATGCATTAAAATTTCATGATCACATATTTAGTAAATTGCATGTCATGCCTTTGATTAATTTTCATTTGTTCATGGTCCTAAAAATCTGTCAAAGAATCTGGCTGCTCAGAGCTTCCACATGAGTAATGATCACCGAAAGGTTTGGTGCAAGGAGAAAGAAAGGGAGAGTCTGATGGAATAAACACTTGACTAAATTGGGTACTTATTACCTCATAACTAAGAATCCACATGGTTTGGTGAAATCTTCACTTTGACAAGCTCCCAGCTTAATTCTGAATTCATATGTCTTTCATTTACCATTTACCAATGGTGCCCTTTCACAGTAGGGCAAAGATAATCTTCCATTTTTCCACTGGCTTCCTTTGGTCCTGCAGAATTATTACTGCTGACCCCTTTAGGGTTGCTGGATGCTCCCTCTGCCCCCCACTGGGGCTTTAAAATTTTTTAAAAATAGATAAGAGCATTCAGCAAATAGCTAGATTGAGAATAAACTCAAAAATTATCACCAAGGCCCTTCCTCTGCCATAATTTGTCAAATCTGCTGATAGGAAACAAATTCTATTCATAAAGATTTTATTTGGGAGGGGGGGAAACTCTTGTGATTTGGTAGCAATTCAATTATAGTTTTGTGAGATAGTGAGCCCGGAGAGGGAATCCAGACTGACAAGAAATATGACAGGACAGTTACAGAGTGTTTATGCAATTAAACTTTCACTGACAATACCTGCAGAATGATGAATGCGTGGGCGGAGGTGTGTGAGCGCAGGCAATGCCCCACAAGTATTGCCCATTTTTCATTATTATACAACTGTTCAGATCTTTCAAGAACAGCCTGAAGTGAGGTGGAAAAGAGAGTGCTGTTCTGCAGCATGTTAACCAAATGCCTTTTTTTTTTTTACTCCCTCCCTCCAACGGGTCTTGATGTGCCAGATGATAAAAGAACATCTATTTTAGAAAAATGTTTCGAAAAGATTAAGATTTACCCTGAGCTTGACATATATTAATTTTGGATACCAAAAGAGGTTTTTATTCTTTTTTCTATCTGCAACTTTATATCACTTCCCAACCGATAGCATAGTGCATAATTAAACTGTTGGGTTATTCATTTTATGCAAGCAGGTGCAAAGGGCACCATAAAAGTAGGATTTTACTGATGGTAGATTAAGAAAGAAAGGAGAAACTTAAAAGCCTTTTGTAGAGAACCACAAAAGCTTACAGAAGAGATTAATTTGGCTGGGCAAAGTCTGTATTATAATGCCTCAGTCTTCCAAGGATATATGAAAACAGGAAAATTTCAGGATTTCAGGAGCCTCTGAAAGATGGTGTACGGTTTTTCAGATTAACAGCTCTGATTTGGGGTCTTTATGGGAGACTGTCAGTTTGAGGGGTGATTTTTATTTTTTTAAACAAGCATTGAGATGACACCAATGTCTTAAAAACTGCTTTAATGTGTGTAAACTTCACCTTGGCAAAATCAGCAGTGCCCAGAGTAACAACTAAAAACCAATGGCAAAGTGAATTCCTTTCAGACCCCAGAGATTGGATGATTCATTGTGGGGAGGTCAGGGAGAAAAACGTTCTAGCCTGTGGCACAAAGATGCAAAGGTTGATGTGAAAGCCACGTGTCTTCCCTTAATATTTACACATCTATTTAAATTAATGAGACTTTACTTGGGAAAAGGAAATGAGACCTATCCTCAAACCATTCATTCATTCCTTCATTTTGACCTCTGGTAAACTGTTATTGATAAAAGGTTTTTTTTTGTTTTTTTTTTTTTTTTTTGCCTAATGGTTGACATTCCTTTGTTAACATTCCTGTCTCCTTTGGGAACATTACAAACCTTGACGTTTTTGTACAGATACTCAATTGTTATGCCCACCCCCCCCTTATCACTTTCCTAAAGTTGAGTACAGACCCAAAAGCAGAGAGCTGTAGTTACATGCCTACCTACATGACTGTTCTAGGATGAATTTGCGGTTCAACAGTGTGAGCCTCCACAGGGCCCTGTGGAGATCATTATGAGTCAGACTCACTTCTAGAGACTATGTTTACATGATCCCATCAGTTTGGTAAATTCAGTGAAATAACCGGTCACTTCAGTATCATTAAAAATCAGTTAACCTTATTTGTATGATAAGTGACTTGACTATACTTTTCTGTCAAAATGATTAATCCAGAAATCCCCTGTAAACTATGGTCTAAATACGAGCCTTCTAGAATTCTTTTGTCAAAAAGCTGCACTCTGTTACATCTTCCCCCAAAAAAAGACCTGACTTTGTCAGATGTGATTTTTTTTAATATACAGTAAAATTGGTAGTTAAAAAAATATTGTTTTCGCATTACTTAGGTGTTAAAATTACACAGTGGTGTTCCTTTATTTTCAAAAACCAAACCTAATCCTGTTAATTCAAAGTGAATAACAAACAGGACTAAGACTTTTTCCCAAGTTGTTACATTTATTCAACCTGCTTGTGTTTTGTTCTTCATCATAATTATTTCCAAGTCAAATCTGCGCTGATTTCCTTGCGGACCCGCGTACCTCTGACTAACTTAAAGAATTGAGCTGGGATAATTCACACAATTCCTCAGGGGTCATGTTCACTGTTTTTTTTCAAGGACATTTTTATTACAAAGCTGATGAAATTTGCATATTAATTCATTTCTTTCAATTTTTTAAGATTAAATGTTGTCAACATGTATCAGTGCAAGGCTCTGACAGTGCTGATGAAATGGGTCAGTCAAGCTTGAACATTCAGAGTAATGCAGCCATCTGCAACCCCCTAGCCCCTTGTGGAGTTCTGTGCTACCGTTGCAACTTGATTAAAAAAAAAAAGTTTTATTCACTGCAGGATATTAAAACATTATCTAAGAAATGATATGTGTTCGTATTTCCATTTACCCAGAAAGTGAATTTGACAAACACTGGGTCTAAGGAGAGCCCGGCTGATTTGGGGTTAGCACCCTGTCAGTCTTAATTAAATGACAGTCAAAAAGGCCCCCCAAAAACTTTTTAAATTTGGCAGAAGGAACATAGGAGAGAACTTGAGTTTAGTGTTTCCTCTCCTGGTGAGGTTTCAGGGGCTTCTCCCATTCACATTCTAAGGAGGAAGTGATGACAGAAAGCTGATAGAATGTCAAAGATCTCTTGTAACTGATGTCCCAGGGTCCTCAGAGGTGAACCTGCCCTTCATTTTAGACACAGCTGATAAGCACGAAGATTCCTTGGTTCCACCTAAAAACCCTCACAATGTGGTATTGATGTTTACATGGAGATCTTCATTTCTGTCTGCATATCCTTCTGTGAACATCAAGCTGTACTGATTTATCTAATTTCCTTACAGTCAAAACATACACTTGCATCAGATACCCTCAAAGAGCAAGGCCTCCTGAATGAGAAATCCCTGGAAGTGTTACATTAGCCTTTCTTTGTGAACCCTGATAGCCTTTCCAGATCTTTTGTTTCTCTGTCTCTACTTTTTGGTAGAAGCCTCTTTGTAATGTAGTAATGCCTTGAATAGATTCCAAAAGCCTTGCAGAGAAAAAAGTTGTTTGGCTGGCTGCTGCTACCTGGAGAGCAAGGAACCCTACCACCACATCACTTCATGGGGCCATAGAACTAAAGGAAGTACCTCCACAGCATAGGAAGTCACTTCCTGCACCTCAAGCTTTTTTCAGGGAATATCATACAGAACCACCTGACCCAACTTTTCAACTCCCGTCTCTATGAGAGATGGCGCCTTCTGGGGACCTTCTATAGTAGTTCATAGTGTTAAAAATAAATAAAAAGTATTTTCTTAAAATACCATTTATAGTTAAAACTGCTCAGGCATCAACTGCATCGGAGACTCAAATGGTCAAGGTTCTTACCCTCTAGCAATATGCAATAACTGGCTAATTCCTGGGCAGAGCATTGTCCAATATAGGTAACAACATTGTCAGCTAGGAAAGTTTGTTTCCTAAACTAAAAAAAAACAAAACAAAAAAAAAAAAAAAACAATACACTGCATAGTAAGAAAGGAACAACAGAAAGAGAAAGTCATCTCAGAAATGGTTTTATCTTGATTTTGAATTAAACTCCCAAACTCATATTACATTGAAAAATCAAAATCAGACTTCACATTGTCGAGTTGGAAAATGTCAGATATGAAATATTTAAACTGTGGAATACAGTCTTCGACTTTGGGTTATAAAACTTTAATTTTGTGAGTTAGTAGCACTCCAATAGTTCAATATTTTTAATTCTACAAATCCATGTTTATTAACTTTCAAGGTTTAAACAGTATCACCAAGTCTATTGAAACTAAATTATTCTGACTTGTGAGAGCTATAGGGTAGCTATAATTTGTTTTCTATTTCTACATAAGTGACAAAGACAAAAGAAAGAACAAATAAAAGGAATTGATTGCCACACAATTCCTTTTTATACTTTCAAAACAACCTAAAACTTTAGCTGGTGATTAAAACCCAGATTCATGTCTGTAGTTTTAATTGTGGGGTTTTCCTGCATGAATCAGGTGGCACTTCACATGGGGTTAACCTTATGTTGTCATAAAGGGGCGGGGTTTGGGGGGGAGGACTCCCATTTTCCTATCACTGAGGGGTTAACTGGTATTCCTCTCAAAAAAGAAAATTGTTTTCTTATCTTCCCTGTATTTAGGAAATGTGAACTGGGTATCCCTACACCAGTTTAAAAAACCCCCTACCTCAATTTTGTAACTAAAGGAGAATATTGAGAGTAGTTGCTAAAGCAGTGGTGACTTGTCATCTTCCTCCAATTAGTACTGTCTTCTTCTAATTCCCCAAGTGTGTCATCCCTGGTCCTAGTGATTCCCTGACCTGTCAATCTGTTAATCTGTCAATTTATTTAGCATTTGTTCAACACCTACTATGTGTTAAGTCAATGAAGTCCTTTCATGAGACAGATGAGGTATTATAGGAAAAAAATCCTCCACCAGGAGAGAGCAAGCCACATTTCCCTCCTGGGTCTGTCCCTACCAGCTAGCTCACCTTCACACAAGTATGGAGACCTTCAAGCCTCCTTCCTTACCCACAAAATCAAACTAGTCCTCACTCACAGGGCTGTCAAGGGCATTGTGAGAATAATAAATTTGAAAGTGCTTTAAAAACCCTGAAGTGTTGTAAATAGTTCACTAGAGTAACATGTTTGGTAAAGAGCACAACACAAGAGTTTGGGGGTTATCTTCTGATTTTTCTGTTTTTGTAGGTGAGCGAATAATGGTCTCTAGGATTTTTACACTCTAATACCATATCCATAGCAGCTGCTGTGGATTTCGACGTCCAAGTTAGATTATCCAACACAGTTTTGATGAAATTCATTCCCCCACCTAACTTAATCTGTAGGTAATTTAGTTTGCTGCCAGAGAAGGAAAGTACATTTGCTGGAAGCCCAAACTCCTGGTTTCTAGCAAGAAAATTCAGTATGTTTTGTTTATTGCTTTTGTTTCATATATAATGTATATGACTTCATGATGATTCGTTCAGGGAAGAGAAGTTGAGGAGTTACCCTTGCATCTAGAATCTGCTGAACATGCGCTATAAAAGCATTACCTACTTTGGAGTCACCCAAATCAACTTGGAATGCCAAGTTCCTCTCCCAGGGCTGTTTCCTCTGCACACATATGAGCTTACAGGCCCTTTCTCTCTTTTAATGATAACATTCTGTGATGGGTCTTTTCTGGGCTTTAGGAAGCCTGTCTTTCTTCTGCTTCATGTTTATGAAGCCAGCTACTGCTATTCTGAGTCCAAAGTTCTTTTCGAATGCTAGAGAATCTTGTTCAAAATGAAGATTTTTATCACACCCCTGGATATTCGGATGCCTGGTTGCATCACTGAAACTTTTCTGAGCCATCTTTGTCATCTGTATAAACCCGCTTCCCATGTCCATCAGATAGCAGTTCTGCTCACCTTCTCTGAAGGCCAAATTTGCCTTCAGGCTGCTGTGACTCACACAGCCAGAATTTACACAACAGACAGAGGAGGGGGCTGTGCATTGAACTTTTGTTCTTGATTGGAGTCGTTGCCAGTTGGGATGAATAGGTTTTGAATTATGTATTCTCCAAATCAAAAAACCGTGTCTTCTTTTTTTTTGACATAAAATAACTAAATGATGAGGGATGGGGAGAAGTTGAGGGCAGTGTGTTCATGGCACAGCACAACTAAAAGTTCAGTTTTTAATAAGCAACTAACCCATTCTCTGACACTAGACAGATCTGATTGAACTTTAGCCCGTCTTCTCAAGCAGTCATAGGAAAGTACATGATCAGTAAACTGATACCCAAAATGATTGTAGGGAAGTAGGTCTTAAAGTTTTAACTTATCCACAGACTAAGTTTCTAGGAACAACCACAGCAATCACATATCCATGTATATCGGAAACCGAAAAATTATTTTCTTTTTTTTTTTCCTCAATAATATACTGATTTAACAGATGGATCTGTTCTCCTCTTTGAGGAGAGCTTGCTAAATTTGTTAAAGAACTGTGTTCTTCAACCTAGCATAGACAGGGTAGTTAGGCTGTTCTCCTCAGCCTTTCTCTCAAATGGGTTCAATTACAGTAAATGACCACGAGAACTTCTATAGAAGAACTCTCTGTACCTAATACGTAAGATGAATGTCTTCTTTCTACTGTACTTTAAGAGATAGAGACTCATTTTATGACTCACACATCCCACTATCTACAAAGCCCTGTACCAGAGCTATCCTCAAGGAGCTGGAGTTCTGGCGGGGCACCGAGAGGGTAATGACAAGTTACACAAGTCGTCACTCAGTTACAATCACAGGATAGAAAGAACTACAAGATAAATAACAGGGGTGACCTCCAGAATTTTCAGAAGATACATAAATAGTGTTTTGATTCCCTGGTTTTATTATAAAAGGAAAGAATGTTTTTAAACATATATATCATATATAAAATATGTGTGATTTTGCCATGAAATTAGGCAGTTCCTTATGCTCTTTGGGAGGAGGAGGCAATTTCTTGATTATTTCATTCATCAAAGCCTTCTTGCTTCAAGAGATTAAAGGCTGCTTCCTCTCCAACACTCAGAAGGTATTCACAGACTACTATGGGAACATCTTATGTTGTAAAAGAATTTTATCCCCCAAAGGAGATAAATCACATTTGTAGAACTTAAAAAATATTTTCTCATTATTTTAAGTGTCCACATTCATCTTGCATTCAGGTCGTTCTGAATTCGTGGTCCTCTACTCTAAATATTAGCTGTAAAACCTTAATTCCTTTCCTCAGACAGATTTTACCAAGGCAACTTAGGTATTCTAGAACTACATATTCAAAGTAATTCTTTACAGAAAAAAAATTTATAAGAATACCCATCATAACTTTTTTGCTATTGCAAAAGTGAGAGAGTAGAACTGATCTATAATTAGTGGGGACTTGACTAAATAAATTAAGTTACACCCACAGACGAAAATACTATGCCACTATTAAAAAAAGTGTTGTTGAACATATACAGATATTTGAATATGTAACAGGTTCCAAGCTATGAAGCCAAAAAATGGCAAGGGGCAGAACAACACCTATAGACTATTGTCATTTGTGCACCAGGAGAACTGCAGACACACATACTCACAAATGCATGAAAGATCTCTGCAGGGGTATACGAGAAGTTGGAGACACATAAGAAACTCTGGGAGAGGTTCTAAGAAATTTGGCAGCCGAGTCGGAAGCGAAGTTTGTTTTCACTGTATAACCTTCTGTAGTGCTTGAAGTTTTTCCTTTTTCTACCGCAGGCCTGCTTTAACTTCTGTTTTCATGTTTTTAATTGTCAGAAAATAAACTTTAGAAGCTGAGATCATCATGAACTTATTTTAAGATAAAATTAATGAAAATCAAGTACAAGGGAAATCGCTTTCTTAAATTATACTTTTTATCACAGGGTAGCCTCGTGTAAGGAAAACAACCCTGTGAAATTGTAAATTCGCATTTATAATATATGTCCTTTATTCCTAAACCAAAGTGCACTCTCTAAATTAGTTCTAGGAGCTCCAAGAAAGTTATTTGCACCGAATCACCAAGCAGTTAGCTCCTCTAGTCTTGCTACACAAGAAAGGGCACCAGGAAGCAGCTGCATTCGTGGAGGAGGAGAAGAAAGCGAATCAGAACGCACACAACCCCGTGACCTCTGGCAACAAATAGGGCTCCGTGTGAAAGGGGCACAAACGGAACATTCGACGCCTAAAACCCTTTGCCTGGGCTAGAGTAATTAGAACTGTAATTCAGATTTGGGATTTTTCTCCAAGGTTTCACAGCTTATGAAGTCAGCAGAACAGGGTTATTAAATCATAGCCTAGTACCAAGTCCAAGAGATTTTTTTCTAAATGTAGAAGACCAAGAAAATGCAAGCACCAGCTGAGCAGTCCTGTGGGCGAGGCGGTGAACCCGCCACAGCACAGCTAATGACCTGTTTTAGGGGCACAGCTCATATATTCCAAATAACAGGGGGGAAAGAATTCCAAATAGCTTAACATCATTAAACCCAAAATGCTATTGGATCCTTCCTCTGTGGCATCATAAAATACCTTATCCAAGTGGTGAAGGGATATGCTTGCTGTAAATCATGGAAAGTTTATGCCACCCCAGATGCAAACTTCGCACTAACTTGTTCACTCTGGGGAAGGTTCATGGGTTTCCTTTGTTTGGGGGTTTGGCTTGTTTTTTTTTTTTAAAGCAATAATAGTCTTTGTAGGATGGCTGCCGTGTCAGCATTTATCTTGAAACTCGTGGATATGAGTTCTGACTGGAGTCACCTTTCTGACAAGTGTTATTGCGACTGTGTTTTATATCCCTGTTCAGAATGGTTTCTAATGATAATGCTCTGTCTACCTCGCTGCTTCACACTAAATTATAGATGCCACGATGACAGGGCAGACTGCATCGAGCACAGAGCCTGACTCCCTCTGTGTGATGTCAATGCCTCCACCCTTCTGTGCCTGGAATTAAAAATGGGAAGCGAAGATATGCAAAACATTTGTGCTTAAAAATAATGTTCTGTCAGTTATTAAACAAGTGATATTTCATTTAATCAGCTCAAGGGATTATTTTAAATGAAAAGGCAGAGAGGATGATTTTATTAACACATTCCTGCCCTAGAGTCCTACTGTAATAATTCTTTACCTGCCTAAATTAAAAAGTTATAATTCAGTCTGTCTACAGGAAGAAGTTCTGGGTGATTGGATTTTATTAGTTCTTTGATTTTTAGTTGCTCACAAATGGAGGTAAAGGCTGAAAAGCTGATCCTATAGCTGTGAGAATGTTTTAGCTACTTAATAAATCACCCCTTCTCTAGATGGTGATTGTATCCAGGACTTATAAAGCAAGTGTGCTTCTGAATACAGTATTTTATCGAAATGGGGGCCGTCTGACCAATCCTCTTAGATATTTGAAACTCCCTGCAATTCAGCCCACCACATATTGAAACCAATGTGGGAGACCTGGGTACTATCCCAAATGTATTTCTAAATGTTATTTAACTGTCGATTACATATAAGACAGTATGCTAGGATCTAGAGGAAGAAGAAGACAAAGACATGAATAAAATCGCACTTCTGGCCTTATGGGAGCTTATAGGCTAGTAGGGGAGGCACCCATCAAAACAAAGAATACAAGGGAACCAGTGAAACAAAGGGCAGAGAACAAGAATAGAAGTGGCTGGCTTGAAGGTTCAAATACCTACCCTGACCTATTGCACAGAAGCATCACCATTGTGACACCTTTAATAAATATAGTATCTTACGGTTTACCAAGTATTTTTAAATACATGACCATGTGTGCTCATTTGACTTTCAGAACAATCCTGTGAGGTTAGGAGTGTATTATTTCCATTTTACAAATAGAAAACTGGCAACAGAGAAATAATTTTTTGCCTGATCATTGATCTCATAATTTAAACCTGAACTTCAAAGTCTGTCCTTATTAGAGCAAAGTTTGCTAACTTGGGAATCTATTTGATCAACCCATGTCAAGAGGAGCACTGTACACAAAACTGGGTGTATGGACAAAGGTTCGTTGTTCTTGGGAAAGGGTTTGCTCAAGTTTTCAAAGTGGACCATGATTCCCAAACACAGTAAGAATTACTGTTGCAATAGATTCTTTCATCAGTTTTTACATCTGGCTTTTCACTTATGTCACTAAATTGTTGTAATGTTTCCTAGAAAACAGGGGGTATGTCATGAGAGTTACAGGGTATATAGACACAGCTCCACTGCCAGCTGCCTTTAGTCTCATTGATTCCTACAAAGAGGGTGTTGAAGCAGCTCTTTAGTGGTCTGTTCATTCATTCATTCATTCATTCACTTAAGCATTTGAGTACCTACAATCCTCCTACTGAGTCACTCTCTATCCATGAGGTACAATGTGCAATCAAACAAGTTAATGACCTGTTTGTTCAAACCAAACTCTATGTGCAAATATCTCTACCAGATGCTTTGAAGGAGATAAAGATGAAAAAGAAATGGGACATGGCCTCAAGGATCTTAACATCTACTAAGAGAAGGAAATTGGAAACAACTGGGTAGAAGAGGCAAGATGAAATTAAGGTATGGTAGGAAGAAAGTAGATTATCAAATTGTTCAGCTTTCTAGAGGAGGATATAGAAATTCACATTGGAGAACATTCTGGAAGAGTGCTTAAAAGGAGTATTTTCAGTTCCTTTCAGAAGTAGCTCTCCAGAGAGGATGTCCTCTATTCCACATTAATTGTCATGCTCTTTCAAATTCTCTTCAAACATGCACATGGTATTGGTCATCTGGTTACTGCTCCCACCCAATACAGATAGTTATCCCTATCCCTTGGGCAGAATTATCTTGGCTATATAAAGAAGGAGGGAATTCAGCCAAAACTGCATTTGGTGGGAGAGTGGCTTTCTGTTGCATTTGGAACATACTCCTGTCATTTTCACTCATTTTCAGCCCTTTTGATGGATCTCTCCAATTGGAAAGAACTCAAAAACAATTTCAGTGCAGATGCAAATAATCCTAACAAATTATTCTATAAATACACCACAAATAGCAATACTTTGTGAGGTTAATAGCTCTTACTTATCAAATAAGAAAACTGAAAAACAGAAGTTGTATCCATGTGAGGAAAGTGGCTGAACTCTGAATGCAGGGATCTGTTAGGTTCTCTGGTCAGCACGACTGCACTTACATACAACCTGGAAGAACCCTAACCATGGGTTGGCTCATGATCCATAGAGATTTGTATCTTTTTTAAAAGTAACTTGCCATTTGCCAACTCTTGTCCTAGAGGTGTATGTGGAAGGGGAGGGAGGGCATGTGGTAGGGCAGGAACACAGGGACCTCATCCTCTCATGAGCCAAGGCATCAGAATCCAGCCAGCTATCTGAAGGGCAGACTAATCTTACAACACTTGAAAATCAGGACCCAGAAGCCATGGATAGGAGTTGATATACTTTGTCTTCTGTTACTGAATATAGGCCATAAGTTGGCAATTCTATAAACAAAGTTATCCACCCAAAAATTTCAACTTAAGCTAGAAGGCACATTGTATGGCCTCATAAATATCAAACTTCCTCCCAACTGAACTAGAACTTTCAGTTTAATACAGTAGGTAATGAAATATAAATGCTTTCCTGAGTCGACTCACTTTCTTTGGAAACTGCAGTAGACAGAAGGAGGAGGGTTCAGAGTTGGAGTAGAAGAATTCTTGTACTATATAATGTAGAATTTATGAACAATGTGGCCAAAAGATATTTTAATGAATAGTATTAGGTCATTAAAAAAATTCTCCTAGCCTTTGTTCTTCTAGGATCAGAGAACTTTCTAGGTTGAAAAACTCTAACAGTAAACCCACGACTATCACTTACCGAAGGCAGTAAGTACCTGGTAATAAAATTAACAACAAAAAAAATAAAATAAAATAAAATAAAATAAAATAAAATAAAATAAAATAAAATAAAATAAAATAAAATAAAATAAAATAAACAACAATAACAGCAAATGACCAATGAGAACTTCCTATGTGCCAGGTAAGGTGCATATGTTGTTCCATTTATATCTCACCAAACTCACTGAGGTAGGAACTACTATGAACCCCATTATACAAGAGAGTTCAAGAAAAGTCAGGAAAGTTAAGTAACTTATCCCAAGGTTTCACACCAGTAGGTAAGTAAGGGTCAAGTAAGTAGTAGGGCTAAGATCTGAACTCAGGGCTCTGGCCCCGCAGCCCATGTTCTCCTCCACCTCTCTGTATCAAAGGCAAGACATTGAGAAAGTCAGACACACCTGACTTTGAATGTTGTCTCAGAGCTGGGTAACCTTGGACAAGTTATTTTATTTTCTAATCCTCACTATCTTTATCTGTAACATTGATATAATAATGGCACTTCAAAGGATCAGTGAGGATGAAAGAAAACCGTGTAGAAAAGCACGGAGTAAAATTCATATTATGGCCCGTTACCTTGCACATAAATGTTCAACAAAATCTAGGGAATTTCTGGAAAAATAAAGAGTGGAGCTTTGTGATGACAAATTTATTAAAGTGGCAAGCTAGATGGCTAATAGAAGTTTTGAAAGTGTGTATATAAAAACTGTACTGTGGATACATATAATTTTTACCTCTGCAGATGACTCCACTTAACTTTTGAGTTGTTCTCATTACAGCTATTAATAGTATTTTAGTTAGAAATTAATTGTTAAGAGCAAACTTAAAAAGGTAACATGCCATTAACTAACCAGATCACTCTCAGAACCTGGAAACTGGATGTGCGGCTATAGTGGTGGTTCAGACGTTATTTTACTTTTCCACTACAATGGATTATATAAAAGACCAAAAAAATGTTTTTAAACCCTCAAATATAAAAATAAAAAGGAGTTCATGCATAAAGCATGATGCCCTGAAGCTTATTAGATCTGTTTATCTCGTTGTTTAAAATGAATGCTACTTGGTATAGTTTACATAACATGGCAGGGATCAGCTTGATAAAGTGTCTGCATCACCTGGGGAACACAGCGGCTCATTTCCTCAACACCTTTCCACATGACTAGCTTGCCAGCAAGTATAATAGCAAACAAAGTTTTAATAGGTCAGGAGCAGAGTAACCGCTCACATTAACCAGAGGGGGAGAGGGGCTTGATGCACACCATGGCTAATAACTGACACTTTCAGCATGCATTTTTGAATGCTGCTTAATGGGGAGTTTAGAAGGAAAAGCTTTTATAAACGCCTGAGATTACTTACAAGGTTGGGGCAGAGGGAGAGGGGAAGCGGAGCAGCATCGCTGTGCCTGCGCACTTGAAATCGCGGGTGCACTTTAAGGCAGGTGGCTCATAAACCATTTCTCCATCACTTGTCTGCTCTAGCAACTCACAATTAACTCCATTATTGGGCTTTGGGATTGACTGCAGCTCTTCCATTTTCTTTAAAGCTGTCCAAACTAAGAGAGGCCCTCATTTTTATTTGTGTGTTGTCTAAGTGAGGCTGCTACTTAGAGACTGGTGGTTGTTTGTTTGTTTTTTCTTTTTTTTTGTCATATCACATCAGTTTTGCTGAAAGCTGCAACAAGACAGATAAACATATGATCTATCTTGGAACCTTTTTTTTCTTTTTTCTTTTTTTACCTACTAGGAGGAGAAAGAAAAGGTTGAATATCTATCTTTCTTTCTTTCCTTCTTTCTTTCTGTTTCCTTCTTTCTTTGCAACTTTCCCTTCCCTGGGCAGTGTGATTATTTACGAAGTTAATGGCATCTACAGAGTTCATAGGTCCCTCTTTTTCCCCCCAGAAGCACACATAATAATAAGTTTCAATAAAGTTTTCAGATATGAATAGCTATGTTGCTAACCCTTGCTTTGGCAGCTGATAAACGGCAGAACATGCTCAATATTGTATTTATCCTTTCTGCATTACCAAGAGGGGAGGCAAAATCTGCTCCGTATTTAAACAGAAGAATGGACAGACTTCCTTTTGTTGCAAAGTCTGGGTCTTTTGTGGGTATGCTATAATTGAAGCCTCTTTAATAATACAGGATGTGGAGAAGCTATGTGGAGAAAGAGTTGGGAGTTCATGTGGCATGTTCCTTAGATACTATGCACTGTAGCAAATAGGAAACTTTGTCAATATGTATCCAGGCTCCAGAGGGATAGAGATCAGTAACTGAATCATAGGTAAATAGATAGATTAGATATGGCAGTGGCGGGAAACATGCTGAAAAACAAATCCACGAGAACAATTTTACAGGGCCTGCCTTCTATTTTCATAAGGAAACTAAGCCAAATAATCTGACAAGGGCGGAAATCAAATCATCTGTCAAGTTCCTCTACCTTTCATTTATCACACAGTTTAATACCATAATGAAAAATAGCAAATGAAAAATGAAGTGAATGACCAATGAAAAATGCATTCTCTGAGGATACAGTAATGTGCTGTTAGCCTAAATCCTCCACCCCTGTAACACATGTAAAGTGCTAGGGGAGGCCCTATGGTCACACAGCCCTCTTCATTCAAGTATGACAAATCTTGGGATGACATTAGCATTGTGGTGGAGAGTCCTCAAGACTGAAAAGCTTTCCTCTGTCCTTTGGTCCTCTCAGGCTGCTACGTTTTTTTAATCCCTTCTTACATCAAAATCTGGACTACTACCGGGTTGCTCTCTGTGGGCAGAGGCCCAGTGACTCCATGCTGAGCCAAAAAACGTTAGTAGCAAGAAGAGAGGATGGAACTGTCTTTTGTGGACTGTTCCCCTGAGTGCCAAAGATTGGTCCTCACGGTCACCATGTAAGGCAGTGCAAACCCCATTTTCACAACTGTGGAAACTAAAAATCAGAACAATGGATTTGTCCAACCCCTGCAAGTAGTAGAGGGAGATCTTAAACACAGGTCTCGTTGATAACAAACCCTGTGCCCTTCCCACTGATTTGCTGCTTCCTGTAATCCAAGAAGATAAATGTCCCATAAGATGGATGCCAGGGCACCTGAGTGGAAGTAAGGAAAATAAAAAGGAACTTGGTAGATAGCTTTAAATATATAATCTAAGCAATAATGATTAACATGTACTGAGCACTTAGTATGTGCCAAGCATTTTTCAAAGTACCATATCAATTGTCTGATCATTTTTAAAAAATTGTCTGATCATCACAATAATTCTAGGACTGGGTACTAGTCTTAATATGATTTCCAGATGAACCCGAGGCTCAGAGAAGTTAAGGAATCCACCCGAAGCAGCTGACCCCAGAGTCTTCTCCTCAACTACTACCACTCATCACCTCTTAAAGCCGAAAGGCGGGAAGAAAGTGAGAACTTGCCTGGGGCAAAAGGGATAGATGGCAGCCTTTTTGGTTTATTATAAGAAAGGCTGTCGTTAAGAAAATAGCTTTAGGAACAGCAATAAAATAGATCCATTTAAATAATACCACCCGGTTAAAAAAAAAAAATCATTCATCTTCCATCCGCCTGTCCAAACAGTGTAAGCTTGGAGAAGAAATAACATTTATTTTGCCCACTTGGGTACAGTCTAGCAGATTGTGGGTACTCAACTCAGTCTCTTACTCTTAAGCCAAGATGATTAATAAGGCAAAATATATTTATTTCTAAAAAGCAGAGGAGTTGATTCTGATTGAGACAGTGTGTGCTGTTGAGCCGCAAAACAAAACTGACCTCCGCATAATTAGGTTGGACATGGTGGAGTGAGGACTTGAACACAAATAGTTCTATTTTGACAAGCAGAATTCAAGAGCAGCTGCTTTCTTTTTCTTTCTTTCTTTCTTTCTTTCTTTTTTTTTTTTTTGTCAAAAGGAGGATGATGATTATTTAATATTTGTTGAGTGCCAACAGTGTACTCAGCGCTGCGCAAGACCTAGGAACTGGATGTTGGAAACTGCCTGAAGGGAAACGTTAGCAAATTAAAATCCATAGAATCAGCATGAAGGCGGCTGAGGAATACCTGATTAGAGCAAGGCTCTGCGCCCGTCCCAGAACAACAACAAAAAAGGCAGCGATAAGGCAAGAAAGAAAAACCTGGATGGTTCAAATCGCAGAGATGCAGTCGGGTGGAAAAGTATGCTTTAAAAGAGAGAACTCCCACCCAAGTGAAGCTAATAGAAAGGAACATAAAACTTCAGCAGGCAGGATGGAGGGCAGGAGAAGGAAGAATAAATTCAAAGAACAAAGACATCAAGGCAAATTATCAGCCTTTCTACGAGGCCTTCAGGAGAAGCAGGTCTGGAGGAAAGGCAGCCCCGGGTCAGGGTAGTGGGAGCGGATGGGGGATTCACAGAGCACCACTAAATTATTGCTCTGACTGGGTGCATGGTGCAGAGCACGGGTAAATCCCTGACCAGGGGGTGGGGAGGCAAAGTGCACTTATGATGGTGAGGGGGAGGCTGTGTCCTGGAGAGGATGAGGGCATCAAAGAGAGCTATGATCCAAGAAACCGTTCCATTTCCCAAAAGACTTGCCAGGTGGCCCTCACCTGGCAAGTCCTGGAGCAGGCACAAAAAAGCAGCTGACCACGACCCTCGTGATCTTCCTGGTGATCACAGCGATGGCAGCACACAGGTCTTCCCACCTTGGGACAGTGAGCTCAAGGCTCACCTCTCAAAGGAGCGAGGTGGCATTCCAGAAAGAACCAGTGCAGTAGTGGAATCATAGCAGATTGGAGAAGACTTAGAAGCTGTGGAGTCCTTGGAAGGAGTCCCCCAAACCACCGAGAACAGAGAGAAGTGGTGCACGTGATGCATTCTGACTTTCAAAGGACTTTAAGAAAGAATGAAAAAATGATAATTCTTGCAAGAGTATTAAGCAAAATTGGTAACCATGGGCAAGGGTTAAAATTCTGTTACATCTTTAAACTAGTTAAGAGATGGAAAGCAATGAGTAGGAATAAAAGGCCATTTCTTTCCATAGAAAGAGGTTAATTGTGGGGAGCCCAGGGGAGAATGCTGATACCAGCTTTCTTCAGGCTTACTAACAACCTGGAAGACGAAGATGAAAAGCAAGATGGCAAAACTTGATGAAAAAGAATTATTTAAGGGTATTTGAGTCATGGAAGAGTCTGAGAGAGTCTAGAAAACACAGACACGTGGGGGGAAAAAACAGGGAAATTTAAAAAGCAAAAATTCAGCTAAAGCATGCAGAGGGCCATCCACTTTGGAGAGGAGAAGGAAAGCTTAGATCCCCTGAATGTTTCTCTCCGGTGCTTGGCATACTGGGTGTAGTTGCCCTGAGTGTGATTCTTTTGTAGGATTTACCAAAAGTAGGTGTTGGTCATTGTTTATCATCTGCTACTATTAGACCTCAGCTCCTCGGCATTTTATTTTCCCCTAGTTGTAAAATAAGGACATAAAATTGGTCACATTTCTAGGAATACTAAGGAATCAGATCTGTTATTGATTGAAAATTCCAAGTGAAGCAGTGTTACCCACCCCACCCCCACGTGTTTATTGATTGAATTAGTGGCCAATTTTCCAAAACACCCAAGTGGTTTTTGTATTCCATTTTTCTGCCTGCCTTTGGCACATGACTAAAACCTCTTTTCTGTTCACAAAAATAGCTGCTTTATTTCTATAGATAGCACCAAAGCGTACCCTATGTGTCTAAGTCCGCCATTGTCCCCTGGAGAAAGGTGGTTGCTCATGAATAGGAAGTTAATCAGCTTCTTATAAGATAAATTCTAGCTATTTCAAATTTAAAGGAAATACTGTCCCACCCCAAAGCCTGATGAATAATATCTCAGGATGCCAGGAAATGAATTCGTACTCTGCTACTTCCCGCCTCCAGTCTGCCATCCTTGGCCATCTGGAGAACAGAGCCCACCCTCTGAAAAGCTAACTGGGGAGGGCAAGAATTTAGGTTGATGTTTGTGGCTGAGTTGGATGGTGTCACAGGATAACAGAAGAGCATAAGAGGGCCTGGTATTATAACACTAGCAGAGTACTTTACAGTTTAAGTAGTTCTTTCATGTCCATTATTTTGTTTGATTCTCATGAGAACCCTGCCGGAGTCCACATACCATCATTTTATAGATGAGAAAACCAAAGTCTAGAAAGGTTCACTGCTAGTCAATGAACAAAAGAGCTGGAACTCCAGCGTGGCTGTTTTAACTACACAAACCATTTTCTTTCCAATTCACCAAATAAACAAAGGAAGAAAAAAGGCCTGCCCTTCTTCAGGACTTAAGTAACCCTTCAAGTGTATGTATGAAATGGTTAATATTTATCAGACTCCTCTCCTATTCCCCAACACACACACACACACACACACACACACACACACACACATCCCTACCACACCTCAGCCCTGCAAGACAGCATTGAAGGTAAATCAAAGTGGCAACTTTGACACTCCCACTTGTTAGCAAGAGCAACCCACTGGAGAGAGATGTTTCCACATTCAACATTACCTTTAGGAGGTCTGTGGAGACTTTGGTTTCTATTTGCACTCATCTTATGTTAGTGATTTTCATATTACATTAGCAAATTTAATCTCTGCTAATGTGATAAGAAGTTACTAACACAATGAGACTTGATTTAACAACTTGCTGGCTTTGGTGGCAAGAGCAAAATTTGCTAGCAGAGCACCAATTCCAATCTGTAATTAGAAAATAAATCAGGATACAGGGACATCAGAAATTCCTACATTTCAGATCTCGAGTGGAGGCAAGGTAGAAGGTAGGAAATTTGGGACCCAAGAAGTTTTTGAAAGGGGATAGAGAGCTTGAGGAAGCACTGTTGGGCTTGACATCCTACCTATGTTACTCGGAGTTAATAGAGTATAGTTTGTCAATTATATGGCTTCTTATTTACTAGACTTAAGAGAGCCTCAGGAAAGCATGGGTGTTGAAATCACCAAAATAATTACCAAATTTCATTTAGCAAGCCAAGGTAGCATTCTTCTCCAGCAAGTCATTCCACTCCTATGCTGGACAATGGGAAAGCAAAGGACTTAGCCTCCCTGGGGGCACTTTGCTCCTGACCATTCTGTTTTAAGTACCAGTAATGAGGAAAACATTCAAACAAGGAACCGCCAGAGAAAGAAAAAAAAAAGGAATCCCCAAGTGTGGGGAGTGACTTCGGGACAGGGAACCATCAGTTGTTTCCAGGAAACAACATACTATGGGATACTTCATCCCATAGTATCCCTTGAAATTCTAAGGGGCTCACTCTACTACCAATTCTTATTTATTCTAGGCTTCCATAATACAGATGATGGAAGACAAGTGGAAATGCTTTATGAGTCCTGGTAATAAGCTAGAAAACGTTGAACATACTTTCTATACAAAATCTCCCTTTCTATCTACACACTATACATATGTAGTTTAGATCACCAGGTGACCAGATACTCCGACATCTAGAAATGTATTCAAAGTACCAAGGTGCTTAGATCATAACCCAACCTTCTCCCACAGAACTTTTAAAATATCTACTTAGAGGGTGGCTGGCTGGCTTAGCCGGGAGAGTGTCTGACTCTGGATCTGTGGGTCATGTGTTTGAGCCCCACGTTGGGTGTAGAGATTACTTAAATAAATAAAACTTCTGAAATATCTGTTTAAAAGTTCTGCTGGATGCAAGCACATGTTTCAGACTCACTCACTTTCATCTGAAACCCCTCTCTATTATTATTGTTTTTCTTTTACCAAGCGAGGATTTATTGCTATAATATATACGTGCATGCACTGGATAATAAAACTTCCCTGATTACCTTATAACTGCACATTAAAAATTTACTAAGATAAAATTAATGTGATTTTAATAATATTGTTTTAATATACAGAATGTCAGGTGACAGCCACAAAACTCTTTGGAATTCAGTGTGCAACGCGCCTCTTTTGCAGCACCCTCACAGCAATAGCTGAACTGACAGATGAACATTGTCTGTTAAAATTTCTGATGCGCGCATCCCAGGGGAAATAGCTGAAGTTGGGGCCTTTAAAATGTGACCGGACAATGCTTTTGAGACTGTAATGTAGGGAACTTCCCTGCATGACGGGGGACTGGGGCAAATCGACATATAAGGAATGTTGTTTCCTGTACCCTCTTCTATGAGATTCCGCCAGAGAAAATAACTTCAAAGACTCTTTTGATGGAGAAAAAAAATGTTTTCATTCGCCCGTTTTATGATAGTGCTGCAGGATACTTACAGTTGATTTACTATAATGACAGGACCTGTCTACTGTCCCAAAGGAAAAGAAATTCTACTTTTCTCCTGCCACCTACCTGCCACATTTGTTATTCCCAGCTAGACATGTGGACAGGCAAGTGATGGGTTAAAGGGAAAGACGGTTGGAACGCAGCAAATAGAGATCATCAGACTCCCACCAGTGTCACTTGCACTAGGCTGCCTGTGACCCAGGGCGGGAACGTTCCCATGGTCAGGTGCCTGCTCGCTTCAAACCCCCATAAAGAGAGCAGACCTCCCAGCTCTGCAGGGCTACTGAGGGGATCTGAGAGGCCAGGGAGAAGTAACAGCCTGGCTTGTACCCCGCTGGGCAAAGACTCAGCCAAAGGAAGTGCCAGGACACTGCACTGACCCACTTCGGGCCCTTCCTCTCCGTTTGTTCCCAGGCAGAAGAGATACAAAAGCATCACTATGGCACGGTGAAAAGTTGGAGAAGCATTCTGGAAATTGACATGCAAATAAGCACTCCAAGTACTTCACTTTGTTCTGAAAATTCCCATCGCCGGGGACCTATAAAAACACCAATCAGAAGACAGGCAGTGATGGGAAGGGGCTGGTGGTTTTGCAGCCAGTCTCCCCCTATAAGGGACAGTCTCTGTTTCAGGTCCCAGTGGGAGCTGGCACAGGTAAAACTAAACACACACCTAGCAAATGACCTAGAGGACAGCAGCCTCCGATGTGACGGAAAAGTATTCTGTAATAGCACATGTGCATTCAAGTGGCATCTGTAGGAATGGTCCTAGCTGCCCCTGAAAGCCCTAAGATGCAAACATGCTTCATAACCTGGGTTCATGAGAGAAGCCGAATGTTTCAAACAGGACAAGGGGAACTGTTTCCACAAAGCCAGCTCCTGCACTGAGCAGATGTACAACTTGCTACGTAAAGACATTCCAGTTCTAGACAAGGATCTTAAGACAAAATCCCTGCCTTAATCACTTAATCACTGCTTTTGAAATCATCACTGCCTCTGATAACTGGAGATGTCCGGCTCCCACCAGCAGATCCCAGGACATGCCCTATGCAGTGCTAACTGAAAGCAAAGATGACCTATGAGAGTGGGATTGCTGCCTGGTCAATGGCCTGCACCAGGCTTCACAATGTCCCTTTGGTTGAATTTATGATAAACACCGGACCCTGAGAAAACTGGCCATTCTTATAGTGTGGGTGGCACAGGCCAGGTGTAGAAGGAGGCAGAAAGGTTGGAGGTGAGGGGTTGAAGCAAATGCTCTGAAAGCTGGGCTCTTTATTAGGAAATGAGTGGATTTCATTCTCATTCTAATATAAAGCAAAAAGCTTACTAGGTTTTATACTGTGTGTCCTGCTCATCTCACCAACAGGAGGCAGGTAATCTGGGTTGTGCAAGGCCACTTACCATCATTGTCTTCTGCCCCCTTCCAATCACCCCAGAGCCAGCCTTTCCTGAAAATCATCACCCTTCCCTCTCCCTCACTAGAGACATTCCTTGTCAAGAAAATTGAGCCACACATTCAATGGTCTGAATTCTGTTGCTGGATTTATCATTTACCTACCGAGGATGATTTTTTTCAATTCCATAGCAATTCATTGGATTTAAAATAAGGAAGTTGTAATGCCATATAATAACAAGTCCAAAGGAAGGACAATACTAAAATGGGTTAATTCAGTGGCCCAACAAGGTCATCAAAAACCAGGTTCTTTCCCTCTTTCTGCTTTTGTCTCCTCAGCATACAGGTCTCATTCTTAGCCTTGCTTCTCATTTAAATTTATAGCTACAGCCATATCCTCACAGCAAGAATCTGACAAACAGGATGCTTTGCATTTTGTGGGGGAGGGAGGGGAGTCTCTTTTGAAGGTGACATAAACTTTCCCCCAAAGCCAAACCCAGCAGATACCCCCCAAACTTCTCAGGGTTGAACTGCATCACTGCCGGTGCACTCATCCCTGGAGGCATCCTCAACACCTTTCTTTCTCTGTCATCCTACATTTAATCTCTCAGTGCATCCTGTCAGCCGTTCCTTCCAAAAAGGGTCCTGAGTCTGACCACATCCCACCTGGCCTATGACAGTAGCTTTCATAATGGTGATGCCACCTTCATCCTTTCTTCATATTCTCAGCTCAAGAGCATGCTCGTGCCCCAATTCTGCTGAAAACTCCTGTGTGACTTTGACATCATATTGTCATCACATTCAGACATATTCAAGGCTATGTCCTTGACACCCATACCACTGTTTCATCATCTCTCTGCCTTCATTCTCGCCACTCTCTTTCCCAATCACTGCTCTGGCCACGCTGGCCTCTGCTATTCCTTAAACACACAGTGCAGATTCCCACCTCCAGACCTTTGCACAGGTGGTTTCTTCTTCCTGGAACACTATTCCACCAGATAGCCAAATGGTCACTACCTTACTTCATTCAAGTCTCTAATCAGATGCCACCTTCTAAGTGAGATTTTTTTTCTGGCCCCATTATTTTATATTGCAATACCCTCTCCATACATCCTCTGTGTTTATCCCATCACACTTTTGTCCATAAGATTTCCTACCATCTAGTAACTCTCACTTATTTATCTTTTTTAAAAAAAAAAAACTTCTAATTGGAAGCTTTGTTGGGGAGGGTTTTCTTTTTCCCACTTTGGTAACTAAAGAACCTAGACCACTGACTGGCACCAGTAGAAATTCATTAACTACTTGTTGAATGAATAAGTTGTGAAACTAGTTGTGGGCAATTTGACCCACAATTGACTTTAACCAATCATGCCTGAGGTTGAGCTTGCTTCCCCTAAAGAATATAGCAGGCAGAGAGAGATGGGTACTTGAGGTATTTTTAAGGGAAAAAAAAAAAAAGGAAGAATTTTGGTTAAGCAAGTAAGAGTCCTGACATATTCCTTGATTTATTTCCCTTTTTAAAAGCAAAAGACATAATTATCACTTATCCCAACTCAATAAAAATGCCTTACTTCATTGATTCTATTTTTTCCCACATTTTGCCATCTCTAACTTTGGGGTGCATCTTATAATAAGTGCTATCTTATGCTCTTATGACTGGCAGTATTTTTTTTTCTTAGAGCTTCACAAAAGGATCTTAAAATGGATGATGTCTTAGAATTGGTGAAATCCCATAGTATCCCTTGAAACATGGCATGCTTCTGAAGTTTGAAGCAATACTAAAGAAGAAAAAGGAATATTATCATCATTGTCCATAGACACATAGCTGGCTGCTATTAAATTAAAACAAAACAAAAAAAAAGGTTTGAAATCTCTCATGATCTCCAGCAGAAAACTGGACATTCTCTTTATCTCTTGCCTTCCTATTGGGAAGCTTTGATTTAAGATAATGTCTGAGCAGAGAAGCTTCGTTCAGCATTGTCATTTGACCCAGATTGTATGTTTTTATAGCCTGAGCCAATTAGTTAAAGTGACTTTGACTATAATAGGGACCTGTGACATTCCTCAATATTATTGCATTAGTCACCCTGGAACAGTTTCTGGCTTGTGTTTGTAATCTGGCTTTGATTGTACCTTCTTCATCTTGATATTTATATGATTGGTTGCTGTCCTATAAAATAATGACCTTTGAGTCCTTGAAATTAAACCCTCTCTGATTTTCTTTATTTCAATAAGTCCTTGGCACTTGATGGAACAGCGTGTCACCTTTATTGTTCTGATTACTAATCAAGCAAGTTTTTTTCCTTTCAATCTGTTTAATCTATATTAACCAAATGATTGTGCTGGCAGAAAATGGGTTGTGTTCCCAACTCTGTTCCTGGACAATGGGGTAAACCTGGACAAATTGCTTACCTTCGTCTCATTTTTTCTTGCTACACATGGGGAGATTGTTCTAGATCATCGAGTTCTGTGCTGGAATGGGTTTGTAGTGCCAACCCAATGTGTGTTTAACTTGGACTACAAGACAAGGCTACATTGGAGGAGGGCTGAACCTCATTAAATACACTAACTTATTTACAAGATAAAGTTAGATAAGCCCTGACCGTGAATTCCTTGAGGGCAAGACAATGTCTCATTGACTTTTGTAACCTGTTACTAAACAGACACTCCTTGAAAATGGAGACAGTAGCTATATAATTCCTTTCTGTATCCTCAATGTCCCACAATATGTAAGTGCCTCATACTTGGCTGCTGCTGAACAAATAAGTGAAATGTGGTACACTCTAGCTATTCTCTTTGCCTTGATAGAAGCCATAGTTTTCCACTCCTTCAATTCTTTCTCTGTTCTTCCCTGTAACGTTTTTCCAAACTCTTCTACTTTTGCATTTTTTTCCTTTTTCTTTTTTTTTTTTTTTCTGGCCTGTTGGTATCATGTCATTTTTCATTATTGTAGGTCCTAATCTCTTTCCAGTATAAAATATACATGACATGAAAGTTACCATTTTGACCGTGTTTAAGGATACAGTTCAATAGCTACAAATACATTCACACTGTGCAACCAACACCACAATCCACCTCAGGAACGTTTTCATCACCTAAACTGAAAATCTGTACCCATTAAACACCAGCTCCCCGATATGCTCTGCCTGAGCCTCTGATAACCATTACTGGACTTTCTGTCTCTAAAAATTTACCTAGTCTAGGGACCTTATGGAAGTGAAAGTCTCTCTTTTGTATTTTGGAGTTTGCACCCTCGCTCCTTCAGACCCTTCTTTTCTTCTACTTCTCTTTTTCCTTTTAGTTGCCCCTGAGAGCCACCCTCTCCTTGCATGGCCTCATTTTCTCTCTCCTTCTGTGCTTCCTAAGTTGCCATCCACCACATGACACTTCCTTTACTTTTTTTTAAATATCTTATTTATTTATTCATGAGAGACACACAGAGAGAGAGAGAGAGAGAGAAAGAGAGAGAGAGGCAGAGACACAGGCAGAGAGAGAAGCAGGCTCCCGGCAGGGAGCCCAATATGGGACTGGATCCCAGGACCCTGGGATCATGACTTGAGCCAAAGGCAGACAGATGCTCAACCACTGAGCCACCCAAGAGTCCCCAAATTTTTATGTTTTAATTCATTTATAAAGTTGTGTCATATTTAAATGTGTTCCAAAACATTTGTACAAAACATAGAAAATATGGTTCTTTAAAACTTTTGAAAGCAGGTTTTAGAAGTGGCCGCTCATAAAATGACAGGACTAGCAGGCACAGAGCGGAGAGGAGAGGGGAGCTGTGGTCCTTAGGAGGGGTTTGCTAGGGAAACCATTATTTCTGTTTGAACGCCACCACCATAGGATATATATATAAACTTAGAAGACACAGCAGATAGATAGACATATAGACAGGTGTAGATATATAGATATATATCTCTCACAAAGACACAAAAGCCACTTTTCTCAGTGCCAAAGACAGAGAGGAGTCCTAGAGTTCAGTGACAGAGATGTAGTGATTCCTCCTGTCACATAAAGTGCAAGTTAGGCGCTCTCCTTACTGATGTTCCATACCAACTTTCCCCTGAAGTCCCAACTGCCGCCTGAAACAGAGTATTGCAGGGAAGTTGTAAACAGGACAAGCACCAACCCTTTAAACACACAACTTAAGTGCACAGAGATAGACATTATTGTAGAACAGATATACACTTCATAAAATCTGGAAAATAAAATAAAATTAAAATTAAAAAATTTTAAAAATCTAGAAAATAAAGTAAAAATTACAATCACTCTAACTTCCCCCTCTCCTTTCCCAAGATTTCCTCGGTTTTTCTTCCCATGCACCAGGACTCTTTGAAATCTAGTGCCACAGAGATGAAAGAAAGTTAAAGATTTCTAAATAAATTACGATGAATAAATCTAGACTTAGTTTAAGCAAATTGTAGAAGCAATAGTGGTTGTTTTAGAGTACGTGGTCATAGACAATGGATCCTCCTTAAAGTGGGAAAAATAAAAGGGCTTATCTGGAAGAGTGTTGTGACAACTAAATTAAATGTGTATGTAAATCACCTGGCATTAATCCTAATTCCCTGTACCTCAAAGCTGATGTGCACAAAAGAAAATGGCTAATAAGGAAATCTAGCCTACCACCCGGTATATGGATTTTAAATCCTAGTGTTGAAAAATGTGGGGATACCTGCTTCCTGCAATCGTTACATTTCTTAAAAATTAATATCCAAATATGTGGTAAGTCATGCTTTTCCAGCTTTGTAGACCTGAGGAAAGCATAAGTCTTTGGTACACGCAACCCAGAATCAGCAGCTAGTTTGCAAACTCTACCCCACAGTCTGATTGTAAGAACAGCATTCCTATTCACTCCATTCCTCTTTTCTCCCCTTATTTTCTCAATGTTCTTAGGTTCCTGTTTTGAACATTTTATTATTGCTTCATCTGTATATTTTTTATATGTTTTTCTTATCCCTCTTAGTCCTTTGTACTTATCTTTTAAATCTTCTCTCTCTAGTTTCTTTCTTACTACACTACATCTTTCTTCCTCATTTTTATTCCCTGTTTAATCTTCTACTCTCCTTTTCCGCATTTGCATTTTCTCATGTTCACATTTAGTCTGTAGCACTTTCTAGTAAAACCAGTGACTGTAAAATTTTCTTACCATCTTGTAGTCAGGTTCATGATACCTATCCATTTCTGAAATTTATCAGCCTAGAAATCTTTTACCCAAAATGATGCTGATGATAGTGACGCAACCAGGAATGTTAGTGAATCTATGAATTTTAAGAACAAAATGGCAACGTGTCTATAGGTTATTTGTTGTTTGTTTTTTTTCTCAGCATTAATCACATTCACATTTGATAGGCTATTTCAGCACCAGGTACCTCCTAAGCGCTCAACGAATGTTTGCTGCTTAAATTTAACTTACATTAATCAAACCTTTCCTTCGTATGGATTTATCTGATTTCCCCAACAACCTTCTGACATTAGGTTAGATGTGTAATATCGTGCGCTTCAGAGGGATAAGGGAATCAATGGTGGGAAGGCATATGATTGACTTCAGAGTGTAGAGCTGTCTGGCTGCTTGGCCAAACCTAGAACTCAAGCTTCCTAATCCCAAGGCAGATGCCAGTCCCCCATGCCACACACTGCTTTCTGTGTTTGTGGCCATCATCCTGCCGAGTGGTACCACTGTTGTTATTCCAGGTTAGAATCTTCTACTCTGGGACCCAGGGGGCTACTGAGCATCAGCATCCCTTGCTGCTCCTCAATCCACCTCATATCTGCAAAGATATTATGAACACAGACTACAATCACAAGAGCTAACGTTAACTGAGGCTCATCATGTACCACTCACTGTGGACAGATTATTTCACACATTACACTGTATGTGGCAACTTTAAATAAAAACAATAGAGTTCTCTAAATACTCCCTATATATTGCTATAGGTCCTACCAAACATCACCAGAGCTGTTTTGCAGAGGAAATGTATCTACCCATAGGAGAAGAAAAAGCAGCAAAGTCTTTAGAAGTTTAAAATAAAATCAAAGTGAGACCCACAGACCCAGTCTCCAGGCCCTCTCCTTCTCTGCAATGAGTCACCAGCCTGTACTATTGGCCTTGCTGATGGGCTGGTCCCAAACCAGCACCGAGATCATGGCATGATGGAAATACATCTTTATATTTAAGACTGCCTCACTGTTTGTCCTAAATGTTAAAGGTCTTCTTTTCATACAGAGGCACTATTTTCTCCTCAAGGTTATCTGTAAACCCTCCCTGTAAGATCCTCCTTTTTGTCTGTGTTAATTGTTGGGGCATTATCAGCCGGTCATAGCAGAATTAAGGATGTTATAATGAGAGAAAAATAAAGAAACCCCATGTCTAGGAAGACTAGTACAGACATCGTATCAATTAAGGGGAGGTGGGGGGGGAGGAATCTCATTGCCAAACATAAATCCCAAAGAAAAGAAGACAGTCATTACAATAATAATAATTACTATTATTACTAATATGAAAAGAGAAAAGCTTGGTTCTAAGTTCACTGGAAAGTTTCCCTTCAGTCTTGAGTGATTCTTCTCTAGAGCCTCCCAGGAGCGCAAGCCTATAATTTTAATTATATCTTGGCATTCTCATAAAGCAAACAGCCTGCTCAGGTAGTATTTATTACCTGTTAGGAAGAATACTTATGAATATGCTTCGCAAATTCCAACTGCAGTGATCTGCGATGGGCCTTTTCAAGGACAGAAGGGGTGAGTTGGAATGCACATAGGAGAAAAGTTGCTCATTAAGGGAAGGTTTGTTATCCAGCAACGTATAATTAAGGTGACGGTCCCAGCTTCTGTGACAGCCAACACTCGGGTAGTTGTTTGATTGCCGTATGGGTCAGAGATCAGCTCCTGCTACAAGATGTAGCCACATTAGTGTGTTAGTGAACAGGTTAGAAAGTAAATTACAGCTGCCTTTCTCAAGCACATTACTGTCGGTCTTCATTGTTTTGTTTTTACTGTACATCAGCAGGACTGTGGCTTCTGAAGACTTTGTGTGACAGGTTAGGCATTTTATCCTTTGAGTAAACAGTAATCATGGTGTGAAGAAAGTGGGGCATTGGAGAATTTTTCCTATTCTTTGAGAATTCCACTCTTCCTTTTTAGTTTGCTCCAAGGGCTCATTGGGGATACATATATTAAGCCCTTTAAATAGTTCATAATAAATCTTTGTCTCAGGCTGATTCTGACAGTTTTTTAAAGAGTCTTTTAAGAGAGAATCCTCAATCATTTGTTAATCCATGGGGTGATCTTCAGACTTCGGGAAAAAAATAACAGGCAGGGCTCTTGGGTAGTGAAAATACAATGTAGGAAAAAATATATAAATATGGAAAATCCCAAGAATATCACCTTACTGAGATTACTTACATGTTCTGCATGTATCTGAATGCTTTCTTTCTTCCCCTACAAGCCAAAAGGAGAAAGGAAAATAATTGTCAAACTAGCAAGCATTTTTATTGATAATTTTATGTTTTTGGACTTATATGCATCTACTAAAATGTTAGATTTCAAATTGTATAACAGAGAATATTCTTTTTAAAGTAAACTAATTCTCTCAGTAAAAAGATAATTTCTTCTTTGCCCTTGTTTCCCCTTTAAGAACTCTATCTTCCCCCCAAATTACTTATATGCACACTTTTATTTTACCTGGTCGGAGAGAAGCATTATACTTATAGAGAAAGGATTTTAGGTAGTGGTTGTTAGTGTCAACAGAAAAACTTTGAAGGGCAAGACGTAGCTTTCAGAATAAAGACCTTTCTAGGTTGACCTGAGATCATTTTAGTTTCTACTTTGGATAGAACTAATATTGTCCAACATATTTAAATAATATAATATGATTTGCGCACCAAAAAATAATACACGGAACTTACCAGAAGAAGGTAAAAGCCATATTATCTACCATGTAAGTAATTAATATTAGTAATCATTACAAAACCTGTGCATTATTTGTCCCAGAATGGGAAATACGCTAAAGTCTCCCTGCAGAGAGACAGTGCTCAATCTCAAGTGTTTTACGTATAAATGGTTTCTATTTCAGAGAAACTTGTTTTGATGTATTTGCTTTTGCTTGTAACTGAAACAATTAGGGAGGAAACTAAAAGATGCTGGTCATAACTTTGAGCTTAAAACATGAGGATAAGCATCACAACAGGGGCATTTTCTCCTTGTATAGGACCTGAACCTGTAAGTCACTTCTAAAATGCAGTTTGCTCAAGCTCTTGGAAAATCCTAAAGAACTTTACTAATGACATACAAATAGAGTTTGTTGGGAACAAATGCAATAATAAAATGGGGCAATGGGCAAAGGACAGTCTACTGTTATAGATGGATTCATTCTCACAGAGGGTCAAATAATTGAAGACCCAGATCAAGGGCAACCATAAATACCTGGAGTCCCTGCAGTTGAGAGGATTAACCACAGAACAATTATGACAAATGCAGTGGGAGCATTCAGCTACCAGGCAACAAGGAATATGTGGTGCCAATTTTTAAAATAATTATTTGGCATTATAGAATATACAATTTAGACCCAGAAGCTATCTGATATAACGCTGAAGTGTTGATGTTAAAAATATCAAGTACATCATTAGACATTTACGTGTGAAGCAGGGAAAGGGACAGCAATTAATACAAATTTGCTTTGTTTGAGAAAAGGATGCATCTACCCCATTTTCACCATCACCATTAGCAATAGCCTTTATCTTCTTAAATTGAAGAAGAGAGGGTAATTCTACAGCAAGGCTAATTGCATACTATGTAAATGGAGTCATTAAAAAATGTCTGCTTTTTTTAGCCCCACCACTTGGAAAGAATATGCATAGCCTTGAAGAAAATATACAAATGACCTAATGTTGAGTTCAGATATGGAAATGATGCTGGCACATATATTATGATGCCTACACATCTATTAGCTGACCAAAACTATTATGATGAAGCCAGGTCTTCCTTACAGTAAAAGCAGGGTTACTTCTACCAAAGGATTAGAAAACTTTGTTTAGGTACTAAGATGGAGCAGTGGTCATTGAAACATTTTGGGATCATAAGCAAAAGGAAAATGTATTAATTCTAAGGTGTCAAAATATATACTCATTAGCAGAGAAAGCTATAGATAATTATTGGGCTATCTCCCTTTCTGGCTCCCCTAAATTACTACAAGTATAAATAAGCCTCAATCCTTTATTGATGATGGGTTTAATACAGTGCTTCTAACTGAAAACATTTTGAAAAATAACCACTTCAAGACATGCTGGACTGAAGCCATAATGAAACCAACAAATTCTAGCTGCTCAAATTTCTCCTGTATGATAGAAAATAATAAATGAGAAGAAGATACTGACTCAGGAGACATTTGTGGAGACCTGCCAACCCAGGCTCTCCTCTATCCCCAGAACACACACACACACACACACACACACACACTATACACGAAAATAAAAACTGGCTATTTCCAATAAGGGGTTAATATCCAAAATATATAAAGAATTCACACAACTTATTATAAAAACAAACAACTCAATTAAAAAATAGGCGGGGCTCTTGAATAGACATTTTTCCAGAGAAGACATACAGATGGCCAGCGGGCACATGAGAAGATGTTCAACATCATCATGAGGGAAATGCAAATCAAAACCACAATGAGAGATCACCCTACACCTGTCAGATTGAGTAAAATCAAAAAGTCAAAAAATAACAACTGTTGGTGAAAATGTGGAAGAAAGGGAACCCTTGGAACTGTTGGTGGCAATATAAATTGGTGCAGCCATTATGGAAAACAGTGTGAAAATTCCTCAAAAAATTAAAATTAGAAATACCATATGATCCAGCAATTCTACACTGGATATTTATCTAAAGAAAATGAAAATACCAATTTGAAGAGATATGTGCACCCCTATGTTCACAAAGCATTATTTATGATAGCCAAGGTATGGAAGCAATCTAACTATCCACCGATACATGAACGGATAAAGAAGGTGTCTCCCTCACACACACACACACACACACACACACACACACACACACACAGGAATATTATTCAGCCATATAAAAGAATAGAATCTCACCATTTGCAACAGTATGCAACAGCATAGACCTAGAGGTGTGTTACTAAATGAAATAACTCAGAGAAAGACAACTACCATATAATTTGGCTTACATATAAAATCTAAAAAAACAAAAACAAAAAATCAAAACAAAACCAAAACAGACTCATAGGTGCAGGAAACAAACTGTTGGTTATCAGAGCAGAGAGGATTGGCAGGAAGGCACAACAGGTGAAGGGGTTAATAGGTACAGTCTTCCAGGTATAAAATAAGTCACGAGGATGAAAAGTACAGCACAGGGAATATAGTCAATAATATTGGAATAACTTTGTATGGTGACAGATGATAACTAGACTTACATTGGGGATCATTGCATAATGTATAAAAACGCTGAATCACTATGATGTACACTTGAAACTAATGAGATATTGTATGTCAGTTATACTTCAATCTTTAAAAATGGCCATTGTGCTAGACCCCATCTCTGAGAAGGCAAATTTGAAAAAGCCACATATTTATACCAATACTCACATGAATTTTCAACTATTGCTGGTTCTCTGACATTCTCCAGGGGAAACTTTCAATCATTCAGAACTTTTTCTTTGTCAGACAAATATATCTCAGCTCAATCTTCTGAACTCCTCCCACCTTTATTCCTGTTAATCATATGACGGCTCTCATGCAAAACCCTTCCTCATTCTTCTAGGGACAGAGTGGCCAGATTTCGCTAATAAAAATATAGGATTCTCAGTTAAATTTGAAATTTGTATACAATATCTGGGTCCTACTAAAAACAACAGGGATTATTTATTTGAAATTCAAATTTAATAAGATTTCCTGTATTTTATTTGGGAGCCCTAATTAGGAGGAAACTGTGCTATAGCCACCACCTTTTCCAGAAGCCCCACTTTGGTCTCTTCACCCTTATGAAAACCTTTCTCTCTTGGAGGCCACCACTCTTGAAACTCTCCCTTAATAGATGCCTTGATTCCTGTGCTTCAACTCTCTAATGCCAAAGAGGAGTGGCCATTATATTTCATTTCCACTGCTTCTTCTGCACCATTTCCCCCAATATCATCACTTCAAAATTTCCACCTGAAGAGAAAAGGGCACTCTTTATCTGTTTCAGTGCCATCATCTATCAATATCCACATCACTCACTTTCTGTCTTCAGTGGCGTCAGCTTGTGCTCTGGAGTCTTCTGTGCAACAGTCTTCTCAAGGAGGCACAGAGGCCCGAATGATAGTTTCCAGGATGAGTAACTACACATACTTCCTTGACTCCTCGAGCTCGAAAAGCTCATTCTTTGACTTGCCTTTAGCCAACCATTGGCATAATCATCTCCTGACTTTTAACTACACTTCCTTTTTAACATGCCAAACATCTGTGTAAAAAAAGGAGAAAAACTTTCTAGGATATAGATGCAATAAAAGAAGTCACAAAGGGTAAAACAGAGACTTCTCAATATAAAATTTAAAGATGTATCAGTAAACAGTACAAATAGGAAAAGCAAACAAATGGGAAAATATTTATAAGAATTATGTCAAAAATAATATTCTTGGGGCAACTGGGGCAAGAGTTGGTTAAGTATCCAACTCTTGGGTTCAGCTCAGGTTGTGATCTCAGGGCCAGGAGATTGAGCCCCATGTCAGGCTCTGTGTTCAGCATGGAGCCTGCTTAAGACTCTTTCCCTCTCTGGCTCTCCCTCCCCTCTAAAATAAATAAATAAATCTTTAAAAAAATAATATCCTTAATAAATGTAAATATTTCATTCAAATTGGTACAAAAAATACTAAAAACTCAAGTGAAATAGGACATAAATGTAGAATTCACTGAAAAAGATTCACACAGCCAATAAATATGGATTAAAGCATTATTCAACTTCGTTAGAAATAGAAATGCAAATTAAACACGTGAGATGTTTTTACATATTGCTTTCCAGGGAAACCCCAGTAAAGTATCTTCTCTGAATCTTCTGCTAATTTAATATTTTTTATCAAGTGAGAACAAATATTTTAAGATGGTAATCAAATGAACACCATCAAACACTGTTTATAATATGTAAACTGATACAGCGTACTTCTCTGAAAATCAATTTGTACAGATTAGCTTTAAAAAAATAAAAGAAAGCTCATGTCCTTTGACCTAGTAAAAGTGCTTCTAGAAATCCACCCTAAGAAATAATAAAAAGGTTGGAGGAAGAGTAATTTCAAAGAAATTCATCACCAAGCAATGGAACATTATATAGCCAGTAAAATTAGTATGTTTGTAATGTTATTATCACATAGGGAGCTATGACTGACTTTCAAAAATGCTAGTGACACAGATATGGTCCCAATTTTGAAATAAATATATAAATATATAGTAAATAAGGCTGTAACAAAACATCAGTTTTCATAGTGACTATAACTGAGTGATAAGGTTATAGATTTTTTTTCTGGTTTACGCTTTCACATTTTCCAAATTTCCTATGAACACAGAGTAGAAAGAGATAACATACACTTATTTAAAAGCCATAAACAACATTTTGACAAATCCTTTCTGAAAAAAGACTCCTTCCTGACTACCTCCCCCAGGTCACCACCCCGCTGCCCCATCAACCTTTTCTTTTCCTCAGCCCCTCACTCTGTCACTGGCATATTCTTGTTTTTAACCCTTGGTAATCCCTCACCTTTTGGACTTCATTTCATTCCCAGGGTACCAACTCCCGTCCCTGGGAGAAGTTCAGAATCCTGAGCATTGCCTGGAAAGACTACAAAGCCATTGTTATTAGGGTACCCTAGAAAATTAGCACTCCTAAAATTAAGCAACTTCCAGCCACTGTGTAGTTATATTACTTATTTTCTACTAGTCCTAGTTGCTTTGCCCACATGGGCTGCTAGGTACCTTCTTTCACTTTCAAAATCCTCTCCTCCTCTCACTTCCTCTGTTGAAATTAAGTTGTTCAAGGCCATTCCCATAACACTTTCTCTCTCTCTCTCTCTCTCTCTCTGACTCTCCTTTTTGTCTTATATCTGCCTTTTTTTTCTCCCCCCCGCCCCTATTTCAGAGGTTCACTTATCTTTCTCAATCACTGATTAAATATTCCTTAGAACTTAAACTCTTCCATTAGCATTTCCAATGTATACAACTTTAAGGTCAGTCTTCTTGATCAGTAAACATGTCCAGGTCTCTTTATTTTCATTACCAAAATCCACCACAGAAAAGAAGGTCATTTATATACTCAGTCTTTCTCCCCCTTCTGTCTGGAAGCTGCTCCCTCTGGAGTGGCCCAAAGAATCGACATTACCAGTGGGCATATCTGGGAGCCATTGAATGCTCTGGACAATTCTGTCAATTAACTCCTCCCTTAGTTTCCTACATGTTAAATTATTTATCTTTAGGATAGAATTTATTTTAATCTTGAACAGAAAAGAGGGCAAAAGGTAACATGTCTAGAATTTGTCACTAGTATGTATCTATCCAAATCATCGTTTTCCATAAGCCTTTTACCAATCCAAAGTCCTAAAGTTACACTGTGAGGTATGTGTGGCACCTTTGCCCAGCTATCCACATGACTTCATGTCATGTCCGAAGCCCCCCCATCAGTGTGGCCCCTGTGACCACCCAACCAACCACATGGTCCAGCTTGCTTCCAGCCCCTTCTTCCTCAATGCTCTTCTTTATAGCATTCGTCACTGCCAGAAGTTACCATCTATTTTCCCTTCTCCAAAATGTAAGCACTTACATTTATAAATGGTTCCAGCTCATTGTAGCTACTCAGTATTTAAAACACTGAACAAAGACTGAGTGAGCTATAATAAAACATCTGACATGTGCTTCCATGGGCTATTTTAGAACCTCATATTATCTTTCAGGATCATGTGCTGAGTGAGGGCAAAAAGTTCTAGGGATGGGCAGACAGATGATCCACCTTTAAAAGATCGTCTTTTAAAGACGTAAAAGGCATGCTCCTGGTCCATAGGCCTGCACTTGGAGAGAGAGAGAGTTTGTGTATCAGTGGTTTGAATCAGGGCCTGATTTTTCAGCCGGTGCTGTGTAACTGTTTCTCATCACATGGTATTGTTGGAGTTGGTCACAGAGCCTTACAGCAGTGAAAAGGAAGAATGCATATGTGTGTATTTGCAAGTGCCTCTGTAACCAGACTCCTCTATACAACTCCTTTTAAAAATATAGTATGTCGATGACATCTGCTCCTAAAATGGAGATTTGGCCAGAATGCTAAGAAAATAAACATGGCAGTTCAGCTTGATACTGGCAACCGGTTCCCGCCCCATGGACAGGCTGCATGGAAGACTCCTGTATATAAAATAGTATATTAAAGTAAACTTACAAAAGCAAAGAGCAATCATTTCAACCATAATTTTTTCTTCCTCTTTGGGATTCTAATTTTAAAAGCATTAAAGAAGACAGCTGCTCATGCTGTGATATGTGCTAAACAGCCTGAAGGATGGAAAAAAAATATATTTGTAGCTCATAATAACTATTGACCTTTCTGATATACAATGTTCTCTGTGTTAGCTATTCAGTTCTATCAACAGTGAAGATTGAACATGACTTTTTAATAGAAAACATGGGGTTTTGAGCTGCCTCCACAAAGGTGTTTATGTATTGTTATTTTGTTTTGTACTACAAAGACCAAGTTCTGATGCCCTTTGTCTGACATCATGTTTGTTGTTAAAAAAAAAAAGAAAGAAAGAAAGAAGAAAGAAAAAGAAGAAAAGAAAGAAAGAAAGAAAGAAAGAAAGAAAGAAAGGAAGGAAAGGAAAAGAGAGAAAAGAAAGGAAGGAAATAAAAGGAGGAAACAAAAAAGGGGGGGAAGCCTCAATGTTATTGAGTATGTTTTATATGAGGAATTGGCTCATAACCACTTTATAGTCGTGATAAAAGCATTGCCACACTCGATCCCATACGCAATATTGGTAATGGAATCCAACGGCATCCCAGGAGGACATGCTATATTTCTCTCCCAGAATAGATCCCTCAAGTGGCAACATTTATAGGGTGTCTCCAGTAAGATTTAAAACACTTGCTTGCAGTATTCATATGGCATGTTCTTTGGAGCACACAGCCTGCTGCAGAATGGGCACGTTGGATGTCATGGACTCTCAAAGGCTACCTGGTTTTCCCTTTGAACTTTCCTGTTGTTTAGGAGTTGCATATAGAAACACCCACCAGTAGCAGCTTGACTCGGACACCGTGTCTGTTTCCCCAGAGTGGTGTCATCCACACACCGACTGGGGAGCAGCAGGCAGCAGCTGAACATTCCCTTCTCCCTCAGGGGACAGCCTCACCGAGTAGCAACCCCTGCCAGGCGCAGGAAACCTGAAAGGCAACCTTATGCGTTAGGATTCTCATCCCAGGCAGGCAGATATTGCCAGGGAGTGTGTGCTGACAGGTGGCATGGTTTGGCAGAGTATTATTTTTCTCCCTTTTTTTGGCGGATTATTCTTAATGTGACTTTGAAAAAAGTTTATTACATCATTATTGAACCACAATTATTTTCACAGCTATGCTCTAGAGTTTCAGTTAATGATTCGCAAGTTTCTAAACAAAGCTGAAGACTCACAACCGAGTGGGAGCAGGAATCAGCCCTAATGAGACTTAAATAAATTCAGGGTTTTTTTTTTTTTTTTTTTTTTTTTTTTTTTTTTTTGTCGTATTCCAGAGCAAGCAGTGAAGTTGATAGAGGCTGATTGCTGAGCCAGAGCATACTGGCTGGAACTGCCTTTGCACGATATCCAAAGGGTGGTTCTGTGAACTCGTGTTCACAGAAAATGTTGGGTACTGCCTTGCGGCAGTGGGCAAGGATCTCAGTCTAGTCCACTAAAGACTGTTATCTCCTTCAACGTTGCCTGGCACATGGTAGAGGACAGGCCAGTGAGGTGAAGACCAACTCTCAAAAAGAGAACAAAGTATTCTAATTCTGAGGAATATCAGGCCAATCCTTTTTTAACTACCAAACCACCGGTCCATGGTTCAAAATAACGCTTTGCAGAACATGCTTCCTTAGAGATGAAATCAAGGACAAAGCATATGATTCCCTCTCCTCAAAAACGAACCACCAACTACAACACACCATATCTTGGGACAAGATGTTCTAACAGAATGGCATGGCAAGCGTAAAGGGAATAATTATTCTTAAAAGAAAGCACCTGACTATTATTTTATTCCACAGGCAAAGTGAGTGACTACTTATATGAAACACAATCCTGAGCACTTGCTGGTCATGGGGGGACAGGGGGTGGGGCAGAGGCAGGGCAGAGGGGAGCGGAGGGGGGTAGAGGAGGTAAGAGAAGCTGGAGAAGAACAGGAATAGATACAATAGACAAGTAAGACATCAGGCTGGCCTTTCAAGATCTCCCAGTCTTGTAGATGCCACTGTTGATAGCACCTTTTGCAAATTGTACTTTTTTAAAAATCATTTGAGGGATCCCTGAGTGGCGCAGCGGTTTGGCGCCTGCCTTTGGCCCAGGGCGCGATCCTGGAGACCCGGGATCGAATCCCACGTCAGGCTCCCGGTGCATGGAGCCTGCTTCTCCCTCTGCCTGTGTCTCTGCCTCTCTCTCTCCTTCTCTCTGTGTGTGTGACTATCATAAATAAATAAAAATTTAAAAAAATAAAAAATAAAAAAATAAAAATCATTTGAGCATTTACCTTTGAAAACACAAACCCTGGGGGATCCCTGGGTGGCTCAGCAGTTTAGCACCTGCCTTTGGCCCAGGGCACGATCCTGGGGTCCTGGGATCAAGTACTGCATTGGGGTCCCGGCATGCAGCCTGCTTCTCCCTCTGCCTGTGTCTCTGCCTCTCTCTCTCTCTCTCTCTCTCTCTCTCTCTCTCATGAATAAATAAATAAAAATCTTTAAAAAAATTTTAAAAGAAAGAAAACACAAACCCTGCTTACAAAAATCAGCATTGCAAGCAGTGTTGCTTGCATACGTGAATTCGCCAGGTACTGGCACTGTGGGCTATGCTTTCCTTCTCACTATCACAGGAGTTTTACCCATGTTGTTGTCACATAAGAAACAAGGCTATGATTTTTTCCGAAGAGAACATCTATGTGGATATTAGTTATCTATCAATGCATGACAAATCACCCCAAATGTTTTGCTTAAAACTATCTCACATATTTTCTACAAGTCAGGAATCCAGTAGCAGTAAATCTGAGCAGTTCTAGCTCAGGATCTTTCCTGAGGTGGTGATGAAAATATCAGTCAGAGCAGTCATCTGAAGCCTCGACTGGGGCAGGAGGGTCCACTTCTAAGCTTGCTCATGTGACCGCAACTCACTAGGAAGCCTCACTAGGAGGCCTTGCAACGTTGGCCTGTCCACCAGGTTGCTTAGGTGTCCTCGAAATGTGGCAGACAGCTCCCATCAGGGTGAATGAATGATCCAGGAAAGAGCCAAACAGAAGCCATTGTGTCTGTCATGACTGAGTTATACACCGCCAATCCCACCATGTGCTGTTTATTAGAAGTAAGTCACCAAGTCTGGCCCACACTCAAGGGGAGATAAAGCAGACTCTGCCTTTTGGAAAGAGGAGTATTGAGTGATGTGTGGCATTTTAAAATGACCACACTTATCATCCTGGGTAAACATAAAACCTGCTGGGATAATGTCTGTGAGAAAAGATTTATTTACCATGTTTGTCCTACTATTGGGAAACTAGGTTGGGAATATTTTCTTACATTAAAGGCAACAGTTAATGAATATTAGTTCTCGAATATATGAGATGTATGATGTAAAGACATATATGTATTTACATGCATATATGTATAATTTTTGCTCTGGGAACAAGGAACCATGGTAGGTGCTGAAGAAGATGCAAATTAGACCTATCAGCCTTGTTGCCCCCAAATACCAAGTATAAGAGATAAAATGAGAATATAGATAAATAACTATAAGAACAGTATTTGGCTACATCGTGACCTTTGGAGTCAGACACAGATGTGATGTCTGGTGCCATGCCACTGACTGGAAGACTTGGCAATACGGACTCTTTTTATATAATAAAGACCTAGTATTTGTATCAGTATGGACTAAGTTATGCTGCAGTAAAAAAAAAATTCTGAAATTATAAGAAAATTTTATTTCTGTGAGGGTCAGTTGTGGGGCCTGTCCCACACTATCTTCATTCCAAGACCCAGGCTGATGGAGCAGGAACCATCTGAAATGTTGATAGTCACCATGGCCGAAGGAAAGAGAGAGTACCTCTCTCTACTAAGAGACTAACTCTTTCTTAAAATTCTACCTGGAGGGGATCCCTGGGTGCCTCAGAGGCTTAGCACCTGCCTTTGGCCCCGGGGCATGATCCTAGAGTCCTGGGATCGAGTCCCACATCGGGCTCTCTGTATGGAGCTTGCTCCTCCCTCTGCCTATGTCTCTGCCTCTGTCTCTGCCTCTCTCTCTGTGTCTCTCATGAATAAATAAATAAAATCTTTTTTAAAAAAATTCTACCTGGAAGCAACACATGACTTTGGCTCACATTTCCTTGACCAGGGAAAGCCATACAACTCAAGATAACTTCCAAGTGGCTGAGGAAGAGCAGGAAAACTTTTATAAGAAACAACTTGTCACATACTTGACACATACTCATTCTAAAGTCCTAAAATACATCAGTATCTAACAAAGCTAACAGAATAGAACAATGAAACAATTTGGCTTTATCAAGGTAATTGCAAAATGAACAAACATCTCTTCCCTTGTCTTCTGAAAGTCATTTTGGTTATTTGCACTTTGGTTTGTCCTGTGTGCACAGAACCTCTGAAAAAAGGAAAGATTCATTTAGGCAATGAAATAGGAAAAGAGTACATTTAACTTCATATGTTAGCAACATACCCCAATCCACTTCTCCTTCAAAAGGAAAAATACTTCGTTCACAATTGCAACAGAGTTTTCTCAAAATTTAATTTTTCTTTTCCTTCTCTCATACCTCAGGATTTGGTGGCAGTTGCAGGGTTCTGACACCAGGTTGCACTGAAAACATTCGTAGTATATGAAAAAGAAAGACCCTCTTTATTCTGGGCCCTCATCTACTTACAGGGACCCTGGAGAGAATCCTGAGGGTGTTCAGGTGGACCTGGCCCTAGGATTAGCCAGTAGAACTAGATGGTTCTCAGCTACCTCCTCCCACTCCAGCTTTCACATCACCCCTGCTCCTACATAGTAATAAGGAAGCAGCAACTACAATGCTAGTTAGGGATTCATAAACAAATGTGAAATAACGCAGATACGATTTCACATTATGGTGGCATTTGCCAACATAAAAATTATTACAACTTTGCTATAAATTGTTCTGTAAATTTTACAAAATATGCAAAAACTGACATTTCAAGAGCTGAGATAATTTAGATTTATTAAAAAGTTGAAGCCCTTGAGATTCAGCCAAAGAGAGTATATTTCTTTATCTAGATTTTAGTGGTATGGCTCTTGTCTGTGTTTTGTTTTTCAGCTCCTTGTTTATAACTCATGAGTCAAAACTGGCCATATCTGGGCTTTGACCACTTAATCCAGTTTTACCCATAAATTTCTCCTGTGTCTCAGGCAGCAGAGATAGCTTCTCTGAATCCCAAATTTCTTATCAGCGCATGCAGCAATCATAGCCTGCCTCAAAAAGCTGACAGGAAAACATCTGACATCTAGAAAGCACTCCACAGTGCTTCTTTGCCATAGACTGGTCCCCCTGTCTTTAGAGAGCACCAGTCTTAAAGACAGTCCTCTCACCACTCTGTCCTGTTCACACACACCCCCAATACACACACGCATATCTGCATGCTTGGGTACGCACACACACTCTCTCTTCAATGCCACAGTCATGTTGCACATCACCAAGGCCACATTCTCTCCCAGTAGAACCTTCATCAAAATCGTGCTTCTCACCTGAGACACATAGAAGCCTTCTCTTCTAAAGCTGCCACTCTTGCCTGTCACCTGCAGATAATACATCTTTTACATGAGAGACGCCATTGTCAGAGCGGGGAGACCTGGGGTGTATCTGCTAGCCTTGAAGCAAGCAGGGCCATGGCACGTGTGTGTGCATGCACGCCATGAATGAGCTCGTTACGTGTCCCTTTGAAAGGGCCAGCGTGGCCCGTTACTCCTGCCCTGTCCTCAGAACTAGAAAGTCATATGGAATTAAAAGAGAAATCTTTATCAGAAGTGAAACTCTTTTCTCAGTTGCCCCCTCTCTTTCTCCTCAACTCCCCATTCCCCCATGGTCTGAAATAAAGCTTGAAGACCAGTTTAGATCTTAAATCTCAGCTCCAATGGAGCAAAACCTGACCTTAGCGTTCCTCTCACACCAGTTGTCCTGGGTTTAATTAACGCTGCCCCTGTATGTTTAGGCAATTACTGTTGTAAGACACGGGGGTGCTGCAGGGGGGGGCCTCAGCCAGGGCAGGACGCAGTGTTCGCCCCCACGGCTCATACAAGGCTTGTCGCCCAGCGGGAAGCACCCACGCTGCCATCTCTAACGTGCATGCTAAGTGTTTTCCTGTGCAATTCTACATACTGAAAACAGTGATTCCTAATGATGCCTGAATTATTCACCCTTCCATAGCGAGGTGGTTCCCTCCTCGTGGGGTCAGGGTACCCAGCACCCTAGCCCTAAAATCTCCCTCACTTCTGCGGGAAGTTGCATTTTTCCCTCAGCAATTGCAAACATGATCTTGCTGAACGGAGCTGAATTTTGAAGGCTGAGTTTGCGGTGTGGATTCTGATGGCTTCACGTTAGTTCAAGTCTCTGAGGACCTGTGCCAATAAATGTGAAAGGGACAACAGTAGATTGGCATACTTTTCCATTTCCACCAGGATGAAAAACTGCTATAAATTAAGTCTAACCTTAAATGTATAATCTGTCCTTGGGAAGGGGAGAAAAAAAAAAAAAAAAAAGGATATAGCATCTTCAAGCTCTCGGCATCCCTTACGAGAAAAAATTGGTTCTAAGGGTCTCTGATCTTGTGTTTTAGTAAAATAGAACTGCACGGCTGACTGACAGTTCTGATCTAAAGCATTTACGTTTAAGTTTTGATCTCTCTGCTTTTGATTAAAACTAATGAGCTCATTTAATTCAAAATGGGAATCTCTGATAAGAGAAATAAGGTTGATGTGATTGGATTAGAGGGGCAAATTAAACTCTTAGAGCAGAAGTTTGTGCTTATATAGTGTATTAAAAAGCTGTTGGCGTATTATGGCGTGTTAGATGATGAGAAAAATTTCATAGTAATTCATATTTAATCAGAAGAAATGAAAGTACTAAATATAACATGGCTCTGCTTTTCCCTCGAGTGATAAAAAGCTGTACATTTAAAATGACATCAGATCCATGCTCTCTAAAACAAAAAAAAAGAAAAGAAAAGAAAGAAAATCTTAAGAGAGACACATAAGAAAGGGACACTTGTCAATGGTTCCCTCACCCCAGAAGAAAAGTGCCACAAACATAGGAAAATAGAGCCATATTTAGGCAGGAATGATTCAAGAAAAGCCACAGACAACGAACAGCAAAGTTTCTGTTATAATAGGAGCTTGTATTCGCCCTTCATCTGAGCATCAAGTTTCATGTAAAAAATAGGTATTTCTTTCCCTTAGAAACATATGAAATATGTTTCTTAATGCTGGAAGGCTTGTTTTTGTTATTTTTCTTTGTTTTAATACCTGTTTTCACATTTTCTTAATTCTTACAAGTCCCTTTGTGACACATATTTCTTTGCCCCCCACCCCAGAGGAAATTAGTGGCAGGGTAAGGCTTCTCAAAAAAAAAATCCTATTTGCTGTTGGACATTTTTTTTTAATTTTAAACCCAGAAAAAAATTTTAAACTTTAAAGTATTGTTTTAGGAAAGTAAAATTAGACAGTATTGATTAGGCTCTAAAATGCCAAAATTAATTTCTTTGCAGGAAAACACTTATATTTATAAAATCCATTAGAAGATAGATTTTTTTTTGTTGCCTTGTGGCCTGTTTGCCTAAAGGTATTTGTAGATCAAGACTGCAAACTACCATTTTAAGTTTCAGAAGAAAAGAATTGTTCCCCTTAACCTAAAAGTGCATAAAGGGAAAGAGTAACTGTCTTGCTTAAGAGAGGAGACTATTATTTGTTAATACCCCGTTCAGATGGCAGTAGGGAGGACAAGCTGCCTTTAGTGACAAGAATGGACAATTGATATTGTTAGTAGTTTTTATTCGTTTCCGTCTATACATTCCATTCTAAACCCTCTATCGGGAGTCAGTTGAGAAGACATTATGCTTTCCTATTCCCCCACAACAAAGGAGACCAACTCAGGAAGGCAAGGCCCCTGGCCAGGATATGGTTTCACGGTACTTAGACAACTAAGTGGGCAAATGTTACCAGAAGTGATTTGCAGGGAAAACAAAGAGCAAGCTATCTGTACTCTTCATCTGAAGACTCTCTGCCTCAGTCTTGGTTGATGCCATAAATCTATGGTGTCCTTTTTCATGCTCTCCATGTGCACGGGCCACACTGCCAGGTGTGCTATTGTTACTTACTTACTGTAGATCCTACTTGGGAAGCTGCTGGAAGTTAAAAGGCCTAGAAATCTCCTGCTAGAAACTGGAATGGAGTTACTTTGGATTCATTAATTTTTCTTTTTTATTTTCTGCAAAGGAAACATTTTCTAAATGAGGTACATTGATTACTACGCTCTTAGCACCCATCAGTCATTTATTTTTAGTGAACTCAAGGATTGCACCTGAGCAGTAGCTGTGAGGGGCTGTGTAGACATCTAAATCATGTGTGTGTATATTTTTGTATTCTTCAGTGGAGTCAACCAGCCCCAGTCTGCTAACCACTGACAACACCCTTGAGCGTTCCTTTTTCATCCGAATGAAATCTACTCTGACCAAACGCGGCGTGCACATCAAATCATCAGGATATAAGGTAAGCTGGGCTCTGGGAAGGGACATATTTCTGTCTCAGGCCAATCCTAGGTCATTTGCATCAAGCTTCCCAGCTGGCTGCTTTGGGTCCATATAATTAACGCCTGTGACCTTGAGCAGCCCACGGGGTTCTTAGTTATTTTCCTGTCTCAAGGTAGGGGCTTCATTATACCTCTCATTCTCACTTCAGACATTGCTAAAGCACTAAATCCCTCAATATAGTGTCTTTTCTTAAAACACTTGTTAATAATGCACCAAGGTCTTCAGTACTTGCTAGAAATTCACTTTGATGGGGAAGCTGAACCAAATTCATATCAATCCTTAAGATGAGTGTTCTAGAATGGATACTTGTAAGAATTCCACTTCTCCCTTCAAATTCCCCCTTTCTCTTTAAAGAAAGACTGTCCATTTTACTGACCTCTTGGCCACCAAGACTCATATATGTAAATAAGAAAATCAGGTTGGATGTCAGGAATCTTAATTGAAATTGCACTTATTGCACATTCAGTCATACCTTAGCATACATAGAATACTCAACATACAGAGCACACGTTCCCCACAACAGCCAAGACCAAGTCTGGAGTCATAATCTACATTATTATCATTTTAAGAGTAAGGATAGAAAAGCCTCCTAATCTCGGGAAATTTCAGCATTTCGGTTACCATAGCAACATAAATTAAGACCTATGAAATTTATGAAATGCCTTTGGCAACCTGAAATCTTATCAATTTTACAGCACACTAACCACTCTCTCACACAATATTTACCATATGCAGGAGGACAAACAGCACCCGAATATACAAGAGACGTGGCTGGCATGACCTTTACCACTTTTAGAGTCGAGAGCTTCCAAGAGCTCAATTCTTTAGGGTTACCGTAGCATTGCCAGGGATGCTTAATAGTCATGATTATTGGGCTTAAAACCCATATATAAGTCATCAGAAACCAGCGGCCGCATAAAAGTCAGAGGCGGGTACTTTGTTTGACATGAATTCTTCAGAGGGAAGCAGGCCCTTCCACAAACGACCTTTAGCTGAGCTGTCCTACTGTCTGAAAGGTACACGTGGAACATCCTAACCTTTAACAGGGTTCGAAGAAGGAGACGCTTCAGGCAGCTCCACCCGCAGGAGTATGACCCCATAGCGAGGCCTGTTACAAAGGGATACCTGGAGGAAAAAAATCCCAACTCTATCCTTAGGACTATGCTGATTTTTTTCCTGCCTTACTGAACACAAGACATTTATTCATTATGAAGTGTGTAGCTTTAGCAAGTTTGGAATCTCTAAGCAAGCTGTAGGAAGAGCAGTTAGTGTCACTTTTATGGTAGGAAGCTGCGGTGTTTGCATTCCAGTCTTTAGAAGCTGCAGGCCTTCCTTTTCACCTCTGTTGTGTCAGCATTTGTTCCTCACTTTTAGTGGCTTTTACTGGTTTGTAGGGGGCATGTCCCAAGAGGGAGTAAGGATGGGAGAGGTGAACCATAGTTTGACAAAGCAGCATTTAGTATACTTCAATATCATTGGGTAGTTTAATTTTTGAACAACAATAAAAAATTTACTGCTTTCCCCTGACCGACTAGAGATCATAAAGCCCTGTGAAATTTTGAATCTACAAAAAAGTACACTGTCCAAGTGGAGAAATCATTTGTGTTTCCACGTAGGCAAGAGACCACATAGCTTGCATTCTTTCTGTTTTTGTCATTTGGTCAGCTCAGTACAGCTGCTTTTGCTGCATGGCCTGAAATTGGACAAGCTCATTTCTTAAATATTAATAGATTATTCATTCGATGAATTTTCCTTGAGTTCCTACTCGAGAGCCTCTTCTAGATCCAGTACCCCAGCATTAAACAATAAAAAGTCCCTGCTTTCATGGTACTTAGATTCTAACAGCGAGAGACAGTCAATAACAATAAATAAAGAAGGTGATTTCGGGCAGCAATGAAGCCCAAAACAACCGTAGCTACCGTAGTAGACATGTTACAGTATCTGGGCATGGTGCTCCGTGCATGCATCAGCCCTCACCACAGTCCCAGAAGAAAAAAAAAAATTGTCATCGTTTCCACTTTACAGGTGAAGGACCTAAGGCCAGGGGTTAATTAGCATACCCAGCTTCACAATTTGAAGGGACAGAGCTGGGCTTGAACTCTGGGAGCCTGGCTCCACAGCCTGGGCACCGAACCACTAGGCTACACTGTTATGCTGAGTGGCTGGTGGGGCCACTTTGGATAGCAGTCACGGAGGGTGTCCCTGAGAAGGTGACATGTCACCTATGAGGGGTGAATGAGAGCACACCACCACGGAAACAGCAGAACAGTGTTTGCAGAGTTCCTTGGGCTTGGGATTGAAGACACCTTGCTGCAAGAAAGCATCCTCTAGAAACAAGATGAAATAGTACAATCATGAACATCCAGGATTGGAAAAGAGCAGCTATTCTAGTTTCCATCAAATTCTGCCATGTTAAGGTGATCATATTCCTCTGACCAACCCTGCCCATACATCTTCCGAAGACATCACGAAGGTCGCCATCCAGTACCTTACCTCTCTCCCCAGTACTGCTAACATGAGAGATGATTCTTCCACTCTTTCCCTGATAAGATGAATCATCCAACAGCTCCAGCTCTACCCCTCCTCCTCCACGATGCCCTTGCCTCGTTAATTAACCTTGTCTGCAAGTTAGGGGAAGAGCTGATGGGAGCCCATGACATGACACAGCTGAAGAACATCCCTACTTATCTGTTCATTCTCAGTAAATAAATCTAACAGCTTATAAAACATTCAAATAAAACTGGTAATCACCCCACCACCACACAATAAGCACAAATAAAAAGAAACAGCAATGGTAATTTCACCACACTCCCAATATTCCTCCTAATTTATTACCATTGTTTGCTTCTTTCTTTTCCCGTAAAGCTCCAAGATGTGAAGCCGTGACCAATGCAGGCCACTGTACTTCTCCATTTTTTCTGTGACCTGGGCACATACGCTTTTCTGACTTGTCTGTCACCTTATCTGCCACTCTTTCTTGAAGAGTGTTATTATTGCTGACAGTAATAATGGCTGCAAAAGTAACGCCTGCCGAACATTGACTCTCTGACAGGTACTCTGCCAAACACTTCATACTTCTCTAAACCGTACAGTATTTAAAAACTTCCTCTGTGCCAGGCATTTCTTCAACTTTACATACTATTGTTATGCCCATTTTGCAGGTGGTGAAACTGAGCTTTAGTGGGCTCAGTACTTTGCCCATGTTCACATAGCCCTCAAGCAGCTACCGAGGAGTCAGGATTGACCAGGCAGTTAGGCTCCAGAGTCTGCCCTCCTACCCTCTGCTTCAGTACTTAACAGATAAAGGCCAAAGAAGAGCTCGGCAGGAGCTTGACATCAACAAATGGAAGATTCCTCTCAATTTTTAAAAGAAAGACCCCCTGCCTGATTAGGACCTTCTCTTATGGCCCAGCACATCAAACAGCACTCCTTTACGGAGATCCGCAGAGATTTACCTTCCTTTCCAGGGACTTGAACACCTGCCCAGGTGCCCACCACCAAGAATTCTAGCCAAAGAAGTGCCACTCTGAATCTGCAAATTCAAGTAGAGGGTGTGTGATATAGGTTGCTGTTGCCTCCACGCCCTGGGCCTCGGGAAAGTTGCCCTCTTGCCAATGAAGTTTCCCAGCCGTGAGCTGACATTCAGTTGTCTCTGTCCTCATTTGCTTTGAAATCCACGGTAGCACGTTATCTGGACCAGCCACTTTTTATGCCTCAGGGGCTTCTTGTTGTTTAGGTCCCATTGTTGGCCACATATCTTAGCCTAACACAGCTCTCCTTTAAATTGCATTGCATCAATATTCTGCCTCCTTGATTAGGTCTATGTCTGGGGGAACTTACTAGGTATAGCACAGGGGGTAAAAGGAGATATGTAATCAGGGAAATTAGAGAAGTGAAGACTAATTGGGTCGCCTCCTTCGCTCCTGTCTTTGGAGGATAGTTTCCATTAGCCTGGGACTGTCAGTTTTCTAATCTGCTCTTCAATGCCCACCAGCACCACTGTCGTTTCTGGCGTTTCTATCCACACACATTGTGATGTCCTAACTGGGATGGCATAGCGGAGCATCCTGGGCTGAGAAACAGACACAAAAGAGAGAAACTCTCTGTTATGCTTATAGGATACTGAGAATGTCTCTCAACTCACCGCAGAGGTGAAAACCTTCCCATGCCAAGGGGTCCGGCTAGGTCATACAGAAACAAGTTACTAAGGGAATAAGGGGGCACTTCAGATTCTTCCCTCCCCGCCCCCCCCAAAAAAAACCCAACTCCCAAAGGGACGATTTGGGTATGGATTTGCCTGTAGCTAAGTGTCCTACTAAATGATTTCTGGGGCAGCCGGGTGGCCCAGCGGTTTAGCGCCGCCTTCGGCCTGGGGTATGATCCTGGAGACCCGGGATCGAGTCCTACATCGGGCTCCCTGCATGGAGCCTGCTTCTCCCTCTGCCTGTGTCTCTGCTTCTCTCTCTCTCTCTCTGTCTCTCCTAAATAAATAAATAAAATCTTTAAAAAAATAAAAATAAATAATTTCTGTAACCAATTCAGGCTCCTTATGACATAAAGAGATAAAGAGTCAGAAAGCATAAGTAATAGAGAAAATAATTTGTAGGTTCACTAGCTTATTAGGACTGCAGATTTACCTCAGCTCTAAGAATACCTGTATCTAGACATGAAGTAACAAAGGCAAAAAAATGAGAGGGTGCTAATTAGCTAAAACAAATTCTTCTCTGCTTTCTCTAAGCACAGAGATGCCTTTTTAATTGGAACCTGTTGGTTTTTGTTTTTGTTTTTTTCAAATTCATGGTTGCATCCATTCTGTGGGAAAAGGAACTCCCCTAATTTTACTAGTAATTTGTTTTATTTGGGGTGTCATAAATCCCATTAATGATTTGATTAAATCAGTGGAGCCTCTCCCAAGGTAAATTTATTTTACATCAGGAAGTTCCTGAATCCCTGAGGTAAATCCAGTGATCTCAGGTTACAAACGCGTATTTAATAGGAGGACATCTTTGGTATACTTATTAAAAATCCAAATGAGTACACCTTCCAGAATGTATTTCACCAAACTTACAATAGCTTTTTCCTTCCTCCTCATTTCTCCTTCCCATTTATTCATTTTGTGTTACTACGTATTAAAGTCCTGTTGCAGAAAACATCAACTCCTAGGCGGCAAAAGTTAAAAACCAAGACCTACATTTTGATCCCCTTTATGCAGATGCTCTTCTGGAAAAGTATTTCTCAGAAAACATTTTTTAATAAAAATTATACCCAATATTAAAGAATGACATCTGTAGTTAAGAGCTATTTTCAGTGGTAAATGGCCCTTCTTTTCTTCTTGTTCACTTAGTTGTGCAAGTTGCATCACTAGGATTTCAGTGTCAAAATCACAGCTAGGTAGATTTCAAAGTTGAAAAAAAAAAAAGATTTCAAAGTTGAAGGCTTTTCACATGCAATGTATTCTTAATTGAATGTGTATATTGACAACTCTCAAGATGATGGCAAACTAGGAGGGAATCATTACAGTTTCAGTCATATGGAAGTTTAGTTCTTGGTTTGCTGTGCTGATGAGGTCCACAATAACGAAGATATAACCTCTCGCTCTTGATCATGTGCCCCTTCAATGTGCCACCAAACTGGTTGAATCCACCTAGCTCTATTTCTGGTCCTCTAACTTACAGTCTTTTTCTGGATCTATTGTGAGAAACCTCCCAGAAAATTTTGCTTCTCCATTCCATTCTGTACCCTGCTCCCTGGAATATCTCCCCAAAGCCTCGGTGATCTTTACTTTGTATCTGCTTCTAAGTCATCACTGGTTCACAGTATCAATATATTCAAGAATCTGGTCCTAGCTTACCTTTTCTACCACCATCTCCGTCATTTTTCCCTGGAGCTACTATTACTGATTCTCTAGCAAAATCTGTCCAAATCAGCTTTCCTGAAATATATCTTCATTTCACACTGCTATGCTTTTGACCATGCTATTTTCTTTTTCTAAAATGCCTTTCCACCACACTTGCACCTAGAAAATTCTTACACAACCAACATGGCACTTCTCACATATCACTTCTTTTTTCATCTCCCTTGATGCACCTATTCTCTTCTCCTCTGTGCTAGAATAGCATTAAGACTTATGTAAGCTCTCTTGCCTCGGTTTTCCCACCTGTAAAATGAAGTTATAATAATATATAACCTGAAGACGTTTCCTACAGATCAAGATAAATAACACATGTTCACCTAAGCATCTTCTCTCCTTTTCATGAAGTACTATCATATAGTTTCATGTGAAACTCACAATAATTCTTTTAAGTAATTATACCTTTCCCAACTTGAAGTTAGGTTAAACAGAGGCACAGAAATATGAATTGACTTATCTAAGGTCATATAGATGGTAAATAACAAAACAGAGAAATATCCATATCTCCTGATTTCAAATGCCTTCTTCTTTCCAATATACTACACTGGATACCGGGTGATTTCTCACTATACTTCCTTCCCTCAGCACAGTACACTGCATGTAGTTGCCACTCGATACATGTTAGCTAATTTAAATTGCATGTTCTCTTTTTTTCTGTGATAGCAATGAAAATGTTGATAGTACTGGGCCCTGTAACACACCCTGCTAGTTAACATCAGTGTGACCAGTGGAATGCCTATGAACCCAGTGACTATACTTTGATGGCTCACATTCCTTTATCTTGCCTGCCAGGATATTGTTGAGGATCAGCTGAGGATTCCTTTCAGAAAACAAAAAAATTGAGTCATTTTAATATTACCCATTCATCATGACTTTGTACTGGCATTTGGTGATTTACCATTTTCTTTCTATTAAGTCATCTTTAAAGAACATTTTTCTAGATATAAATATTTTGAGGCTCTTTCTGAAAATTAGAACAATATTGCTGATATCATACCTTCCAATACAACGCCATGATTTCTCAAAGACTGATAAAAATAAATGAAGTGTTACTCTAAGGAGGTTGGTTCTTTCTTTGCCCAAGAGGGTAACTGTATGCAGTGAATTTTAATTGTACCAGGAGAAGTGTAGCTTAGAGGTATGACTAGAACTAATATGAAGGGCAATGTGGTAGTGGTCCTTCTCTGGAGATTTCTAAGAGCATACACTAAACTTATCAGTTAGGAGTCTCTCCTCCTCCTAGTCAATTGTGGACAGACTAGGTACCATCTGGATGTTTCCCCCAGTCTGAGATTCAGAGATGTTCCAGATGTCCAGACATATCAGTACTTCTCCTAAAGCCTTTGCTTCGGCTTTGTGTTGTCTTGAAATGATGACTACAGTATTCCAAACTGCACAAAATGTAACTGTCTTGTCAAATCAATAGATGAATTTTCAGAAAGACCAAAAATTCTGTCAACCATTCAGGCTTTCTAAGACTACGCATTTATTGCCTTTCAATCAACCCAGACACCCAGAATAAATTGAAGGAGAAAAAATTTCCAGGGTAGAACTTACAGGCAGAGGTTATCCTGATGAAAAATGCAAATAGAGGAGAGAACCAATAAAATCAAATTTTTAAAATCCTATTACCTCTTTTTTCTCCCTGCTCACCTCTGCACAATTGTCCATTACAATGTGGTTTCCAGTGTCATTTTAAATACAACTGACACTGTTTCTGATCTTAAAGAATTTATTTCCCATTACCAAGGCATGACAGTAGGTCTAGCTTGGGATATGTCATTTCTGCCGGGACTAATCAGCTAGCTATTTTACCAACTAGAGGCATAATCACTAGCCATTCTGTGAAGCATCTGTAAATTCTAAGTATGTCAGTAACTGCAGCCCAAGTATTTTGCTAACTTACAGGTATTTCATTTTTTATCATACAGATTTTAGAAAGAAGGCAGGAGAAGTTAGAGCATCCCATCTTCAACTAACACTAGATCTTTTCAGGTTGGCTGTCTGAACCTTTGGTAGCTAAGAATGATGAAAGTGATGATCACTTTCAAAACGAAATCTTTGATGTAAAAATTAACAACTCTTTCTGTATATAGTGTCTTGCACTAATCCCCTTCAGAATTATCATCAATGTCCCTATAAATATATTCCCAATCTGATAATTTCCTTAAATGTAATCTCACTATATGAGACTTTAGCCCAATTAAAAAAAAAAGTCTTAAAAGGAAAAAAAATACAATCTGAAGAACTAAAAAGTCAACTCAAACATAGTTCATCATTTCTGAGACCTAGCACTTGATATGAAAAATGCCTCAACAGCAGCAGCCAAGGCCCTCCGTTGCTGTTTCCCCCAAGTCACCTCTTGATCCAGTGGTCTGAAGTAGCAGGTGCTTCACTCTGTACAGATTTCAAGGGCTTCCAGATTCCTTACTCTGTTTGACCTTCATTACTTGAAAACTGCTCTACTGAATGGTGATTAAGCACAGAGGCTATGATGTCAGACAGTCGGGGATTTGGACTCAGTCCTGTCATTTCTGACTCTTTGATTTTTAAGTAAATTGTTTAACTCTTTTAAGCATCTGTTTCCTTTCTCACAAAGTCCTGGTAGAACCTTCTTCAGGAGGTACTGTAAAATAAAGAAGATATAGATAAAGTACCACTACAGTGCCTGACCCAGAGTAAGAATGCAATACATGTCCATATGTGAGGTTTAATGTTTATGGCACTTGAACTGTGAGTTGATCTAGATAGTCCAAAATCATAACTTCTACAACTCTGTGTGTGCACCTATAACTATGGAAAATAGTAATTCATCAATAATATTTCAGATTATCTCCTGGAAGTTATACGAGCTCAGGAATAATAAACGATTTCTCCAGAATATAGAAAATGCATTTATTTCTGGGAAATTTCTCCCTGCTTAAGTGTCCTGAATATTGATTTGATTTTAAGAGACAAAATATGACTGAAATACGTCATCTGTTCCTTTAACAAAAGAAGCACATAACACATGGTTTTCTTTGGAATTAATTTAGCCTCATGGCAAGACTAACATAGCCCTTGAATACAAGAAGTGAATTAATTTAGCCTCATGGCAAGACTAACATAGCCCTTGAATGCAAGAAGTGAAGTAGGGGCAGGGCCAATTTCATGTTGTTGATCTCTGGGATAAATGGAGCTCCTAGGCTCCCACAGTCCAGGAGGCTCTAGGTTTGGTTAATGTATCTATATAGACATAAATTAAATCCTTTGGGGAAGGCAAACCACCACTGTGGCTTGAACCCAACCTGCATCTCAAGAGGTACTGTACCACATTCTGGACGAAATTGTGTTGGCTCATTCCAAATAAGGGAAGAGAGCCTGGATTCAGTTTCTTTCTTCTAGTGTCATAAATTCTTAGGGGACAAGGAACTAGTCACATCTCTCCTGTCACTCTATGAATAGCCTCCACCATCAGACTAAAAGAATGACCCATTGCAAAAGAATGGCCCATTGCAAAGTGCCTTGAGTTACAAGACTTACTTATAAGACTCTTACTTAAAAGAATCATCTGTACTATCATTTCTCAACCCTCTGCTGCTGTGGGTATGGATGTGTTGGTGTGTATGTTTATTCTGACCTACCAGCGGGCAATGGATTGGAAACGTCACTTTCAGCTCATTGCTGGTAATGGTTTACAGAACCAATCCATATAAGTTGTTGCTGAACTGACAGCAGTATTTATACCTCCCTTTTGCCAGGGCTTTTGTACCTTCTTTTTATTCTCCCTCTATATAGGTTGTCTTCAGGTATTCCCATGGGACACACCTCCATTTCATTCAGATTTCTGCCCTCATGCCGCTTCCCTCACCACCCCATCTAAAATAGCTCAAGCACACCTTCTGTACCCCATCATCTTCTTTATCCTTCTGCCTTATTGTTCTTCATAGCACTGAACACAACCTGACACTATGTCATAAATTTATCTGTATATAATTTGTCTCCCCATCACACTGTAAGCTTAAGCTCCCACAAGAGCTTCCAGGACATAATAGAAATTCAATAAACATTTGTTTAAAAATGAATGAACTTAGAAATATTGGTCATCATTTGTATGAAGGCTAGAATATATTCCTTCCTTAGGTCAGTCTGAAGTTCCTTTAAAGGGGATTTAGAGATGAGAATATGCAGCCACTGGAATTATATAACTTTTTGAGTTTCCAGGCCCTATTGCCAGGAAGAGAAGTTGAAGATTTTTCCCTTTTCCTTTTAAAATGCCTGTACTAATGGTTGACATCTTCTATAACATCTTTTTCATGCTATCATATTCAGTTTTTTAAAAATCAACATGTATTTAACTTGTACCCCACTTGTACCCAATTCTAGAGGCTAGAACTCTGGAAGCACAATCAAGAGTCACTTGATTATTACTTGGTAGTTCTGAATATATTTAACAGTCCTCAACAGCCCCTTGTCAAATGTCCTTCAAACTCATGACTCCTTGTAGAAGTCATGAAAACAGAGTAGCTTAATAGGGGCACACCTGGTGAGGGGAGTGAGAAAATTTCATTCTCCTGCCAGCACATTACTATTCGCTTGCTATGCAACATTGGATGAACAGACTGATTATTCTGGGCTTCTGTTTCCTTGCTAGAAACAAAGGAAACAATCAGACTTGCTTCCAGTGTTCTTTTGTCATGTGCTTGTAGAGATTGTATCCCCTTTTAGCTCTACTCTCTACATTAGGGTAAAAGCCCCTTTGGGACTCTCAGGGTAGAATGGAATAGAAAGTCCACCTAATCTGGAGCAGCTTCACTCACTCCTAAAAAGAGAAAGGTTAAACCTACCAGCAAGTTCTAGCAAAGGCCACCTAAGAGTTAGCAACAGCTACCATACTGCTTTACAGCCAGTGCTGGTTTGAGAACCTGAAATGTGGGAAAAATGGGGAACATTTAACCAAGCCCCTGCCACAAGTGAGGAAAGGTCTAGGGAAGATTCTTTAATTCTTAGATGAACTTTTGTACCTTGTCCTATGTAGAGACTATGAATAGACTACATTTCTGGGAAATCAAATGAGATCCCAAATTGAGTGCAATAATAAAATGGTGCTTTGAGGATAACTCTCTTGCCTTATTCCAATGGCAGTGACAAATTGTTTTTCCTTACTCATTTTAACACAATGTGTACTCACCCCTTTTTATGCCAAATAACACACATTTTATGTTCTTATTAAATTCATCTATCTTCACCTTTAATTTTTTTTTTTGCAGTTGGCTTATTGATGAACATCTCTGTCAGCGTTGTCTGAAACGGTTGTTAAGTTTCCAGTTGAAGGGAACTGCAACTTTTAACCTAACTGAAATAGCCCTGCAGACAGTTGAGTCCTAGGTAAATGTTTTTTAATGCTGAATGGAACTAAGACTATTATCATTGTCAAATCCCTCAAAGGAAGGTATTGTGGAAATGTAAAACATTCTTATTCTTGAATTGTTGTTTTGTTATAAACTATCTTCTCCATGAAACAGTAACTTTTTTTTTTTTCTCTTTCCACTGGAAAGATCTGGAGAATGACACAGTTGGTCCAAGGACCCATAGTAGCCATATTCCAGGCACCTTGGTGCAGTAGAGGAATGTTAAGTTCTCTGGATTATATCTTTAAGACACAAAAGTGGCAGTGCCTAATGCCTCCATGTTCTCAAGCAGAGAGCCTTTAGGTCGGCCTCAGTGAATTAAAACCGGAAGTCGACATAGGCTGACAGCAAGCCAAGTCAGTAGGTGGAAAGGAAGTGGAGCTCGGAACCAAAAGACCATACTGCCCCTCTCTCATAGGCTGAACCTAGAGAGGGCCCTTGTCCAGTCCTCTTTTCCACACAAATCTCCCCTTGGGAAAGCACCAGTGCCAGTGTACCACAACAGTTCAGGAGACATTTGGGCCCTTCCCCCAAAGAATCTTTTCTCCCTCCTGCATACATAAATCATACCTCCTAATCATGCCATCCAGTCCTAAAAACTTTAAAAGGATGGTGCTCTGTGAGTGAAAATTCATAGGCACCTGCTCTTGATTTACTTCCTGCTTAGAATAATTTTTACACAGCTGCAGTATCACAGAGTGACTCTGTTCCCAGTACCCAACAGTGAGGCTCAGACAAGGGATATGTTGGATGTTTGGGTTATAATGATTTCAGCTATTCCTCTTTTTTTACAGCATCATTAGTAATCTGTCATTCTAATAATAATAATTCCCTTTTGACATCATGGAGGTAAGAAGAAATCATCACTGACATCAAAAATGAGGTGATATTTCAGCGGTATTATTTCGCTGAAGATAAAATGGAAAGCTTTATTACTCCCCATGCCTTTAAAGAAAGCTGAACAAGGCATATGCTGACCCTAGAGCTTATCTACTTCAGTTCCTTCCAGACTGATATGAAATAACTAATTTTAATTGTTCCAACTAGAGCTTCAGAATGTGCTTTCCCCCCCAAAGCTTTGCATCCACATAATGGAAACTTTTTCAAAAACAAGCTTTATCGGTTTATAATAAACCAGGAAATCAAAAGAAAATTCCATTGTTCCCAAAAATTATCTTTAGTTTTTGCTCTTCAGTATCACCTTTTGTTCAAAGTATTTAGGAATTGATTTCACTCAATCATGCAGTCAATACTAATTGTGTGCCTGTTGGGTAAATACACACTATTCCGGGTACTAGGAAGACAAAGATGGATAAAATAGAGTCCTTGGTCCAGGGAACAGAGTCTAGACTGAGGCAGACACACAAAGAAATGTGTGCTGTAGTATAGATATGTTCCAAGGGCAATGGAATGAAATAAATAAGTCTATCTGGTGGGACAGGAAAGCTTCTCCAATACAGCATCATTTTAACCAGTTCTTAAAGGACAAACGTGCCCTACAGAGATATTAGAGAACAGAACTCAAGGCAGAGGGAACAGTCTCAGCAAAGAGATGAAGGCATCAAGTGCACTGAGCAGAAAGAAAGCTGGTCCTTAAGGGAATCGGGGAGTGAAGACATCTAATCTCACTCGGCAAATGTAGACAGGAGTAGGAGGAGTCTTCATTTAGTGCAACACAAACTCCATGGGCTAATCAATGTTCAGGGTAACAGGATGAAGATTAATACTGTTTTATTCAAACAAAACTTCATGCATTCGTTGTGAGAAAAAGACCACCTATTTTCTACTAACGGGATCAAGAAGGTCGTTCTCAGCCTATGGGATAAGAGAATAAGTACATGGAATTAAGTAAGTCATTGGATAACTCCTCTTGGAATGTTCTCAATTTATTTTTCCTTCGACCTTTCTGCCCTATATGAGTGCTGGGATTTCCCTGCCCCCGCCCCTGAATCTTAGAGGCGGATATAAAGAGACATTCTGAAAGGAGGAATATGATTTTCCTAGATTCAGTAACTCAAGAAAAAAAAAAACTGAAATCCTTATGCATTAAAATCTTAGATTGCAAAACAAATCAGAAATAGGAAGCATCACACAGACCTGAGTCAGCTGAGTATGTGGTCTGTACACTGTTAGGTATCTGAATTCTTGGAAATGTCTGGGTATTTGGCACAATATAAGCAAAGCCTACATATCAGGCAGCACAGCCTACGGTTTCCCTTAAATATAACATTTCGTAAAACCTCTGGTTTTAGGAATGGTTACTTCTTTCTCATTAAAAAAAACAACAACAACAACATTACTTGTACTTCAACTCATTTTCTTCTAATTCTGGTTGGCCATTCAGCATTTCTACTAATTGTAGTAATCTCTATAAACAGTGTTATCTGAACACCCAACCCCTTTGTTCCAATAAAGCCTGTGCATGTCAGACCAGTTACAGTTCACGTGCAATTAAACAACTGTTCTCAGATGAGCAGTAACTGATGACAGAAAATCTGAACATTATAGCCATGCAAATATTCAATATTTTAAGTGATATTTTAAAAGTCCAGTATAGCATCTAGCTACCAGATTTGCATTATGAGCAAATTTTCACCCTTTCTTTCCCCCTCTCCCGAGAAAATAAAAATTTTCTATTCCTGGATTGGATGCTTAATTACTTCCTTAAAAACAAACTTTAAACAAATAAAAGGAAGAAAATCTCCCTTTCTCTATTTTTTTGCTGTGCCTGCAGAGGCTTTATCATTCTATCAAAGATAATATGAAACTTTGGTGTTTTGTGTTGCAGATCATTAGCTGACTTGCTTTTTATCTGCTTGATTTTATTTAGTTTTCTTTCTCAAACATCTTTTTTTTTTCCTTCAAATAATCAATGCTCTTGATTGCTCTCAAATGCATCTGCTTGTATCACCACAAAGCTAGTGTAACCCCGTGGAGTACACTCCCAAACCATGCAAGAGCCAGTTAAGAGCAGATCTTTTTGTTTAAGTCAGCTCTCAGGATAGAAGGGGAAATCGCATCCCCAGTTGGCTCTTGACTTTTTCATTACCAAACACAGAGGCTAGAAAAGAGAACTGGACAAAAATGGGCTTGGGTATATGTTCAGTTGCTTTGCATGTACTAAAGCAACACAGAGCTGATGCACAATAAACAAACATGCATTATGGGTTGTTTTCAGTCACTTTATAGACACATGCATTCATAAATTTTGATACGGTTGTAAGAAGCCGACTTTGATGGGACCAAACTCACAGACGAGCTTTCGATCGCTGGAGCAACCACAGTCTAACTTTATGTTGACAATTTATCAGCTCTTCTCCGTCAAGGAAAATTGTTTTTTAGTGCTTGCCTATTAGCAATCACATGCATAATATGAAATTGAGTTTTGGGGAGGACGGCCTACCATCTGTCTTTCTGATTCTTTTTTCAGCATTTCACGCTCAAGTTCAACTCTCTGTGTATCAGAATGCTGTAAAACAGGATTTACCCATAATATGGGCACTTAGCAAGAAAAATGGGCCAGATACCAGTGTTATCTTATAACTTGCAGACTTTTAAAAAGGAAAATCATTGATACCCCAATCTGTGTGTTATCTTATGAGTGTACTTCAAATTCTGTCTGCCATTACAAAGCCAACTTGGGTATGACTGGTTCTTGGTAGAGAATAGTTCATTAGGGTGCTTTGAAAAGTGTGAAGACACTTTTATAAAAATAAAAATTCAAATAGAAAGTGGAATGTAATGTGAGGTTAAGAAAATGGAGCTATAAAGGACTGGTGTGAAGAATGAAAAAGATGTATTTAGTTTCCCTTCCAAGTTCCAATATGCTAAGATTTTTATCAATAATATTGTTTTTCCGCAACAATACCTGCCTCAGGGAACATCTGCTCTGTAGCTGTCAGGATTATACTTCTCAAAATATGCTTAAGATGATTCTGTTAAATTGATAAAAAATAGGACACTCTGCAATGTAGAAGGACTGCTCAAAAGCACATTCCCAAGCCTTTCATGTGTAACTGCATTTGTGCGGCAGGGCATTTATTATGCTATAAATTCCATCACTGATTTTGGCCAGTTCAGATTGATTCTGCAGTAACTGTAAGTAATGAACCTTCTAGAGCTGAAGGGGGGAGGAAAAGAGGAGGAGGAGAGGTAGCCAATACACATGTGGCTGTGGAAATACAAATCGTAGGGTTCGTTTAGGCACAGCTTTTATCAGATCATTCAGCCAATACCGTACAAAGCAGGAAAATATATATCCAGAAAAATCTACAGGTTCCTTGACCTGACTCCAGGAGTTACGACAGGCAGACGCAGGAGAACAATTCTTGAGGAAAGGAAACTATTTATCTTTCCCTGAACTTGTACTTCCCAAACTTGTTCCTTCTCATCTTTTTTACTTTTTGCCATCTAAAGCACAGGCAGCTGCCCATCCTACAGGAGCAATAAAATATGGAGCTCTCTTCTTAGGGAAAAGTTGGCCATCCCTGAAGGTGACCTCCCTCAGCTCAAGTACCTAGGACTGGATGGACCCTTAGACCCAGCAGAAGAAGGAGCTGGGGTGTGACTATCGTCAGTTCAGACTTTTGTAAAGAGGGAACTCAGTTATCCTGGAGTTGATTACTGAGACTAGTAAGAAACCAAGGTAACCAATGAGATGAATAACAGGAGAAACACCACTTGAGGTGCCCCATGACTGCTGCCCCTAACCCCCCAGGCTCAGCCAAAGTGGTGGCTAAAGAAAGAAGGTGTCAATGAATGAAGCCAAGGCAGCAATAATCTGCAACTACAGTAGAGAAGTATATACCATCTAATATTACAGTGGGGAAGGGGGATTCTGATATTCTTTCAACCTGAGCACTAGGAAAATAGGCAGGATGTGGGAGATGGAAGAGAGTGTGATTTGGGATCATGGATGTCAGCAAAGCTAGAGAGGAGTAGAGTAGTGAGATTTTGGGAAGGAAGGAGGAGAAGAATATGCAAAGGGTTGACATGAAAGACACACTTCACCTAGGGAGGGAGACCAAGGAAATCTTCAGTTTATTCTTACCCAGCTCCCTTCTTCTCTCTGATTTCACTTTCATGGAATGCTTAGGAACAGGGTCAGTCCCAGAATGTTGGACCTGATAGCATGGGCATTAGGGGCATAGCTTCAATGGAATGTGGACAGGCAGTATTTTGTTCTGGTCCTGGGGTTTGTGTCCCCATCCCAGTGAATTATCAAAACTACAGAGGTATGAACAGATAATCCATCTCAGAGAATGGCAAAGCATCCTCACTGTTCATTTGCCCCAAGAACAAATACCACAAACTTTTCTGAGATTCTCCCCCTATGTTCTTTTCCCTTTCCCTCTTGAGAATCATAGACCTGTAGAGCTGAAAAGTTCATACGTGTGGTATTTGAATATCATGAGGTAGATGTGGGGCCTCTTGAAATATGTACATTTATCACTGGGCTATTTCTTTGGAGTGATTATTAACTGCCATAAGTCGTCTTATGTCAGAAACCACAGATATAGATCAAGGCAGGTCTTTAGATATGGGCACCCAGAGTTAGCCACATGCGGAAGCCCAGAGCTATTGTGGGAGGGGGTATTGGACAACACAAGTGTAGTAATAGGTCTATAATGGACATTCCCAGCTCCAGAGGAAACCTGACAAAAGCTTCTTCCTGTATGCATTACTTGGTACCATTAACATTATCGCAGCTCACCATCAGTCACCCCTCCTAGCATCTTGCTGGCCTATACGGGCACAAAGCGAAGGAGAATAGAAATTGTTGCATAAGAAAGAGATGGAATATCCTGTTATGAATCCTTTTTTTTTGTTTTAGGCATGAGTAGGGATAATAATGAGCTTTAGAAAATTGTGAAGGATTTTAGCTCCCTTTAAAGGGAAGGACTTGTCTCTAACTGTGCCTGATGATTCTGCAGTATGCCACAACATTTGTGCAACTTCTAATCTGGTTCAGTCTCTTATTTCCTGTGGTCATGTTGGAATTTGAACGTACCATTTAGAAAATAGGAATTATTAAGGAGACTGAAACACTTGTGAACTTCTAGAACTATTTGGAGTGTCTTCTACAGGTCAGAGAAGGGACATAAAAATGGGACTTTAGATAGAGAGAAGCATGGTTACATGTCTTTCCAGAATAACTATATGATTCACTAGGCATATTTACAGCCAATTAAGACTGCCACAAGGTCAATTTATTGAGTTGTATAAAAAATTACCCATTAATTAAAGAATATAATATTTACTCAGGAGTTGATTCACACATATCATTGGAATCTAAACTCTCTATAGGTATCAACTATGCGGTATTAATCGTTATAGCTCAGTAGAGCTACCAAACAGAAATTGGTAAAAATTATCTGTAAACTATTAAAAGCTGAAAGCAATCACCAATACAGTTATTTATAAGTGGGTTTTGTATATATAATGATTAATATCCCAAAAATCACCATTTTTTTGGTGATATGGTAGAATGTACAGAGCCCTGGCCTGAGAATCAGATGGAAGTTTAGCCCTGATTTCGCCATTTAGTATGTATCTAACCTTATGGAACTCCCTTAGCCTCCCTGAGTCTGCTGAAAGGAAGTAATAGTGCCTCTTCTGAAATATTATAGTTATTATGAGGTTAATGTAAAATAATATAAGTGAAAATATTCTGTAAGGTCTAAGTCTCTGTTAATATCCAAGATTATCAGGATTCCCGGGTGGCTCAGCGGTTGAGCGTCTGCCTTTGGCTTGGGGCATGATCTCCGGGTCCCGGGATCAAGTCCCACATCAGACTCCCTGTGAGGAGTCTGCTTCTCCCTTTGTCTATGTCTCTGCCTCTCTCTCTGTGTCTCTCATGAATAAATAAATAAATCTTTTTAAAAATCCAAGATTATCTTTATTGGATTACAACTGTAAAATCTGGGACCTTAGCATTTCAGAAGATACTGACTTAGTTTATGTTTATCACTAGGCATTGATTCTTTTCCTCGTTTTATTTCTGTTCTTGAAGCATATGTTTTTGTGAAGAGAATTATTTTTAACAAGCATTCAGATTACCTATTTTATTTCTGAAGAGGGCAAAGGGCAGAAACTATGTTCATAAAATACGAGGAGGAAGGTAGCTGGAAGTTACCACCATGGCTCCATTCCCACAGTGAAGTCTGTGGATTGCTCAGAGGAAAGGGTTATGGAGTGGCCATGAATCCAGGGTTAGTGGGCATGAGGAACCTCTTAGGACTCGTTGCCATTGTTGCTCACTTCGGTTAATGTGAAGTCTAATGTTTATAATAGCCAACGATGAATTTGGTATTGTACTGTTTATTGACTGAAACCTTATATGCCGCTTTTGCACTGAAATAAAGTAATCGGTTACCAGACTCCGTAATTGGTAACATAGAGATTTTAAGTTCCTTAAGATAGAAATAGTGTATTTTCTTCAGGGCCTTGATAAGCCAAACTCAGTGGACATTTTCTATAGTGCCAATGAGGTGGTATCATGAAGTATCCAGTGTGTTCAGGCAGTAACTAAGCTCCAGGGAGAATCTTATCATTACCTATGTTCTAAAGACAATTTCATATTGAGAGATTTTTGAAGCAGAAGGGAGAAGCAGCTTTGGACTGTTCAGATGGATCAAAATAGGAACTGAGAGTGGCAGGAGATGGAGTGTGGTCTGTGAGAAAGGACACTAACTTAAAGGAACATCACATCACAACTACATTTCACTGTATAATGCCAAACAAACACTTCATCTTCCTAGGCCTCCTGCTCCTTATTTGTAAAATGGATAGACTATGTGCTCAATCTACCTTAGAGGCTATTTTAAGGATCAAGAGGAAAGCAAGTTCCAGACTTTGTGAACTCCCATGCAGTAAGATGAATGGAGAGTGTTCAAGCAGTTGGTACAGTTGAGTGTACTCAAATGATAGTCTGTGCTCTGTGTGGTATACTGAAAAAGAAAAGACATTCTGTGCCTCTAAGGAGGAAGAGAGGCAGACACAAGAGAGAATATTCCCAAGTAGTACATTCCTAGTGCTGATTGAGTATAGAGACAATAGTAGGAATTCAGAGGAAAGAGGACAGCTTTGGGCTAGGAAGGCCAAAGAAGAGAAGGGATGCGACATAGATCCTGAGGAATGGATATTATTTTCACTGATGGAGGAGGACAGGGAAGGAATTCCTGGCCTAAGAGGCAGTGCAAGCAAAGGTACTGAGAAGGTAAACACAAGACAGATTCAGGAGATGGTATAAAAGCATTTGGAACGTAAGAAGGGTAGTTATGGAAGATCAGGAGGTGAAGGTTGGGACTCAATTGTCACAAGACTTTCCTGAAAGCTAAGCGGTCTGAATTTTATTCCAGAATCAATTGAGGTTCTTGGATAGAATAATAGTAATAATAATAATAATAATAATAATACCTTATATCGACATGGTACTGTGTATTTTCAAGGGTTTTTTTTTTTTTAGATTTTATTTATTTATTCATGAGAGACACAAAGAGAGAGAGGCAGAAACATAGGCAAAGAGGCAGGCTTCCCACAAGGAGCCCGACGTGGGACTCAATCCCAGGAACCCGGGATCACAACCTGAGCCACAGGCAGATGCTCAACCACTGAGCCACCCAGGCATCCCTCAAGGTATTTTTAAAAGCACTGCCCCATTCGATTCTTCCAGCAATTCTGTAAGATAGGGATGGCAAGGATGATCATGCCCATTTGACACATGGGAATTGGAGCCTCAGAGAAGTCATGTGGTTGCTCCAAATTACACAACATGTAAATGAGGGCTAGGAGTCAGTGTAAAGACACTGTAGGAAGATGAATCTGGCAGCAAAATGCAGTATAAACTAAAGTGAGAAAAAATAAGAGAGACCAGCATTAGGAAGCTGCCCACCAGGTTGTACAGATGTGAGATTTCAGTAGTCTGTATTAGTGTAATGGCACTCAGGGTGAATATATCAGTAGTAAAAGATAGGGTAAAAGAAGAATTCCCAAGCCTGACGATTGGCCCTAGTAAGTGAGAGGCAGAGGATCAAAGACAAGTCCCAGAGAAGTGATGCACTCAGTAATTCTGACTTTAACCTCTGATGAAATGAAAGTCTTACTAAAAATAAGGAGAGGTCGAAGGTTCAAGTCTGAGTAAGTTAGCTGAACACTAGCCTTACCCACACTGGTTCTTTATCCCCCCATGGACAAGGTACTGTTCATTCCTTTTATTCACCTTCCTATGTAGCCCTGATCACACTCTCATCAGGTACAGAGAGGCAGACCATGAGCTCCTCAGTGATTGTGAAGGCCCTAGCAACTGGCACCAAGCAGTGCCTAGTAACAGTCAAACATTTATCTATTCAATGAATACATGAATGAGTGAATAAATGGAATGCCCCCATAGTTTTCTTCTGAAACCTCAGGTCAGGTCATATATAATCTTTTCTTGAAAAGTCCTTAGTTAAAAAAAAAAAAAGTCTTTAGTTATTCCCAGATGTCTATAAAATAAAGTCATAATTCCTTGGTATGGCATTCATAGCGTCCCCGCAATCCAGCCACCTTTTCCTAGGCCAGCATTTTCCACCTCCCCTGGGGTCTCTCTGTACTCCTCTCCATTCCTAAACACCAACAGCAGTTCTGTACCTCTATGCTTTTCTTCAATCTAAAGGCCACTCAGATCCTACTTGTCCGTAGGAATTCCACTCAAATGCCACCTCCTCCAGGGGCACCTCTAGCTGTGTCTCCTCAGGATGGTTCCCCTGGTCACTTCCCCTGCACTTTGCATTTGCGGACCTCACTTAGGGCTCAGCTCACGCGTCCATCTCCCTGATGGGTCTGCCCCCACGGGACCTGGCAGTAGGGTGGTGGCACCCAGGAAGGGTTCAGATGCAATGAAAGAAAATAAAAATGGCACAAGAGCTGCTCTGGGAAGAAGATGATGCACTTAATTTTCATGTCCCCTTCTAAAATTTACCACTACAGATTTGCTACAGAGTTCTCTCAGTGAAAAACAAAATTTATGTAAACACGGTACATGTATGCAAGGAAACGGCCTCCCTTTGCCTGTCAGAAGGTAGTGTCGGTTTACTTCACTATCCACGTTTTTCTTCTGCCCTACTCAGCAGAAAAAGCCCACTCAAACAAAAGAAGAAACTGGCATATTTTGGATTGACAGATGTCAAGGGACACTACCATCTAATTTCCTTATTGATTAATTTGAAGGTAATTTCCTGGTAACCCAGGCTTCCAAAAAGGTATTTTAAGTGGCATGTTGGTAAAAGAAAATTAATTTCTCTGCGTTAAACTTGCCAGCTTTTGAATTAATTGCATGAGCATAACAATCAATTAATAAATGTTAAGCAAACAAGGGAAAATCGGTCAATTAAAAATGACAAAATTGATTCCAAGGGTAGATAAACCAAAAGACTGTCATAACGCTCACTTCGAAGTTTGGCTATCCTGCCTCTGTACAATCTACCTCCCACTTTCTACACAGCATTCAAATTGCTGAAGCTTTATTATAATTTCTTATAAATAAATTACCACCTAAGCCGTCTTCGCTGCTTTAGAGGGATTAAGGAAATCAAACATAAACAGCAGTCCTCCACTAGCTACTAGGAGAAGGTCATTGCTTTGGGAAAGTGTGCCACCCACCGTACTTTGCAGAAGTGTTTTTGAAAGGGAAGCCTTTGCAAAGTGCACCAGTGTTCTCTAAATGTTTGCCAAGGCTCTGTCAGGAGGAATCTCTGTAGACTGCCTTTTTTTCCCTTGGTCATAAACTCAGATGTCTTCCAGGGACTGGGCAAAGTGAGGAGTGGCAGGGCCCAGGGAGAGTGCGTGCCTTCGTAGAACATTCAAATGGAAACTTCTTAAACACAGCACTATCTGTCCTCTCATATTTGGGGCTGGATGTGGCCTACGAGGCATGGGTTTATTCTCCTGGCCTGGATTTTGAAATTTTTCCCCACACTTGAAAAGAGAGATGGTTTGCAAATGATGTCTAAAGAGAGTATACAAAGGATAGAATTTGCCTTGTCATAATATCTGTATAGCCTTTATAACTGTGCAGTGTTATTATTGTTGTTTCCCTGGCCTGCCATGCTTGCCTTTCGTCCCACTCAGTATGTGTTTCATCAGAAAACAACCCCATTGTCCTCTCCCATGTGGATCACAAAAAATCAGGGATCAAAGCATGCACATTGCTGATTTCTCCATTTTGCCAAGGATACTGTTCATAACAGAGATGTATACAATTTCTAGAACTATTTATATTTCAGAAAATAGAAGATCTCCAAATAAAAGTGTGAAAAAAAAAATGACACTGGGGAAGTGCGTTTAAACTTCTACATCCTACGGAATCTTCACTTGAATGTTGACAATCTCTCAGTCTTAATAGAACCAAAATCAAAACCCATTCCCCCAAAATGTTTTGCTCCCATGCACCAGCTCTTTCCATCTTAGCACGTGGCACCATCCTCCATCCTGAGACTCTGGCCAAAAGCTTAGGGGTGTCCTTTGAGACCACTGTTTGCCTCATACCCCACACTGAATGCATTAGAAAATTCTGTCATTTCTACCTTCGAAGTGTGTCCACAACTCAATCACTTCCTCCCACCATTCCCTCCTGAGCTACCATCACCTCCCAACCTGGACCTCTGCAAAGGCCTCCTCCTTGGCCTTCGTGCTTCCCCTCAGGATCCCAGAGCAGCCATTCGCAGCAGCCAGAAACATTTGTCAGATCTCAGCACTCCCACTTTGACCATCCTCTTCATCCCCATATCCCAGAGCCTAGAACAGTACCTGGCAATACATCAATCTCCGTGACACTTGCTGAATATGTGAAATCATGTAGTTTGACGAGGTACACAAAAATGCTACAGGGACACTTGGATGTTTGAGAAGATGTTCTCCCAACTGACCAAGGGACCTGCCCCTGAATCTGAAAAATCCACACATCTGCCACCCTGCCGCTTACCCTATTCCTCCCTTTGAAAGTATCATGGAACAGGAGATGTTGTGTGTGAGTGTGGTAAGTTGGCCCATACTGCCTAAAGCCTCTCCTTTGGGGTTTATGTCTGCCTAAATCAAAGTCAGAATAAAAAAGTCAAGTGCTGATTCTAGTTCTTTTAAACAGTCGCATACTTACTTGGCAGTCATGATAGCACAAGTCACTCCAATAATCAAAAGAATCATTACTTGTTTTGCTAAAATCCCAAGGAAATAGCACAAGATGTGATATTTCAGCACTAATGAGGTTGCGCCTGCAGAAGTGTGATTTTAATTGTGATAGATTTAGAGAATCCATTGCAACACTGCAGGAGAACAGCATGCTCTTCCTGGTTCCAGGGAAAGGGCATTAATATCCCATGTTTTTGTTTTATTTAGTCTTAGCCGGCTGTGTGGAGAATCACCTAAGGTGATGGTAGAGCTACTAGGGACTACATCAAATAGAACCCTCTAAAGAAACTTTATTTTCTCCTCCCACACTATGAACAGAGACGGCACAACAGACGAATATTTGTCTTGAGTTGCCTTACAAGCTACCAGACTGATTTGCTCTGCCACTGACAGTTCTGATCCTGACAACCTTTCCACCACCTTCCGTCCTCCGAAGGTTGAAAGTCCCTGCTTGAGTACAGTGGCTCCCTAAGCCTTTACACGGGCAGATGGAGGAAAGGAGTTTCTGTGGAATTTTACTTCATTCCAAAGACCGATCAGCGTTGGGTGTGAAAGCTCCTGGTGGAAGTCTGCATATGAGCAGTGTTGCTGATTACTTCATTAGAACCCTGAGCGCTTCAAGAGCCATATGCTTTCAAGTTTCTTTAAATGGTATTAGGGAAAAATATCCTCAAGGCATTATTTTTAAAGGGGACTTCAAACGTTCCCTGAGAAAAAAAAAAAAGTCTAGCACGTTTGAACTCCAGGGGGTTGCAGGAGAAATCTTACTTTAGCAAGAATGAAACTGGAGCCCTCTCTTCAGTTTCAGGGGGAAGCAAGTGTTGGTCCCAATCAGAAATAAATTTCAAATGTGGATGGAGAAAGATGCAGAAAATTTCCAAATCCTTGAACCCTGAGCATAAAATAGCAGAGAAGAGGAGGACTTGAGAAAGGAAATATTTTTACAAAATCATTTTCGTTCTCATATTCAGTGAAACAAAGGGAATTGAACACTCAGCCCGTATTTTGCAGAGTGCCAAAGGCAGCAGGCTCTTCCCATTTCTTCTATGTAGGAAACACTTCGAAATAATCCACCTCCCTTCCTGGGTCACACGTATTCAAACATATTCAAAGACCTGGGAAGCAAGGCTACAGGTAGGGGTAAAGCTATTCATTTCTAGTTTCCCTGCAAAAGGGTCTGCTCCAGAGGTCAAATCAAAGAGAAGCTTCAGGTTTAAACCCTCCTCTTCTAAACAGATCCCAACCTGATCTCATTTAATGCATTGATATCTGGTTTCTTAGGCATTATAGTTGCCGTATTACATATCAAAAGGACTCTTGAGAAATTCCCTCGAATTGATAATTCTAATTTCTTATGTATAACTACTCTATATTCACTCAGAGGACAGCTGCATTGTATGCTAAACCATGAATCGTAGAAATTGGTCCCTTTGTACGTAGGTTTGTATTAAATCGAGATGCTCCCTTTTTTTTTCCCCCTGTTTGTTCCCACACTTGAGTTCCTGGTGTCAGTTTGTATTTGGCTTCTTGAGCATATTAAAGTTTTTCTAGTGCTTATGATGTTCTTGCCAAGAGCACACTTGCAGCAATCTGCACTAGAACAGTCTTTGTGCCAATTACTTCAAAAAGTATTCTTTAAAATAAAAAGAGGGAGGGGGATTTTTTTTTTTTTTTAGGGAACTTTCAGGTTATAGTGTGATGGTTTCAATTTTAATTTTTTAGTCAGTCTTACTGAAATGATGGCTTAGAGGCTCTGAAATGTGCATCTTTGGTTTCTCTCTCCCTCTCTCTCCTTCTTTAAAAGCCTTTCTACAAAATGGAAGTCCTGATAAAGACATAGGAATAGCTGGGGAATCAGTAGTGTGGAGGAAACTGCTGTCGTTGCTGACACCACACCCTCATCTACTTAAACAGCTTTGGAAAGGAAACTGCTAGAAGCTTGTTAAAGAGTTTCCAAATGTGTGTCTCTAAATGACTCTCTCTAATCATGGCTGAATAAACCAAACGCAGCAAATGAGCTGGTGACAGGCACAAAAGTCACATGAGTGTTTTGAATCGCATATGCTGAGTGGATAATAACCCATGTCAGGGCCATGGGGTCTTTTGAAGGTTAAAATCCTAAATTTGATCGAGGCATTTATAAGAGATACAAACACATTTGGGAAAACAAAGGAGGAAAACCAAAGAGAGTACGTCCGCTGAATGCACTACCAAATAAGAGAAAAGGCGTCAGGCAAGACATTAGGGGACCTCGCCTTTCCTCCTGTGCCCGCCACTGACTGGCTTTGTGTCCTTGGGCAATATAGTCACCGCACTGGTGTCCCTCTCCACACCTGTGACATGGGAGGGGTGCGTGAGGCCTTCTGCAGGGTCCCCCATCTCCAGCGTGCAGTCTTTCTGGGATGCTGAACACAAAGAGGTTTTGGCACAAGTACAGATTCATTCACTACATAAAGAGACATTTTGAGAGGCGTGTCATTACTAGAAATTACTCTCATGAAGGATGGAATTTAGGACTAATTAAGCAGCCTTATAAAATATATGAGCTACAGAGTTTAGAGGGCAGGTTAAGAAATGTTGAAGAAAATGACCTTTGCTAATCGATGCTCAACACATAATACCCAGGCCTCCTAAAGAATAGAAACCAAGGTAACAGAGATTGAGAGTTATGGAAGTTTAGGGCTTTGAGGATGGGTCTGGCTGCATGTTTAAAGATACTGGATTCAACAGATGCAATGCTAGGGAAGGGCCTCACAGGCCATGTCATGAGGCCCACTCACTTTCCCAATGAGGAAATTGATGTCGAGAAAGAAGGTGCCCTCAGACACACAGCTACATGCTGCCTGAGTGTACCAGGAAAACTGAGGAATCTTGGCTTCCTTCTGTGTGGTTTCTTCCACATATGTGGGTCTAAAGTGCCCAGCTTAAGAGAATGCTCTTTGTTCTTGCATTATTTTCTGAGTCCCACATATCTCCTGGAACGTCCTGGGAAGTGATCTTTTTGGGTTTGACCTTTAAGGAATTCTATGTCTGAATTTGGGGACTATGAGGGTTTTAATTTTTTCCAAAAATATTTATAACCTATGTGTTTGCTTTAAAATCATTTAATTATTGGCTGTCTGGGTGGCTCAGTCGATTACGCATCTGCCTTCAGCTCAGGCCATGATTTCAAGGTCCTGGGATCGAGCCCCGCACTGGGCTCCCTCCTCAGTGGGAAATCTGCTTCTCCCTCTCCCGCTGCCCCTCCCCTATATGTGTGTGCACACTCTCTCCCTTTCTCTCACTCACTTGCTCTCAAATAAAATCTTTAACAAATTTAAAAAACTTCTAAATTAACCATCAGAAATACAATTATTAATACTTGTGTGCTTCCCCCTTAAGGAAGTGGTTGCTGAAAAACTCTATCAGCCCTTGAGACCAGAAACTTATCCTTCCACAAAGGCCAATCTACACATCTACATGGATAACTGTAGTTCTGCATCCTCAGAAACTGAGGAAGAAAGGGGTAGCTGACTCCTACAAATAAGAGCGATTTTTTTCTAAAGGTTTTCCTTTGTTATAAAAAAAATATAGTCATTTACGGATGCCTGGGTGGCTCAGTGATTGAACATCTGCCTTTAGCTCAAGGCATGATCCCAGAGTCCCGGGATCGTGTCCCACTTTGGGCTCCCTGCAGGGAGCCTGCTTCTCCCTCTGCCTATGTCTCTGCATCTCTCTCTCTATCTCTCATGAATAAATAAAATCTTTATAAAAAATACATATATATGTATATACACTTTTAAAAATACATGTATATACACATATATACATTTATGTATGTATGCATGTGTGTATATATGTGTTCATGTATATGTGTGTGTGTGTGTGTGTGTGTGTGTGTATGTGTGTATAGTCATTTATTCTCCTGTAGGCCTTCAGATTGAGTGGAGAAGATAGACTAAGGCTAAGGCTAGCTTCACATTTTCTCAGGATGGCAAAGAGCTCTCTGGAACTGCTGTCTTCAGGCAGAGAAGCACTCAGTCTATGGTATACAGCTGTCTTTGGACATTTGTTGCAATTTTGAGTGTCTACGTATAAATTTTGCTAGCAGACTCAAGAGAGACAAAGGCTAAGGAGACTAACTTAGAACAAGACTTGTTGTTTAACTCAAGAAATTTAAGTAAAATTCCCATTCAACAAAAGTATTAAGCAAAGATCATAAATAAAAAACATTTCATTTATATCTTTCCTAATAAGAGTTCATGGGTTCTAAAGAAAATATATAATATGGTACAGTATTGGGGTAGGGATGGGGCTGGGATAGGTAGTTGTATGGGAGCCAGTTTCTATTCCTTATTTGTCACGGGACCAGTTCTGAGTCTTTTTGTTTTTTATTTTTTTAATGCTGTGGGAAAATAAAATTGCAGTCTACACTGAGAACTGCCACTCCACTCTCAAGTCGGTGACTCTTAGCCACAAGAGTCACGAGGGTCCTCTTGGGTCCATGAGGTGTGATACCCCCTCCTCCTCCACACCAAGTGATAGAAGAATAAAAGTGTTACCCTCTACAGAGCTACGATGGTCCTCTGTCCTTCTCTAGGAGACTTTAATAAAGTAACTGAATCAAACAAAATTTGATCAGATGTGTCTGGTTCAGCCTTCTTGCTTTGCCCCTTAACAATTTATCGAGGTGTTTCTACCCATGGTCCTGTTTTATTAAATGATATTTGAAGTGTTCCACTCTCTGAGAAAATGTGGTTTATGTCTTTGGCATACATTTACATAATCTTGTTAAGGAAATCTCTCCAGCTTAAACTATCCCAATAAAAAATCTTATCTCTGGTAGAAGAAAGACTGTTTTCTCCAAAGAGAGCAAGAAACAAATATGGAGTCCAGACACATTTTGAGAAACTAAGGCTGTAATTATAGTTATATTTTTATGTTATGTATTTGAAGTTTGTTAAAAGAGATGGATGAGAAGTAATTGTTATGTGTGGAGGATACAGTCATGTAAGAAAAGAATGCTGTAGCTAATGTTTTTTAAATGTGGGTTTTAAAAATAATTTTTTATTTGTTGCCTTGGAAAATATTTCTACATTTAAAAAAAAAACTGAGGGTGATAAATCACTGGCAATCTCTCAGCTCCCCACCAGAGCCATCAAATTAAGGGTTAACCTCTCAGGATTGCCCTGAATTAATCAGGAGCTAAGCCAGGGGCAGGCTGGGCAAGGGGGAGGGGATTGGCAGAGCTCGACCTCCCCCAAGAGGCTTGCAGCACAACAGTGCAGCCCACTGTGGCGTGGCCACCGAGAGAACGCAGACCTTTACACAAATAAAGGCGCCTTGACAGGGCTCCCAAGGCTGCTCCCTCGGGCAGCCCTGCGCTCAGAAAATACATCCTGATCCCACATCAGCCCAGGGTTCCTGCTTATCATGCACCAATCCTCCATTTTTCAAAGAACCAAGATAAGGGGTTGTGTCCTATAGAGTAGGGTCTTTTTTTCAGTCCAGATTCAACCATAAATACATGTTCATCTTTCGTCACTCATGTAGGAGGCAGTCTGTGATCAGTCTCTAGGTCATCTTCATTAAGATCTCTGGATCGGTTCCGCTCTTTAGATAAGAAGGATACTGCAGGAGGACAGCCCAGTGCTTGGTGAATGCAGATTCCCAGGCCCCCCTAGATTTCAAGAATCCAAAGTTTTAGAGGTGGGGCCTGGGAATCCACCTAATTAATATGCTTTCCAGGTAATTCTTGGGCACATTCAAATTCCAAAACCACTAACCCTAGAGGTTTTGTTTTCTTTTCTTTTTTTTAACATGAATCCCTGATACCAACATTAGGTATTTGGGTTTGTTTGTTTGTTTGTTTGTTTTTTAAGATTTTATTTATTTATTTATTTATTTATTTATTTATTTATTTAAGAGAGAACAAGCAGGAGGTGGAGAGAGGGAGAGGGAGAAACACACTCCTTGCTGAGCAGGGAGCCTGACACAGGGCTTAATACTAGGACCCTGGGATCATGACCTGAGCCAAAGGCAGATGCTCAACGACTGAGCCATCCAAGCGCCCCCAGGGTTTATAATTTAAAGAAGAAAGTGTGTTTTCCCTCGTGTACCAGCCCATTTGTTTGTGTTACTTGTGTGAGTTGACTTTATCTATATCTGGAAGAAAGCCCATACTCACGCTTGTGCATGAGTCTCTTCCTTCAAGACCTTAGAATCTCTGTGATGGTAGAGAAATTAGCCTCAGCTTCCTTCCTTCCTCTGCTTACCATAGTCAGAAATGCCCTTACCCTACCAGTCTGTCTGCTTCCTGAACCCACCTTCAGGAGTCTTCTCAGGAGTCCAAGCAAGCATCTGACTGGCTGTGCTCCAGTTAGATCCCACTCCCACTCATCTTATTGCCATTCAAACCAGATGGGGTCCTGAGAATTAACACTTGCTAACTGTAGCCCTTTTACTGCTTCCACCAAGGACTCCTCTTTCTTACCTTTGGCCAGGATGCTCCCCAGGTACCCAGTCTCACCTCCTCTCTTCTCTGCCGCCAGAGCCGCCCTAAGTGGAGCGCATCTGAGACTCTCCTTAGGTTGTTGCTAGTCCTATAGCTTAGTGAGCTGAATCCTGCCCAGTATTGCAGGTCCCTGATCTTAGAGAGATACTTCGGGACAAACTCCCAGAAAGCCTCCCACCAATGCACGGTTCCCGAGCTGATGGCTATCTTCACACCTAGTTGATGAGGGCATTCTAAGACCACCTCTCCTGTTGTATCCTCCTGGGGGCCCTGAAAAAAGTCTGCATTTTTACCCACTCCCTACCACCACCTCATTCCCCCCCATAACCTCACCTCCCTGAAATCTCACCCCTGCCTTGAGAAGTTACCTTTTCCTTCTTCTACCTTTTATTTATCCCCAGTTGCTCAAGTCTTATTGTGAATTATGACCAAGCCTACTAGAATAGAGTCAGTTTTCAGAAATACAATGTGAGCTCCTGGAAAAGGAAGGGGAATGGCCTTCTGCTGTCCTGCCCCTACGGGGTCCAATGGCACTTTCTTCAGCTAGGAGCCCTCTTCTCTGTACTGCTCACCTTTCTGGACAAGTACTTGGTTTTGGCCAAGCTTTTTTCTTGCTGTTTTATTTTGTTTTTCTCAGGGCCTTGTACAAAGACTGAAGTAGCAGGAGTCAGAGAGACAGGGACAGAGAGACCTGTATTTAGGCCAATTCTCCAACCCATGAATATGGTCTAAGTCCGGGAGACCAACTCCCTACAAATTTGCACTAAGTAATTTCTATCAGGTTGATATCCTCACACCGGTTTAAATGAAGTTGTTATGCTATAGGCTAGATGTTTAGGTTTGGGAGACCGGGCTAAACCTTTATCTTTTTGCGGGTTGGGGGCCACCTCAAAGCCCCCACCACTTAAAAATAATTAGCTGACTTTCCCACCTGAGCTAGTGATTTGATGATCTGTATGCTAACCCAGACTTCTACAGGGGAAGAAAAGAGAAAAGACTGGAGTGCCGGAAGGAAGCTTAATTTTTAAGGTAAATTTGGATTCCCTTAAAGGACAAGTGAAAAATCTCTGAAGATGCTCTCAACCCAGGGAATCCATAGTTTTCTCACGCCTGCAGCTTTTTTTTTGTTCCTATTTGCCTAGCCCTGTTCCGTAATTGACATTATATGTGGAAAATAATGCACATAATACTTAGCATTTCCTTTTGATAAAGAAAACGGTTCATATTGCTAGTACCAAAATTTATTCCTGAAAGAATGGAGAATAGCTTCCAGATGTATTTTTCTGTTGCAGACTTTCTTTCCTTGAGTATTGACAGAGGGGAGGTTTTATCAAGGTCTTTGTGATGGGCTTGTTTATAATGAGGAGATATTAGTGGAGCACATCTAAGTGTTTATCACTAACAGATGACTGAAAGAGCATATGGCAGGAAGAGAAATATATATTTGTCCAAGAAACGTGGCTTGTTAACACTCCCACACTCATCCTAAACTCTGTGGACATGTACTTACAGCACTGCGCACATCCGCTGGGTGTATCAGAAGAAAAATAAAAGTCAAACAATGATTCCTTCAATATGGGACTGTCAGATAATGCTAATTTGGACATTTTTTATCAAAGATGGTAGAATTTCAACTCCAAAACCCTGCACATTCTGCTTCACTGTGGCTGGCATCTGGGCAGTGCTGTGTAAGAGGTTTGCAAAAATACAGGCTTTAGCATTTTTGTAGAGCTCTTTATGATAAAACAAGAACAATGAAAGGAAGCATGAGGATTGAGCTCTTGTATAAAATTGAGTTCGGGGGCAAAGAATCTCTTATTTTAGAAATCTCTTAAAAAAAAAAAAAAAAAAGAAATCTCTTTTGAAGAATGTCTGTAGGGCAGCCCGGGTAGCTCAGCGTTTTAGCGCCGCCTTCAGCCCAGGGCCGGATCCTGGATACCCAGGATCGAGTCCCACATCGGGCTCCCTGCATGGAGCCTGCTTCTCCCTCTGCCTGTGTCTCTGCCTCTGTCTCTCCCTCTCTGTGTGTCTGTCATGAATAAATAAATAAAATCTTTTAAAAAAATAAAGAAAGAAAGAATGTCTGTAGATTAGATTTAAGACCAGACTAAGATGAACCTTTAGAACACAGAGGCAATTTTTACCTGGCATTGGCCAAAACCAAAGTACTGTTTCAACCCAGATATAACCCATAAAACCCTATTGATCAATTCTTAAAGTAAACTCTGCATTTATTAACTTGCAGCTGAACTCTGAAACTCCTGCCCTGCCCACGGAGTTGTAAGCATGGTAGGGGAGTGGTGATGGATAGTGCTACAGCACACTAGAGGCCACTCCATGGACCATTAAGCCATAGAATTCTCTAGAACTTCCCAAGAACCCTATGTCTCATCTGGTTCTTATGCTCCATTTTTTTTTTTTAATCTGAGGAATGCTACCCTGGCCAAAGTAGATGACTCGCCAAAATTACCAGACCAGAACTAAAACCACATGTTCCATTTTCCAATTCAATGTTATTTCTATGTCACAATACTCCTCCCATCTTATAGTATCTGTGCTATTTTTATAGTTTCACGGTTCTTGACATAATATTAGTATTTAGGCTTATATGTTTGTATTTAAAGTCACTTCCCATTCACCTACTTAACTTTACAAGGAAGCCATCCCATTCTTTGGGATTACCACTGGGACTAGTAACGATATGGCAAGCTTGGCATTTATGTCAGAATGGAATTGCGGGTGGAGAAAAAGGGGATTTCAAGCTTTCAGAAATATTCCTTTTTTTTTTTTTTTTTTTACAAAAATAATCATGATAGAGTAAGAGAACCTTAACTTAGAGAAAAAGAGAAGTTGCCTTAGGTTTCAGATGCTCACAGCAGGGAGCGGAGAGGGATGCTTTTGCTCTTCTCTCATGTCTATTTTCTTTATTGATAATTCCATTAACCTGTTGGTTTTAACTATCATGGGGAGTAAGGGGGACCACCTTCCAAAACTATTCCTTCAATTATCATCTCTTATGTGTCCAACTCCTTTTTCCAGCTCTCCCCAGGAGACCCTGTAGAATGACTCCAAGCTGCTCAAATAAAAAATACCACAGGGAAATCTTTTTTGTCCCTCTGTCAGCAATTCTTCCATTCAGTCTATCATCATCATCATCTTATAAAATAGGCACAAAATCATGGTGCTTCTCCTCAGCTCCCATTATTGCTAATGTCTAATGCTTCTGCCTGCCATTTTGGCCCACCCATTTCTGTCTCTTCTCCTGCTCACACCAACTGAAGCACTCCCAGAGGCCTGGACATTCCCAGTAGGTTCCCTTTTATGTTATTTGTTCTCGCCCTTTTCCCTGTGTGGAAATCCCTTTCACCATTCTATAGTCCTCTCTTATGTCAACTATTTATTCTAATGCCAGTTTCACATAGCCTTCCTGATCCTTCTGTCAAAGGTATTTCCTTCCTATCCTGAATTCTCCAAGCTCTTACTCTGTATCTTTCTTATGGCGCACACTTCTAACTTAACTGAAATTGTATTTGTGAGCATGCACACTATATATATCAGGCACCTATGAAGGCACTCTAAATACATTTTAACTAATCATTTCAGCCCTGTAAAACCTGGAAAGGCCCCTACCCCAGAGATCCATATTTAATTGGTCTTGGGTACAGCTTGGACATGGAGACTTTTTTTTTAAGTAGGCTCCACACCCAGCAAGAAACCCAATTTGGGCACCTCTGGACATGGAGATTTTTTAGGTACTCCTGGGGTAAGTCCAATGTATAGCATGGTTGAAAATCACCAGTTTAACTCCAAACCCACTTAGCCAGATATTCTCCAAGAGTAGATATCACCTTTGAAGCTTCAAAGAACAAATAAATGCTAGACCTCAGCCCAGTCCCACTGAATTAAAATATCTAGGAGACAAAGTCTGGGAATCCACATGTTGATAAAGCTCCACAGGTCATTCTGTCACATAACCAGGCTGGAGAACCACTTTCTTTATCAGACACTGTGTCATCTCCCAAGAGCACTGTATTACAAGTAATTACACATGTCTCCTCCCACGGTGTAATCTGTAAACTCTTTGAGGACAGGTTACATTTGAGTCACTGTGGTCTGCTCCCTGGCACCTAGCAAGGTCCCTTGCACATAGTATGTTTTAGAAACCAAAGCACCAATATTAGGTGCTTTGATGAAGAAAACAAAAATGCCTTTTTAAGAAAACAAAGACACCTTTACACTGAATTTATTCACTTTATACTGGGTTTTTAATCTCTACTATACTGATCTAGAAAGTCAATATGTCACTTCAGTTCTTTGAGCATCATAGTTGCATGTCTGTACAGTGCCAGGGCTAGGACTTAAGCTCAGCTCTTCTGAAAATACTTTGTCTTGTAGACCTCAGGCCTTCAAAGCAACTACAAAGTGGAAAAACTCAACTATCTATGTGTTTCTGTATGTGCGTTCAGACATGTTTCTAATATTTTATATAACCTGCCACTTGGGGGGAAAATGTCTGCATTATGAAATGGATTTGGAAAAATACATTAATTTCAACCTAAAAATTAAGTATGGAACTTAACAGATATCCGTTTCTTCTCATCAGTCTCAACCTCCCTCACCTCCAGAGGTACTTACAGACAAACATATCCTTTGACGTTTCTTAACTGTTTAGTTACCGCATTAGGGTTTTTTTTTCCTCTTCATCTTAATTTGTACTGCTTCTCAAAGATTTTTCAAATAACCTGAGCTTCTGGTTATAAGTGAAATATTTTTAAAGATTAATATACAGTTTACTGAAGATAGTAAATTGGTATCTAGTATAAACTTGTGATGTCTAATCCAATAAAAATATATCCATCCAATAAAAATATGCACATCCAATAAAAATATGCACATAAGCGTAACAAAGTTGAAATGACCCTCTAACAACACCTAGATACCTGGGTTCTGAGCTCTTTTTGCCATTTCTAAGCTAGGCAATTCTGGACAGGGAATGGACTTTTCAGAAGCTTCTTTTCCACATTAAAAAAAAAAAAAAAGGAAAGAGAGAAGGACCTAAGGTAGACCCTCCTAAATTGTCTCCCAAACATGAAAGTTTATGATCCTTTAAAATAAGAACAATTCATTTATTAGGCTTTGGGTCAAGATTAAATTAGTCATCAGTCCTGATCTTTATTATTCAGTTGATATTTTGAAGGGCAAACAGAATTATAATGAAATTTGGACACTTCTTCACAAGGTAGAAAGTGTTCACCTCCATTACCTCTTTTCATTTTCTTTCTTTTTTTTTTTTAATTTTTTTTTAATTTTTATTTATTTATGATAGTCAAAGACAGAGAGAGAGAGGCAGAGACACAGGCAGAGGGAGAAGCAGGCTCCATGCACCGGAAGCCCGACGTGGGACTCGATCCCAGGTCTCCAGGATCACGCCCTGGGCCAAAGGCAGGCGCCAAACCGCTGCGCCACCCAGGGATCCCTTTTTTTTTTTAAGATTCTATTTATTTATTCATGACAGACAGAGAGAGAGGCAGAGACATAGAGAGAGAAGCAGGTTCCTCGCGGGGAGCCCGATGAGGGACTCGATTCCCAGACCCGGGATCATGCCCTATGCCAAAGGCAGACACTCAACAGCCAAGCCATCCAGGCATCCCCTCTTTTCATTTTCTTAATAACGTCCCTGCAGAATGCTCCTTATTAATCCCCATTTCACAAAAAAGAAAATTGAGATGCAGAAAGTTGTGTGACTTGTCCTGGGTAACAACATCAGAAAATGACAAATCTAGACCCCTACAGGACCTAACTTTTGACCTCCCTCAACACCCTCATGACCACAGGCAAAGCCAGAGATGAGGGATAGGCAAATCTGACATGCACACAGCTCCCCCGCTAGCTGCCTCTGTGCCTTCCCAAAATGTTTTCTAGCCCAGAAGCCCATAAATTGCTTTGGAATAGAATACCAAGTGAGGATTTATTTATCATATCATTTCTGAGTGCATATTTTCTTGAGCATTTATAGATCTGTTTTTCCAAGAAGCTAAGAGTTCCTGATAAAACACGACAGATAATGATAAATGAGCATCTATGTAAGCCTAGCTGGGAGGAGGACCAGGGACTGTTAACACCCCTCCTGTGAAGTTAATCCCATTTCTTTTAGCTATTTCTTTATTAGTTAATGAGGTCTTACAAAAATGTGTGTCTGTGATGGTGTTTTAGCATCCTTGCCTCTAGGAACATTTTCAAATATTCATAAAGTAGCTCGTCTGACCAAAGCTTAAAGCAAAGGTGCATTGAGTATGAATTTTAGTCAACTTCAAGTGTGGGTGGTCACAAAGCTGCTCCTGAAGTATCCTCAGTAATCTCTCTCATTGGCATCTCCAGATCTGCAGCGCTGGGTGCAAATGTGAAGGGGAACCAGGGAAAAGGTATTATTTAGGACACCAGGACTCCAAAGGGTAGCCCTGTAAGCTTTGATCCTGCCTCCTGACTGACAGCAGTGTGGCTTTCTTTTAGAAAACTGAATAACTCAAGGGAAACAAAAACAAAATGAAAAAGGAATTACCAGTCAAGCCCCTGGGAAGGAGAGCAGTGGCTAGTTCTTATTGCTCCTGGGAAGCCAGAGACCCACTTTCCCACTTGAGTTCCTTATGGTGAAGAAGGAAGAGTACAGTCTCAAAAAGTGGTTTAGTGCTCAGTGATACATTTTTAGAGAGGCAGACCAAGGGCATGAACTTGGTTAACGACTAAACTGAGCTCCCTGATACAATGGCTCACAGTGATTACATCTACAGCCTAGTTTTGGAGGGTCCCCCGCACCACAGCACAGTCCTAGGAACACAGCTAGAGGACACACACAGGGGGACACACATGCATCTCCAGCAGCCTCCTCTCCCCACGCATCCACACACACGACGACTTCCATCATCCCAAAAGCACACAATCCCTGATGCTTTTCCACCCTTTTATGATTTCGTTTCCTCAAAACATCACTTAAGGAAATTGACATTATGGCTGCCCTTCTATGTGTAGTTTATAAGCAAAGGGATTTTTTCAAAGGGCATCTGTAAAAATACTACTTAAGTTGTGTGAGGAAGATGAACCACTTTACTTTGGTTCTGGCTGGCTTGGACTATCTGTGGTATACTTCGGCTAAGCAACCAGAAATCACGGTCCAATATTCTCCCACCTGTTTCTGCACAGGAAACCGAAATGAGCCACCAAAACGGTGCAGATTTCCTGATCCTACTTTAGAATGAGTTCGAGGAACAAATGATAGGCCAAGCTCCTCTGAGCTTCAACCCCATAGGGCAGTGCAATAAATCACAGTAGTACTGGTAGCTCAGTGCCTTCTGACATGGAATATCTATGTTCTGAAGGGCCCATTCATGTCATTGCCACTAAGACTTGTATTAATTGGAGTCTTTTGGCCTTTTTGCGTTATCAACCCCCACTCCCACCCCCAGTGAACCAGTGAAGGGAAAGTTCTGGGCCATACCTCTGAAAGGAGACGGCCATGTGATTCCACTCAGTACAGATTTGGAAACAGACAAGCATCATCCATTAACAAGGGCAGACAATTCAACCATTTGCCTTTGCAGCTCATTGCTCAACTCTCTGGTCATTTTAACTGGTTGTACATTTCCTCTAAATCTTAAAAAAAAAAAAAAAACAAAAACAAAAAAACAGAGGGCGAGAGAAAAGAAGAACGGGAAAGACAAAGTCTTTAAAATAGCAATAGCATGGTAATAATGCTGCCTTGAGAAAAGCTCAGCATATAATATTATTACTCTTATGTCCCTGCCTTGGGGACATTGAGGGCACTTTGACAGCCATTATCGTTACAGAAGATACAAGCTAATGCTGGTCGTTCCAGACATAATTTTGCATTTCTCAAAAGAAATACTGTTACGTCCCAGACGTAAATGTGACTGTGTCCTGTCCTTAATGTTCTGTTACAGGTGATTCACATCACGGGCCGGCTACGACTGAGGGTGTCTCTCTCCCACGGGAGGACCGTTCCCAGCCAAATCATGGGTCTGGTGGTTGTGGCTCATGCCCTGCCTCCCCCTACGATCAATGAAGTCAGAATTGACTGCCATATGTTCGTCACTCGAGTAAATATGGACCTCAATATCATTTACTGTGAAAATAGGTACTTTGTTTTTGTTCTCATTTCCTCTGTTGTACGCTACACGTTGGTGAAGGTTGGCGTTTGCAGCGGTCGGAAGGATTTTACTCTCCCAGCGAGGCTCATTAGAAATCCTGATCTTATTTTTAATGGCTGCTTGGACTGACACCAAACATGCTTTTTATTTAAAATCTACATTGCTGTCCTGATTTCCATTAGGGACGACAATGGAATGAATCGGGATACCCAGACATCCATATGCTATAATTAAGACCCATTTTGGCCGAGAACCCAAGGAGAGAGCAGGGCTGAGACGTTCTTGGCAAAATTATGCAGCAAAAGGTATCTCCCGATGCCTCGGCCAGCCCCACTCCCTGACGACTGTCCAGGCCCAGCCTCGGGAGGCTCAGGGTTCACAGAGGTGTTCAGCACATTGCCTTAGCTGCTTGAGGGTGCTAGAATGCGTCACCACACACCAGGGGGCTTACCCAACAGACATTTCTCTCTCACAGTTCTGGAGACTGGGAAGTCCAAGGTCAAGGTACAAGCTAATGAGGTTCCTAGTGAAAGCCCCCTTCCCGGCTTGCAGATAGCGGCCTTCTTGCTGGTCCCTTCCTCTTCTTATGAGGACACTAATCCCATCACAGGGGCTCCATCCCCAGGACCTCATCTAAACCTAGTTACCTCCCAAAGGCCCCACCTCCTAATACTATGGCATTGGGTGTAAAGGCTTCAATAGATGAATTTGGTGGTGGGAGGGACATATTCAAGCCGCAACACATGTAGGGGGAGAAATGAGAATTTGAGGCCCCCAGAGGGAAAAGGATGAAAAAATCTGCAAACCTATTAAATAAAACGTTGTAATCCTGACGTTTGCTATCATAAATTAAAAAAAAAAAAAAAAGACTCATCATATAAACGACTTGGCAGTCCTTCCTTAACACTGAGCTTTGATAAAAGCACTTTTTAACCTCTGGTTTAAAAGTTCATTTTTTCCATTAAGCACAAAGCAAGGGACAAGGAAATGGGACAGTGCCCCCTCAGACCTTTCACCCAGAAGTCACCAGCCCATCATCAGACCGATTTGAGGAAGAGAGAATCACGGGGCACAGGAAGAAGAGTGAAGGGGAACCATCCACAAATCGGCCATGGGAAGGAAGCTTCCATGATACCATCCATCTGCTGGTGCCACAGGCAGAATCATTGAGGCAGTTTTGAGAGGGTGCTTTTGTGGCACGGATTATTGTCAGGCATGAAGGTAGTATATGTTCACCGAGCCCTGGTAGTGCCTTCAGAGGCGAAATGCAAGAGCATAATGGTCAAGTAGCTCAGATAATTGACCTTTCCAGGGCCTAGCCAAGAGGAATATAGCCAGCATCTACATTCAGCCCACTGGGAAGTTCTGAGGATGTTGACACCAAGTTAGAAATGCATACCATTTCTGGTCAGAATTGGATTCAAAGGAAAGAATTCTCCAGGAGAAAAAAAACACCCACCTGAGCTATTAGTGTTCCATGGGGGAAAAGATACCACACACCTATCACTCTTATTGAATAAGTAACTCTAAATCTGTTTTTCAGGTTTTGTTGGCATTTCTTAAAATTGTGATCATTGTGACTGTGTACTCGGCTATGTGTAAGGTATTCTGGAATGGCAAAAGAATATCAGGAAAGACAGCAAAATGATTAGCAGGGGTTAGCAAGTAATAATAAAGATAGTTAGCTTTTGTTGAACGCTTAATACACACTCGGCAATATGCGAAGCTCAGCATATACATCATCTCATTTAAGCTTCAAGACAGTTCTGTGAGATGAGTGTTGCCACTGTCTTCATCACCCTCAGGCCATTTTAGTTTAGAGAGGAAGGGTAAGTGATATGCCCAAGGTCACAATTTGAACCCGAAATGTGCCAGATTTTAAAACCAGGCATTTAAAACCAGGCCCACATGTGGGCCTTCCTGCATTACTTGTCACTTTTTTTTTCTAGAGAAGTCAGGCCGATTGCTAAGCAAGCAGTCCAACTAACCAGTGAAGGAGACCTGTCATATCTATGCATCCACTGAAGAACACAGTCCTAGTCCACAAAGCTGTGTATCCTGATTAAAAATAGAGAATGCTGGAGATGAAGCTCCAACCCAGGGAGGCAGATAGAAAGTCTGATGCTACCTGTGGCTTTACATCTTCGAAAACCTATGTTAGGCTCCCTTGATTTAGATTTTACTACCATTACTCCCTCCGAAAAACAGAGCCTCATCTTATTTACCTACTCCTGGTGATTGTCCTATCCCAAAACCCTCACTTAATTTTCATTCCTGTGATCAAAGATTGATTAATTCTACTTCATGGACCTGAGTGCCTTATGGTGCCACTCCAATAATTGAGATCATTTTCTGTGACCCACTTTAAGCCTTTTTTCTTCCCTTAAAAAAAAATTGTTTTCCACAACCCCTTATTAGCCAATACAATACGGCATTAATTCTCAACTGATGATATAAATTATTTTAAAAGGACCTGTGTTAAAAGTAACTGCTTATTTGACCTGAGGAGACAGCATACCTTATGTGCCAGCCACTATGCTATGTTCATTTCATTTCATTTCATTCATTAATCCCCTGGCCAATCTGTTAAATTGCTTTTATACATAAGGAAACTGAGGCTCAGAGTACAAGGTACCATCAGGATTCTGATCCTGATATAGGTTCATCACACTGGTCTGGGGCTTTCTATACATATATTAAGAGGTCTCTGGACACCAAGCTGGTCACATTCGCCACAGTCACAGGCTCTGGTACATAGAAGTGCTTCAGATATTTTGAAGGATTTCATTCCAATAAAGCATAAACTAAAGAACATCTTCCCTAAAGTATGGCTGGCTTTTCCCCAGGGTTTATTGGTTAATTAGGGAACTGCTACTAGCAACTCAAGCCCTCTTCTGGACTCTAGAGACCACTTTCTCCCCTGCATTCCCTAGGACGGCCGCACACAGGGCTGACATCAGATGCTTTCAGAGGAGCTGGCAAATTTCAGAAACACCAATGAGGGCCTTTTAACGACATCCTTGTTCACCCATTTATAGAAAAGGGGTATAAACAGAGCTTGGAAAGGTGCTAATGGTTTTAGGAAAACATCAACTAATAATCTGCCTTGCTACCAGAAAACCATGGGGTTATAAAGCTCTTCATACTGCCCCCATTTTGTCTCGTCTTACCAAGAATTCTAGTTTGGCCAGAAATCGTATTTAATATTAGACATTGAGAAATCCACTCGCTGGGTAGTACATTTTAATTGTATTCCACATTATTCTGGTTTGGTTTTGTTCCTTATTTCCCTGCCTTGGAGGTCAGCTTGAACTCTCCAGCAGTGATCTCAGAGGTTTCTTAAATATGTTCTTTCTAAAGACTCACTTCCTATTTGGCTCTGTCATAAGCCATAAACCATAAAAAGCACAGAGACACTAAAGAGAATAAACAAAAGATATGTTCCGTTTTGGACTGCCCAAAACCAATCTGTACCTGGACAGGGAGGAGGATAATAAGCATGTTGACGTCTTTGTGTAAATCAGGGCAGATTCCGCGCCCCCCCCCCAACATGTTTTCCAATTTCTGTTCTATTTTTCTGTGCTCCTGCCTGAGGACATTGACGTGTGCACAATCAATGACACGGGCTTACACACACATACTGTCAAGCACAACCCTGGAAGAGCTGCTGAAATGGTTTAAAAGTTTCTGTGTGGAATCCACCACAAAGTACCAGTTAAAAGGGCCAGGAGTGAAAGCTGAGCTCCCAAATGACTAAGGCTGAAAAAGATAATACCCCCAGGCATCTGTATGTCTCAGCATTTAAATTATATCCCTTGAATGCCAATTTGGACTTTGTGCCAAGAAGCAGTTGAAGCCCTTTTTCATGGAAATACCCAATAGAAGACCAATCTGTTTAAATGAAAGGTGTCTCTAATCATTTGGTATCACCATAACATGTTTTTATTTTATTATGTAACCTTGAATTATCTTGGCCTCTAATGAGGATCTTGTATTGTTACTGATTCTCAATAATTTCATGGAATTATGTTGTCCAAATGTGCCTTCTGATGCCAAAAAAAAGAAAGAAAGAAAGAAAGAAAGAAAGAAACGAAAAACCTGTCTCATTATTTAAAACAGTTGCTTGATCTAGCACATTTCCCTACTTTTGGAAAAGTCCGACATCCTTTAAGGAAATCATCTTATCTGTAAAGGGCTTCCTTTCCCTCAGGGCGCCACCTCTCCCAGGTACCCTGGTATAATGAAAACCGTAGGCAGATTCGTTTCTAAGTCATTGAACAATTTCTGTATTTCCTCCCCTTCTGAATTCCAGCCTGTGTTCCTCTCTCTGCAGGATTAGTGATTATATGGACCTGACCCCTGTAGACATTGTAGGGAAGAGATGCTATCACTTCATCCACGCCGAAGATGTTGAGGGCATCAGACACAGTCACCTAGACTGTAAGTACCTCTTGTGTGTGGGGACAGCCTGGCTGGGGTCATCTTCTCTCTCTCTCTCTCTCTCTCTCTCTCTCTCTCTCTCTCTGTGTGTGTCTCCCTCTCTTCTCTCTGCTATTTGGTTTTGGTGCTAATTTCTCCCTGAGATGACTGTCAGCATGCAGGGGAGGAAAAGTGAGACATAAATCACTTCAACTTGTGTTGGAATTAGATTGAAAGTTGGAACTCAGGCCCAGAGAAGTTGCTGGATTTTTAGGCCCTCACATGGGATGTTGTGGTCTCTTGTGCTCTCTCTCCCATGAAGTGATGGGGGAACCTTTATCTTAAGTGCTTTCTTGACCCTTTCATTTTCTAGAGAGTGAGTTCCACTCTGAAATTAGTGGTCTCTGTTGCAAGATATATGTGGGAGAAGACAAGTTCAGACAGACCAGAGCCTATAGCAGTTCCTACTTGACTGACCGCACAACCGAGGCAAGGAGGAAGCCAGACCACAGGGGCAGAGCACATCGTGTGGACACGGCAGCTCTTAAAGGCAGTGTCTTTTCACTGTTATTTCTGGACAGAGGGTTATTCAGGGGAACAGATACCTCCATCTCCTGACTACCAGGAGAGAGGAACTCATCTCAGCTCTTTGAGTCGATTCCCAGCTCCTGATTCACAAGTTGAACCTCCAAGGCATCTTTATTTTTGGCATTTAAAGAAAGGAAGACCAGCAGTGTTCTGCCCAGGTCCAAGCAGAAGCCCCCACACTAGTGTCCCATGCAGTTTCCCTCATCAAACTTGGTGGGCCGTTTCCACCGTGTGTGGAAGGGCTCTGACAATCCCCTGAGACATGAAGCATGGTCTGCAGAACCTCTGAGGAAGAGCCTGCCCCTTTTCCAACGAGAAATCCTTTTTATGAACAATCACCAGACTCTTCCTCAAAGACGAGGGCCCGACGAGCTCATCTTCCTAGATGGTTCTAAACCCAGTCCTGAACTCTGGTTTTAAATACATGCAGGGTGCCACAAATGAGATAGGACGGCTTGACGATCATGTTTTCCTGGTGGCCCTTCAGTCTACTTCCTCTCCCCTTTCCTGGCTTGGCTGAGGAGAGCCGGCTCAGGTCTTTCCTGCTCTTTGCAGTTGTTTGCTCGTTTTAAACTCACATCTTCCAAAGCATAATGGCAGGACGGTAAGCCAGCCAGAGTCTCAAAGTGTGAGCATCTCGTACTGTTTTTTACGTCTGCATTAGCAACACGGACATGGGACCTAGTTCAGTGTCAGGTTTTGTATATATCATGTCTCTGAGAAAAGCCTGCCTGCGAGGCCGCTCTCCAGCAAATTCTGCTCCCGACACTGAGCGCGTGCCTTGGTATTGCACACCAGGGATTTAGGGAACACACTTGTTGCTAAGAATGAATGGGTGTTGTGCATCGCAGAAGCAGATGGCTCTTCAATTAATTGGGGGAAAAAAATGATGCTGTTTTCTGAAAAGAAACATCAGGTTCTTTGTAGCTGGGAATTTAGAGAAGATGGGAGAAAAATCAGGATCTTTGGAGGAAGCTCTGAATGTATTTGTAGACCAATGTATGCCAGAGATCCAGACTTTAAAAATGAATATATTGTTTTTAGGACGCTGTCATGGACCATGTGTGTGGGGAGAGAGGGGTGCTTTTTCATTTTGGAATCTTAATTGAGGTCTAACTTCAGAAACCTGGTGCTGACAAAAAAGAACTATGTCATCCTCAGTTATTATTTGGAAAACGTCATGCTATCTCTCTGGGATTTGATTTACAGCTTGAAGAAACACAATTCCTCAGGAACAGTGAGCTAGGGCAGTTCATTTCTTCCCATGAAGCAAAGGTCTCCAACAAATATGTTTGATGCCATTCTTTCCGATCTACTTTTATCTCATTTTCAGTAACCAGAATAATTTGAGAGGGCTGAAAATCAACTCTGCCATTCACTATTGTGCTAGTCCCCTAATTTTGCTGGTATCTTGCCAACTAATAAACAGAGAAGGTATGCTTTTAAATTCTGTGATTTTTTTCATTACTTGATATTGACATACTGGCTATTGCTTTATGATTTAGCCTACTAACAATGATTGAGTTCACTCTTTCAACTCATACACACGACTTCTAATTTTAAGTTCTTTTAATAACCTCAAACACAAGAAAAACAAATAAAATGAGCTGATAATTCTGCACAGTAAAATACACTTCACATATTTAGCTATCATGCTGTGGAATAACTCCACAATGTCAAGTAGCACACAATTAGTAAAACTGTAGGGGGAGGAAAAGGAGTGTTTTGATCCTGAAGAATTTTGATCCTAATCAGATTGAAATTTCAACGTTCTTGTAGTGCTTAATATCTTCAATCACACACACACACACACACACAAAAAAAAATCAAACTGATGCCAATGTCAGGTTTTGCATTCTGTGACTGAAATAAAATGCTAAAATATACAAATGCATCTCGCTTTGTACAATAAACATTAACATCATTATAAAGTAAGATTGAGTCTAAAATTGTGTGATGGAATGTCTGATGTTTACCTAATTCTCAAACCAAAGGCAGCCCAGTAACAAAATGACAGAGCATGTAATAAGTCTTGGTTGTGTAAACACTGGAAGAAAAGGCAAAAAGCCAGCACAGCATCTTGCTTGTCCAAAGCCCTAGGCTATTACTGAAGGATGCCTCAACTGTACCTTCTTGGCAGAAGAAGGTCATGGTGACAGAGAATCAGCTCAAGAATAAGATAGAATTCTAAAACAAAGGGATGGTTAAAAAATAAACCGCATTAACTATTTAGCTTTTCTTCCTAGAGCTATTGGCACAACTCCTATGCCTGTGCATGAAAGACAGGTTTTAGCCCATCTGATAATATTTCTGATATTTTGATATCTGTCTTATGTTCCAGTTTATGGATAAAACTTTAAAAAAAAAAAGACTCCATAGTCTTTGATAACTCAAAATGCTATCTTTATCACTTATATCTTTTTCCTAGCATAGGCATCTGTAAATCCGTAGATGAACTTGTCTCTAGAATAAGAAAAGTAAAAGGGAATCTCAGCTGCATCAGGAACTGGCAACTTCCATCAGTTGAACCAAGAACTTTGGACCATTCACTCTCCCACTAAGTTAACATGAGACGCCTGATAGTACACTGGCTTTCAACATAAAGAATCACTAAGAATCGCATTATCTATACCAACATGGTGGGTGAGTGAAATTATACTGGGATTCTAAGACCAAGGGGGTTGTAGGACCTCTTCTTTCACACTGTGACCAAAGACCTCTCTGATTTTTTTCTCCTTATGCTACCTCACTGGAGTCATTGAACCCAATTTCACTGATTCTCCAGGGCAAATTGACACAATCAACATTTCGAGGTTTGAATTTAAACTACTCATGTAAGCAATTATTTGAGCATCTTTGCCTAGCAGTCTCCAGTTCTCCATTGCTCGGGAGGTACCGATCTCCAGCTGACTGATCAGGTCTCCCTTGAGTCCGACGCCCCGGTTAGCTGGAGCACAGGAGAGCAGCGCCACCATCTACTACTCTACCTCTGCCGCCAGCCCAAATACAGACGGGCAAGCCACGAATGCTAAACCAAATGGAGAAACAGGTTTTGCACTTCTCGTTTGTCCCTTTGAATCCAAACTTTTGTCTGTCGAAGTTGCTGGATTTGTCTTAAGATATCCCCAGGGTCCTTTCCGGGTCAAATGAGCAACTCTCTCAAACCTAGAAAGAGTGGTGGAGGGAAACTTCTCTTCCCTCTATGATGTGCTCCACTAGCAAGGCTTGAGGCTCTGCAGCTGTGGGACGTTAGTGAAAAGGAGCCAGAAAGGATAGAAGTGGTAGCAGTTCTCCCCTCCTAGGATGCTACCCAGGATGAGGAAACTCTGGAAGAGTTCTTTCACCAAGAAAGAAGGACTTCCAGCTTGTCTGTGAGAGCCTATAGAGAAAGCATGGCCCACCCGATATATTTGGGGGAGCATTAAAAAAAATACAGTAGCCTCGGTCTTTATTTCTTAATTACAAAATTTTATCCTTCTTGACAAAAGTCATGCACAGCTACCTGGAAGAATGCATTGCATGCTGTTTTGCATCAATAACCCCTACGCTTCCCTCCTGAAGGCGTCTCATCGCCAAATGCAAGCCGACTGCTTAATGCAGGACTAATTAGTATATCCCCTTCCAGTCTGCAGGCCCTCCATTGTAATTCCTTCCCAGCTCATTTTTTTCCACAACCGAGCATCAATCAAAGTAAGTGCCCTGCCTGCCTCGGAAACACAAGATGTCCTCCATGCATTTGTCATCTGCCACACAAACAAAGGGGGAATTTAATTGTTGATCTGGGTATGCAGCCACTGCACACAGTAAAGGAAGCTGCAGTGTGGGGAGAGAGGACAGCGCAAAGTTTGGTGGGTGGGCCAAGTACAAATAGCACAGAGGACTTCTTTCTATTCTCTGATCTTAGCCTTCTTCGGAGCGGGGCCTTCCGGGATTTGGCTGCGACCTGATCATTGGCTGGACTTTTTCCCAAAGCAAATGAGCTTTTCCTCTTCTTCCATATGAATATGAAAATGCCCCTGAAAGATGATGTGTGTTACAGCTACCACGTCAGATTGTTTTCAGAAGCCAAGTCAGTCTGCATCATGTGCCTCTCCATTAACCAAGACGGATTGTCACATGGAGACAAAATAAAGTCAGGGTTTTATGCAGAAGTGAATTACCGGTATTATTTTACTTTTTTTTTTTTTTCCTTCTTTTTGGGAAAGTACCGATTTTGGCTTTTCTGGTCCAAAAGCAGGCAGATAGAGAACAGAGACCAACAAGGGCCTAACTCTCAGCTGAGTGTCCTTGCTCCCCTGCATTATAGAAACGCCTACCCCCAGCTTAGTGAGTCCAGATCTGCGATTAACAAGATCCCTAGCAGACTCCCATTCAGGTTAATGTTTGAGGACTGACTATACTAGTATGCCAAAAGCACTCTTGTACATGAAGTAAAAGTAAATGCAGACTGATTAATAATCTTTTTTTAAGATTTTATTTATTTATTCATGAGAGACACATATATATAGAGAGAGAGAGGCAGAGACACAACACAGGCAGAGGGAGAAGCAGGCTCCATGCAGGGAGCCCGACGTGGGACTCGATCCTGGGTCTCCAGAATCAGGCCCTGGGCCGAAGGCGGCGCTAAATCTTAAAGGCTTCATTTTCCCCTCCAGCTGGTTGAATTTTGTGAATATTAGTAAAGTAGCGACTTGGCTCTGAGGGTATCTCAGTCAGGGTTCAAATGAAACGAGTACATAACTACTTGATAAAGAGATGAACTTCTTTACAAAGGTGTAAAGTTTTGAACATCAGTGGAGAAAGCTAATAGAGTATAAACAGAAATGATAGTCAACTTGTAGGCAAAAGGAGGTGTTTTGGTTTTTTTTCCCCAGGTTAATCTTTTTCCAAGTACTTGTTGTATGTGTGAATACAAACAGTAACATTTTCCCTGTTCAAATTCATCTAACATCTGTGAGTACTTACTATATACAAAGCTTTGTGGTATTGCAATAAGGTTTCCAAAATAACTAAGGTGTGGTCTCTACCTTCCAGCAGCTTACATACTAGTAGGGAAGATAGCACGAAAACAGCCAATTTTGAAAACGTAGTATAAAATAAGGACTATTGAGATGTATGAACAAAACACAGAACCCCTGAGATGGGGGGTCAGGGAGGAGGGCAGGGCAACAAGGGAGGATGAGAAGTCCCAGAGACAGCACATCTGCCCTGGAACTTGAAAGAGGACGATGGCAAGAAGCCAAGGTGGCAGGAGGTGGGCAGAGGTGCAGGGTCAGGGACATTCCACGCTTAGAAGAGCATAAAAGGACACAGAATACAACAGCACACAATCTTTCCTCGCTGCCCAGGAAGTAAGCTGGAACTTCGATAGGACAGAGATATATTCTAAAACAATCCTAACGTTGATCCCTGGGCTTTTCCTTATTACTATTTCAATCCGTAGCTGCTTTTATTATCATAAAACGGAACATCTAATATCTAAGAGAAACTAACCCATTGCTCTTATAAAACATGCTCAAAAAAAAAAATACTTCTAAGACTTCCATTTTAACCTAAATCAAACTAAATAAAATCAGTTCCATCATTTCTTGTACATTATACAAGATTAAGAACAAAATGCTGTTTTATGTTTTATAACTAGTTTCCTTAAAATGTTGATTTACTGATACCTTGCGTTCTCTCAAAAAAAAAACCTCAGACTTCCTTGTTTAATACAAATGAGTGGCATAGGGATTTAATTTGTGTATGTGTTTAGCATACAATGATTTTTCCATAAATTTTGTGTTAACTAAGGATCAGGTCACTTGAACCTCTTGATGAACTCCACATCCCCTCTGGCTTCCTAGAATTTTTGGCGGGGCACATCGACTAGAATGCATCCCGTTACTGAGTAACAGAAAACCCAAGCAAAAATGACTTAAACTTTCTCTGTAATCATCTTTCCTTTCTCTTCATGATCAAAACAGAGCTGTAGCACTGCCCATCACCAGTTCCTCACAAGACAATGCCCAAAGTCAGGAAAGGGTCAGTCACTATTTTGCGTTCATTTTTGAAAGAAAATGCTCATACAGGCCCTCCAGTAGAGAGAAGCCCCCCTATATCTCATTGTCCAGCATTTCATCAAGTGCCCAAGCCTAAGCCACACACTGGATGCAATTACCATGACTGGCTTCAACAATCAAGGCTTGTCCCCCCTTGGGACTTGGGAAAGTTGCCTTATCCAGGAACAAGCGATAGAAGAGCTGCACAATACACAACATTCTGACTGCAGCTCACACTGCTGCAGGATCTGTAGGAAAGTTGTTGCGAGTCAGTCCGAAGAGTTCACAAGAAGCACATTTTCTTCTTCTATCTTTCTTTTCCCTTATTATTTTACCTTGCATGAGAAGATGAATGTTAGCTGAACCTACTTGTGGTCATTGTTTCATAATATATGTAAGCTGAGCCACTGCCACGCTGTGTGTTTAAACTCACACGGTGATGTATGTCAATTATTTCTAAATAAAACTGAAAAAAAAAAAAGGAGTAGCTGCTCAGTGGACAACCAACAGTGACTGCTACATGGGAGAATCTGACACATTTTCACAACAAAGTATCTGGGTTTCTGAAAATCTACACAACAGGTGAACAAATGACATTTACCTGGGCTCCTTTAAGTATTACTGATTTTGCCAAACATGCGTTCTCTATACCTATGCCTCACCCGCCTATGTATTTCTTGTTAAAGAGGTTTAGTGGACTTCATAAAATGACCTCCTCCAGAAACACAGGGTTCACGAGAGACATAAAGTAAATCTGAGGCAAAGATCCAACCTTATCCTTCTACCCTGTTTTAGTTCTCCCTACATTCTAGCTTAACCATGCCCAACACTTCATTTTTTTTTAACACTTCATTTTTAAAAGGAGGTGACGAATTCCCCCAGGCCAGGTCAGACCCCTGTGCTTTCAGACCCTCATCCCACTTCCCGTAAGAGTTATTACGTTTACAAGTTTCTCAGTGAAGATGATTAAGTATCTGTCTCCCATAGAAAGGCAAATCGAGGTAAGTCCTATATTTTCAGAATGAAGAAAACTTCTCCAATGGTTCTCAATGAGAGAAACCTCCCCGTGGGTCTCACTGTCCGGTGTTCCACCACTTTCCAAACCTAAAGCAATCACTGGTAAGGGAGTGGAATTATCATGACCAATACTAATAAAGGGACAGGCCCACGACCAATTTTTGTGGACTTTGAGATCCCTGGTGCCTGGCACAGAGTAAGTAGGCACTCAAAAGAATATCCACTGAATGAGTGGATAAATCCACCATATCCCTCATTTCCTCACCATAAATTTTTCTTAATTCCCTGCTGAAGAGTTCACGGCTTCCCTTATATGGCAAATCCTGTCCCCCACCACCACCACCACCAAAAAAAAAAAAAGCATAAGGGCTAAGAAATATCTGTCCTTAAGTATTTTAGGTCGAGAAGGGCAAGAACGAGTGGCACAGAAACTCTGGCTGAATTGAAACAGTTTGAAAAAAATCTGAGATCTCGGACGTCACTCCTGCAACCATCACTGATTTTTTTCTGTCCTAGAACATGATACCATCAGTGTTTAAAAGCCTTGGTCTCCCATTCAGTACATTATCATGAAGAAAAGAGGAATTTATTTTTTAAACTTAACAAATTGACATTTCCTAAATCAATGAAAAGTTTTCTGCATGATTCAATATTAACAGTTAATAAAAATCTATCCATTGGCAGTGGTATAGGAAAAAACCTCTTCTGAGGTGATAAATCACACAGATAGCAATTCAAGCAGGGCCTGTCATTAGTGTATTAGGGGGAAAATCCATAGATGATGCATAGTCATTCACAGACCATCCACAGGTCTTCTGTCCTCAAGCTCGTAACTCCCGTTAAGTATCAAATATCATTAAACTTTACCAAATATTGCTCGGCACATAGACTCACAAAAAAACAAAAAACCAATTTGTGGATGCCCGCTATTTAAGACATCTAGCTCACTAATTGCAAAATCTATAGGAAAGTCTGCACAGCATCAAAGCCTTGGTTGATCCTATGAGCAGTTCTAAATGAAAAACCGTCTCGATTGCAAGTAAATAAAGCACTTAATGCACAGTTTCTGCCTCTATGCTCTTTCTCCTGTGGGTTTTGAAAATGACCTTCCTGTAAGCATCAAGGACTATAACTTTTAGATAAAGAAACTTGTTCCTATTTTAAGTCTATGTCAGGTTCATTCGCCTATAGCCCACAGTTTTTCAAAAGCAGAGGAAAAAGTAATCCAGAATTTAAAAAAAAAAAAAAAAAAAAGTCCTGGTTCCAGAATGAAGTTCCCTGTCAGCCTGCCTTGGGCCTTAGGTGGAGAAGCAGAGATTAAAGAGTCAGTATTCTTTTTCATGTTTCATCTGCCAGTTTTGTGAATGTAGAAAGGAAACCAGTGGCTACAGCTAAGCACCCAACTGCGGTATTAAGTAGAAAGGTGTGATTCTAGCGCACCCCCCCCCCACTTGCACACTCTCCACATTAGTGAATTCAGAAATAATATTCGAGTTCCTGAGAGACAGCACCCCCCTCTCCATTCTCTGCAGCCACTGGTGAAGGTACCTCCCGGACGGGTGAATGGCGCCGCAGATGCGTCCTCGTATCGCCATGACGATAATGAAGCTCTTTGTTCAGCCGTGTGAATGTGAAGTGTGCAATCTCCGATGATCTCACCATTTCCTATTTATTCTATACTTACCTGAATACGCCAAGTATTGCAGCTTTTTAATGCATATGCAAGCCACTAAAATGTCCTTTTGTGAGACACTTCGCTAAAAGACCGCTTTTGATATGTGTTCTTCATCTCCTCTCCAAACTGAATTAGACTGCTTCCTTCTTTTTAAGACACAAGTAACTCACTATTTAGATTCTTTGGCTTTGATTTGGTAGAACAGCCCAACAGGAAGAGACCATGTTCTCTTTTTTTCTCCATATTTCTGAAGGCAAACTTGTACTGATTTGTTTTGATTTACTAACAGAATTATGTTCCTGCCACAGACACAGGCTTCCTTTATGTCCTCTCAATCATCGGTCTATTTCTGGGGACAGAGTTTTCCCGAGGAAAACTGAAATCCCTCTGTTGGTGGCTGTGTGCAGAGCCATGGATGTGTGCCTGGGCGAGAGCTCCTGGGGGTTGGGGGAGAGGAGCTCCCCTCTAGGCCGCGCGCTCCTTGTACGCCACCGGTAAGCTCAAACCAGGAGACCGGGTGACATTTTTTAAAGATATTCAAGAAAACTGAACACCCCGTCTTTTGTGGGGCAAGTGTGTATTTGACATAATGGCTCACGTGTCCTAAAAAATCGGAAGTTCCCTGCAGTTTTCTTTTAAGTGAAGCCTATGGGTCACGCCCTTCGCAATCAGGGGTGGGTGGGACCTTGACGCTAAATAGCCCCAAACTGTCAAACCAGCAGCACTGGAGCGATCCAACCAGGAGCGTTTACATCTCCTTGTTCTATTCTTCTCACAAGCGTGGGGCCACCCTGTCCTCCAAAGAGCACAGCCTGCAACTCAAAGGCAGCCTTAGCTTGGAACCTGGGGTGGTGCCGAGGGCAGCTACTTGGCTCCTCTTGGAGCAACAGCAGCCGAGAACAACTGGTCCCACCCTAGACTTCCAGCGAGAGGAACAAGTTCTCACGGGGTAGCAGAGGTGCTCAGAATTACACCTGGGACCACTCGAGATTATAAGTGAACCTGGGGAAAACGTACCCATCCTCTCCATATCTTCTTGAGTGCCCTGTAAAATCTCGGTAAAGGCCCCTCCGATGTTGCGAGATCCCTGAATGAAAACGAATTCCTATGGCACAACTTGAAAGACATAATTCTAGAGATGTTATGATATGATGGGTGAATCCAGTGAGGGGAACACGGGCTGCTCTACCCGAAGTTTCAGACACCAAAAAGTAAACTTTGAGATAAATCAAAGAGAAGATGCCAGGTTTCATGTTAAAAGTACTCACACCATATCCCGGTACAGAGCTAAAAATATGACCCGCATATAAATTTTCTCTCTCTCTGCTTCCTCTCTTTTTGGTTTGAGCACACTGTTATGAACTTCCTCTGCAGCTCATTGGTTTGATGACTCTATCTCTTTTCAAGGGACAATTAGCTATTTTTTTAAGGACTTCCATATCAAGCAACTCACATCGTGCCTTTTTCAGAGTTTCCCCACAAAAGAGATTTTAGGAAATAGCCTGACACAATCATTCTCTCACTTTTCCCCCAATATCGAAAGCTAAAAGTCACAAATAAAAACAACAGCCACTGGATTAAAGAGAATTGAAAAAGTTCTTGTGTTTTTTCAAGTTGTCTAATTTATTACAAACTAAAAATCTCTTTCAAACTGGCACCAAAGTGGCTTTTCTTCTTGAGCTGATTAGGACCACATGAGCTCAGGAAAAGCTGTCAGATCCTGCCTCTGGCGCAGCTGGAATGATCCAACTGATTTGCCAGTATGATTTTTTTTTTTTTTTTTAAAGAAAGAAGCTTCATCCCCAAGTCATAAATGTATATTCTGGAGCCCCAAGCAAAAATTATTCCTGTTCATTCTAAAAGAAGCAAAATTCCATTGTGACTCCTTTATATGGGACCTCCCAGAAAACCAATACAACCAGGGCAGTATTTGAGTGACCATTTCCCGCTGTAGTAGGAGCTAACTCAGTGCCTTCTCTCTCCCTGTCTGGCTTGCCACTGACACATGGAGGTCTCCTTCAGGAAGTCCTCAGGGAATCGCCATGATCTAGGTCCAGGCCGGAGGGTGTCTTTACCTCTTCCGAACCACTGTCAGTCTGGCCCGGGGCAAATGAATGTTGTCGGTGAAACTTTTCTCCAACTGACCACAATGGGCTCCCAGATCTGTTTGTGGCATTGACCACAGCAAGCTAAGGCATTCAAGTAGCTGCCTGACCCCCCAAGGAGTCGGGGGCGGGGGGCTCCCGTTCCTTGGGGGTCCTTCCACAATACAATACGTCCTCATGTGGCCACCTGCCAAGCCTGCCTCTCCCAAGTAGGTCTGCTCTCTTTGCTAGATGGCCTTTGGCCAGGGGATGAGGAAGGCTGCACTCCTGGCCATGCTAAATTTGTATTTCTTCTTGGGAAACAGAGTCCTGTAGCCTTAGCTCCAGAAGACAAGGCCACATTCTGAGTCTTTCAGCCCCTTTCACTGCACGTAGGCGGAGCTCACTGGGGAGGGAGATGCTTTGCTGGCCGTACATTTCAGAATTGAGATTTTGTTTCTCTCTTTGTTTAGAAGTAAGAGAAAGTATTATAAGGAATGGGGGTGGGGGGATCTTTACATTGATTCTACAAATTCTAACTTAACTTTGGAATTCCTTTCTCACTTTGCCCCTTTCTGTGCACTCCACCCTGGAGATAACGTTTTCACTTTGCCTACCTACGTATGGTCAAAGTCCGGTCCGGTCCGGAATCCCCAGCCGGACTGGGCCGATGTCAACTACTATCTCAGTGTTGTCTCCATGTGGGATTTTGAAAAGGGGTCTCTCGGTCTCCTTGCCCTTGTTATAAAAGTACCAGATCCGTCTGAAATTATTCCTTACTCCAGATACACAGCAGATAGGATTAGACACCAACCGCTGACTGGGTGCTGTAAGTTTCTCTGTGTGAAGATAGTGGGCAGAACTTCATAACCCGTCATTCCTCTATTAATAGTTAACCAGGTTGAGAGGATTTGAATAAAAGCACATCTTGTTGCATGCAACAACGGTTTGACAGAAGAGCTGTATGGCAGAGTGAGTATTTCACTGCTTTCAGCCTCACCACGCAGTTTTGTAGCCTGGGAACCCATGCATGCAGAATGGCACAACTTACAATCGCCGACAAAAGGAGAGTACAATGCTACCTGTGGAGCCTCGCCACCGAGAGAAGATGACAGTTCCGGGCCTTAAAAATACCCTAAACTGTTGAATGGCCTCAGAGTAGAGCTTGCCCCTATTTGAAGCGCTCATCAAAGCGAATCTTTCTCGAGCAACTGTGAAGACATAATTATTAAATTTAACAAGCGTCCTTTTGGTGCATTGTGAGGAAAAGGAAGAATAGGAGGAAAGCATCGGTGCTTCTGTGTTTACGGACAGAGGACGTGGAGGGAGATTTGTGATCACTTTTAGAGCCGGGAAGAGCAGCTCAGACGCGACGGGATGAGCTTCAACGGCCTCAAAATGCGGCTCTTCTCCAAAGTGACTTCCTTTTACCCATCCAGCTCCCCCCCCCCCAAAAAAAATCAAAATGTACTTCATGAAACTATTGTATATGAAGCACTTATTAGCCGTAATTAAATGGACAATATGAATTTACTACGTCTTTAGGACTCTGGCTTGTTCTGGTTTAGAGCAAGATGATTAATGCAAATACATATTACTTGAGATAACCATTTAGCAGCTAATTTAGCCAAATTTATTACAGCAGTTAGAGGTTTTTCATTTTAGCAGACGGAGACAAGGACATGCCAAAAAGTGGGCAACGTGGACGAGTGCACACTGCCCTCTAGTGGCCAACCAGCCGGCGCGCTTTCGGGGGTGTGGAGTCCCTGCGATCCCCAGCCAAGTAATAACCGCAGGTTTTTCACATTTCCGGCATCCTTTGAAACCACTCCTTTCCATAGCACTTTATTTCAGGGGATGATTTACTGCGCTTTCCCCCTTTTACTAGCTCAGGAGTACCCAGATACAAATCAAATCAATTTCAACTTGGCAAGATTTTGGTTAAAGTATCATTTTTAACATCTGCATTTTAAAGCTCTCCTTCAGTGGGTATTTAATGGCACCGTTTCACATTACTGATTGTTTTTACTTGTTCCTTCATTTGGGGCCATATTTCAGAGCGTGTGTGGAGCTGTCACTCTGTTTGGCTCTAGCCAAGTCAATTCCGTGCCTCCCTTAGGCCAGGGTTTCTCCCTGACTTGGTCGGGGGATTTATTTTGTTCCAACAGTCAGTAAAGTCTCACCAGAATTTCCCCTGATTGACCAATGTAAATTTTGTTCATACGCGGACTATAAATTCTGTTAGACAAGATCAAAGGGAACAGATGTAGGAGGACACTGGTTGATACTGCTTGCACTGAGGTGAAATGATCAAAGACAGGGTAAAGCATCTTCGGAACCATTCAAATATCTGGGATCTCAAAGAGATCTACCTCGCAGCTATGAATAAATCACATACAGATTTTCCTTTGTTAGCGTCTGACGTCAAACCCATTGACAATATCCACACCACATTAGGTATTCTGTGAGCCAACAAGATTTGTAGTCCTTTTATTCTTCCTTTCACACCATGGCTGCCCAAAACGGAATAAAGTCCTGCTACAAATGCTAGTAACCCTCGCTCCACTGAATTGTTGATTTTATTTGTCCTACTAATGGCATTCTACATTAAGCATACAGAAGGGCACCCCTGGCTTAGTGTGGGACACCCCCCTTTCAAAGCTTGCCGTTTTACCGAGATGATAATCATTTGGTCCCCATCTTAATACACAATGCCTTCTGTTTTGTTCTTTTTCCCCCAGTGCTGAATAAGGGCCAGTGTGTGACGAAGTACTATCGTTGGATGCAGAAGAATGGAGGATATATTTGGATACAGTCTAGTGCCACCATAGCTATTAATGCCAAGAACGCAAATGAGAAGAATATCATCTGGGTGAATTATCTTCTTAGGTATATTTTCTAATTCTTTTTCATTTCTGTGTCAGTTATAAAATATGCAGCCCATGGTTAATAGCTGACATGTCTTATTATCTTTTGGCAGTATCTGGTGTGGAAATATGTGGAAATTCTGCTTTTCCTTCCACAAGATTCAAAGAAATATGGAAAGATCAGAGCAATGTTGGAGGGGACTTCCAGGGCAGACTCACAACATTTTTAGTAATTCTTGGTCTGTCAACATTTGGGCAGCTCTGCAGAGGTTGCTTTGGTTTCCCCCACAAATGGTCAGGCTAGAAAAAAAAAAAAAAAGGTTACAGACTTTTGCCGACAGATGAAGCATTCAAGAGGCACCTCCTTCTCCCCACCCCATAAACCTACACTCGTGCATTCCAGTCCTTGAGAAAATTAAGCAAAAGGGCATGGGGAAAAAGTGGCAGGGTTCATTATATCCCTCCTGTATCCCATCCCTTTGAAACCTTAAGCATATTACACAGCATTTGATTCCCTAGGCATTCAAGTTTTGGTAAGCCAAGTGGGCTGCTTTGTCGGAATCAAGGCAATATCGGTATATAAATGAAAGCAATCTTCTTTTGCCTCAAGCCATGGAACTTTGGTATAGTTTTACTGCTATTTTGATGTGCCCTCCCAATTTACATCCATTAATGAGGCCAGGCTCAACAAGCTTCCTAAACTCTAGTCTGCGACCCCTCTTCTCTCTCCTTCCTCATCTCTCTCCTTCCTCATCCAAAGCGTTTTGCCTTTGGAGTCAACCAAGCAAAAAGAAAACCAAGACCTTGGTTGGGCTGCTTCTGGGGGCAAAATTTCCTGGAGGTCTTCCACCGTTTCCGTCATGAAACTATGAGAATGCTCGCAGCCTGGCTGCCTCCCGTCACTGTCATTCCAATTTTTGGCTTCTCTCGGCCTAAAGCCACCAAGCAGAACCCAACACGTGGTCTGAATAGGAACGCTTCCAGTAGGTCTTATGAATGGAAGTTGGTGCCCTTTGGCTGATAATCTAGACAGGGAGTACCTGAATCCCATTTTTCTCGGAGACAGCCAAATGGAGCCGAGATGCTGACAACCATGGCTCATCAGCACACTGACCCTTCAGAGTGTGTTCACGTACATTGGTGATGACTTGAAGGCATGAATGTGCTTGCTACCAATAGCATATCAATCAGACACTAATGATTATTGCTCTAGAGAGGGCCTTAATGTGCACCACTTAAAAGAGTCTTCATTTATCTACTTTCTTTTTCCTTTTCTGACCTCTTCGACGCTACAGTAATTCTCTCCAAAGGTCCAAGTATGTGTATTTAATGTGGCTTTCTCCGAGGCCTGATTTTCATGTGAACTTTCTCCTGTGTTCGTGATATACTCAAGATGAGTTCTGATGCCAAGGAATCCTTTTACAAAGAGGTTTATGAAACAGTGGCTATGTGTAATGCAGGTTATAAAAACTCACATGCCAAAGAGAAACCAGAATAAGGTATTGTGGCATGAACATTTCTTTTGCTAGTCAAAAATGGCGTCGCGCCAAGGAGACCCATTATTACTAGAAATCAGGCATTAGCAACAGGAACGCCACAGACTGGAAGATAATCTGTCCCCCATGCTGATGGAACACAGTACACTGAAGTCATCTGTACACTTGGCCACTCCCATTCAGGGAGATGATTTCTTGCTGTCTGGATCTTTCCTACTGCTTCATCCCTCTCAGGACTTCTGACTCTGCCCCCAAGTGGAAGGAATGAGAAGGGTTAAGGAGAGATCAGTCCATGAAATTTTGGATCAACACCACTGATCTGGCCTGGGACCAAATGTACAAGCTCCTAAGTGTTTGGTGGTTCTAGTCCATCTAATTCCATAGGGAGAGGACTGAAGTAGTCTGGGTACCAAAGACAAGTTTTCAGGCTCAAGAGTCTCAATCTCAGACACGGTAGACCTGTGTCAGCTGACCCAAAGACCCACCCTGAGTTCAGGGGGAGAAGTCTACAAGCTGGGTGACAAGTGACTTGTGAACCCCCATCTGGACCAGAGGAGACTAACGCAGATGGGCATTAGCAGAGGAAACCACCACGTCTGCCATTTCACTGGCATCACTTCTAGAGGCTAAAGATCTAAAAGAAAAAGATGTGGCCTTGGCAAAACAGCAACTATTGAATATTAGCAAAAGAGTAACTTACTAAAGTTTCTTTCCCACATTTCCTTTCCTTTGTTCTTCCCTGAGCAATATTTTCATTTTCTCAAAACCCTCACTTCTGGGTCATTCAGGCCTCTCGTTCCCCATTCTGAAATGACTGCTCTTCTCCTCTTCTCTCACGTGCCGGTAGAATTAGGGACTCCAGAGTGTTCAGAGACTGAGAGTCTAAGGCCACCTTCCCACCATTAGTCTCATCTCATTATCTAGAGAAAGCTCTGCCCCTGAAGCTGATTCACACTAAGGAGTAAATGCCTGATAATCCATCGTGGTGAATTAACCCTCCCCGCGACACCGGCCGCTTTAGAGCAGTTACTGAAACAGTGACTCTCAAATATAGGGATTTCACTAGAGATTAGCAGATGAATCGGTAATCATCATCTGGTCGGCTAGCCATCCTGGAGGGTAGAAGAGGCATTTTCCACTTTGAGGCAAGACGGCTTTCTTTGTGTCTTGAGATTACAGTAGCCCACATTTGCTAGTACATTGGGCTGGCCTTGAAGGTGGCATTTCTAGAAGATAGCTAGCTCAAACTGACCAAACACACACTCTTTTTCCAGAAGAGGCCTGTTTCAGAATTAAAAATAGAACAAAAATTAAGCACATTTGTGCAGATGGGGTTAGATCCATTCTGTTAGGGCCTCTTTCACACTGGGACTCTCCCCACTGCAATCAGAGTTCCAGCTTAACAAGCCACAGGTGTACACCACATGAACGGCTGAAAATGTGATTGTAATGGGTGTGTTGACAGTTCAGTAGCCATAATCCATGCATCCCAAGGTGCACCTGTGCATCTGTCAGATCATTAGGCGCCAAGGGCTCGGCACACCGCCCCCACCCTCAGTAGCTCTGGAGCCATCTGAGCAGCTGAGAAGCTCCATCAAGGACCCAAGACAAGGGTACTGAGGCAATGGACTCATTAGGAGCCCAAGAGGAGATAGGGCACACCAGGAGGTATGGGAAGGAATAGCTGAGAGTACTTCTCCCCCCGCCCCCCCCCCCCCCCCCCCGCATGTGTTAGACTGGGAGGAACGTCAAGCAGCGCAATGCCCTGGTCCCCGGCGCCACCTGATTATTTAAAAGCGTTTTAGTGGCTTTCCTGTGGCATTTGGGTATTCAGCCCTCGTGGCAGGGTGCAGCTGCACCCCAGCACAGCAAATCCCAGCCTCAGGAGAAGTCCCATAAGGACCTAAGAAATGGCTTCTCGCGTAGTCTTTTAAACTCTCTAAGCTCCAGAAGTTTGGGGCCAGGAGGTGGGGGGCGGGGGGGAGATGGTCAAAAGCAAACCGTGGAGAAGGGGTGTCCGCCCTCCTGATAAATGCCTCCCTCGCCCGCAGTAATCCCGAGTACAAGGACACACCCATGGATATCGCACAGCTCCCCCACCTGCCGGAGAAAACTTCGGAATCTTCGGAGACATCCGACTCTGAATCAGACTCTAAAGATACCTCAGGTATTACAGGTATTCCTCCTTCTCCATGTTCTACGCTCACGGCTGCCCTGCGCAAACACCAGGGGTGGGGGCGGCCCCAGGGCCACCATCGGAGCCGGGCGGAGAAACCATTACATGGGATGCAGACACATAGGTCGCATCAAATCGATACTGAGTCTCTCTCTCTCTCTGTACATCCGTGTGTGTGTTAATGTATCACCACATACATCTGTGCACACACATATGTACGTGGCATCTATACACACATACATATGTATGGTAAGGGAGGTACTTATACACAAAAACGCATTATTCTATAATATAACCCCAACATGCCTGTACATATACAAGTCTACAGACAGCCTGCTTGATTTGGCAATCACTCGGTGTCAGCCCTCCACTGGCCACACAGGAGTCCTGCCCTGACTTCACAGCCAGCTTTGGCCTCTTTACCAGAAGCAGTAGCCAGTTTATTTCGCTACCTCTAAGACAGTCTGTACCTTTGAGCCCTAGATACTCACATCTTTCCCGAATTGGGGCTGAGCCTCCAAAGCAGGAGACTTAAGGGCATAGGTAAGGGGTTCTTTGGAAAGCAGACTTTCTGGTAGTTCTTTGGGGCCCGGGAAAGTTAATTGAAAAATCTACTTTCCCTCCAATCCCCAGCCCCCATTCCACAGACACGCTTAGGGCCAGGGAGCACAGAACTCACGGAGTTTTACAGCTGCAAAGAATCCTTTTTTTTTTTTTTTTAATTTTTATTTATTTATGATAGTCACAGAGAGAGAGAGAGAGAGAGAGGCAGAGACATAGGCAGAGGGAGAAGCAGGCTCCATGCACCGGACGCCTGATGTGGGATTCGATCCCAGGTCTCCAGGATTGTGCCCTGGGCCAAAGGCAGGCACCAAATTGCTGCGCCACCCAGGGATCCCAGAATCCTAAGCCTCTTCTGACCCAACGTCTTCCACAGAAATTAAGTAGTTCCGTGATTTGTCTAAGGTTGCAGGACAGCCCGCCTTCCAGAAGCATCACAGCAGAGCCACAAAATCAGCATCATCCCTAAATGTCCTGAGTTGTGTTACTGGGAGAATCTATCTCCCTCTAATGTGCCAGGTGGCTAGGGGTCCCCCACCACCACCACCCTTCCATCCTTAGGGGCACCTGCTCTCCAGGCTTGTAGGCCCATATCCCTCTACTCTAGACAGAGCTTCCGGGAAGCGGAAGGAGGTGTAAAGCGCAGAGGATCTTGATTGTTTTCCTACCCTAAGCTGAATTCATTTGACAGTTCTTTACTAGGGCAGAAGTTCCAGAATAGACACGCTCTGCGCCTTATTTACCTACCAACATAGCAGGGAACAAAAAACGACAACAATCCCACCACCCGCCCGGTGGAGCCTGTACTGTAGTCGGGGGAAGAGATCAAGGTGAATGAGAATAAGCAGCACCTGATTCCCTGCACGGCTAAGTGCTCCAGAGAGAAAAACAGGAATAAGGAGTGTGGTTTTCAATCATGGACAAATATGCACCAACGGAAAGTGCAGACGTCTGTAGAAAGCCACCTTGCACACCACCGTGTTTCTGGGTCGCTAGCCTCTCATTGCAGATCATGGGCTCTGATGCCCCGAGTTTTTTTTTTTTTTTTTTTTTTTTTTTTGCTTGCAGGACTTCTCAAAGGTTAGCGTGCCAAACGATCGCCCGGGGATCTTGCTGAAATACAGAATCCGATTTAGCAGGCTTGGGTGGAAAGCTGGGACTGTGCATGTGTAACGCGCCCACACTCCCAGAGGGAGAGAGCCCGGGCTCTAGGTAGCGCAGGTGGGGGAGCGGCTCAGGGGGGCCAACACCCCGCCCCCCCCCAGCAGGTGCGCCTGCGTCCTGCCCTGCTAACGAGGTGTCTCTTGTCTCCCCCCCCCCCCCCCCCCCGCCACCACCCCCGGCCGCCGGCCCCACGCAGAGGACAACGAGAATTCCAAGTCCGACGAGAAGGGCAACCAGTCCGAGAACAGCGAGGACCCGGAGCCCGACCGGAAGAAGTCGGGCAGCGCGTGCGACAACGACATGCACTGCAACGACGACGGGCACAGCTCCAGCAACCCCGACAGCCGCGACAGCGACGACAGCTTCGAGCACTCGGACTTCGAGAGCGCCAAGGCGGGCGAGGACGGCTTCGGCGCGCTGGGCCCCATGCAGATCAAGGTGGAGCGCTACGTGGAGAGCGAGTCGGACCTGCGGCTGCAGAACTGCGAGTCGCTCACGTCCGACAGCGCCAAGGACTCGGACAGCGCGGGCGAGGCGGGCGCGCAGGCCCCCGGCAAGCACCAGAAGCGCAAGAAGCGGCGGAAACGGCAGAAGGGCGGCAGCGCCAGCAGGCGGCGCCTGTCGAGCGCGTCGAGCCCCGGCGGCCTGGACGCGGGCCTCGTGGAGCCGCCGCGCCTGCTGGCCTCCCCCAACAGTGCCTCGGTGCTCAAGATCAAGACGGAGATCGCCGAGCCCATCAACTTCGACAACGACAGCAGCATCTGGAACTACCCGCCCAACCGCGAGATCTCCAGGAACGAGTCCCCCTACAGCATGACCAAGCCCCCCAGCGCCGAGCACTTCCCGTCGCCGCAGGGGGGCGGCGGCGGCGGCGGCGGCGCGGGGCTGCACGTGGCCATCCCCGACTCGGTCCTCACCCCGCCGGGCGCCGACGGCGCGGCCGCGCGCAAGACTCAGTTCGGCGCGGCGGCCCCCGCGGCCCTGGCCCCCGTCGCCTCCGACCCGCTGTCGCCCCCGCTCTCGGCGTCCCCGCGGGACAAGCACCCCGGGGGGGGCGGCGGCGGCGGGGGGGGCGGCGGCGGCGGCGGCGCGGGGGGGGGCGGCGCGGGGGGCGGCGGCGCGGGGGGCGGCCCCAGCGCCGCCAACTCCCTGCTGTACACTGGGGACCTGGAGGCGCTGCAGAGGTTGCAGGCGGGCAACGTCGTGCTCCCGCTGGTGCACAGGGTGACGGGGACCCTGGCCGCCACCAGCACGGCGGCGCAGAGGGTCTACACCACCGGCACCATCCGCTACGCGCCCGCAGAGGTGACCCTGGCCATGCAGGGCAACCTGCTGCCCAACGCGCACGCTGTTAACTTCGTGGACGTTAACAGCCCCGGCTTCGGCCTCGACCCCAAGACGCCCATGGAGATGCTCTACCACCACGTGCACCGGCTCAACATGTCGGGACCGTTCGGGGGCGCCGTGAGCGCCGCCAGCCTGACGCAGATGCCCGCCGGCAACGTGTTCACCACGGCCGAGGGACTCTTCTCCACGCTGCCCTTCCCCGTCTACAGCAACGGCATCCACGCGGCACAGACTCTGGAGCGCAAGGAGGACTGAGGCGCCGCGCCCGCCCCGGGCCCGCGCAGCGCAGCGCAGCGCAGCGTCGCGTCTTCGTTTAGACCTTTTGATTCCAGCACTTTGAACCCGGGCCGGCCAGCGTCCTCTCAACACCGCGGGCCCCCGCACCCCCTTCTTTCTTTACCTTGACTTATTCTTTCCCGTACAGATATTGTTTATTTTTTGCCTTCGGAGAGTCAGATGACCCGTTGCCTGCCGTTTTGTCTTCTCCCGAGATGTGTGTTGGGTTGTTTCGCTTTCCTTTGCATCTTTATTAAGATGCCTTTAATGTGTATATGCCTCTGCCATAGAATACTCAGTCTTGTGGTCAAGAGATTTCTCAAGTGACAACCATCGGGTTTCTTCACCAAGATCTTGATGTGATCAAGATTGAAAGAGACAAGCAGAAACAATGTGCCCTGTTTGACTAAGTCAAATGAAATGGGGTGTTGTTTTGTTTTGTTCTGTTTCGTTGTTTTGGTTTTGGTTCTGGTTCCTAATTCCTTTAAAGATAGGGGGATAGTATTTTAGAACTTTATGCAGAATTTAATTCTCTTTTTATGGTTAAGATTTTAAGAGTTTTCTTACTTGCACATAAGAATAATTTGGGTTCTTAAACTTAATTTCTGGCCTGTGACTAGAATGTTTAAAAAAAAAAAAAAAAGTTGGACTAAATGTTAATTACTGAAACATTAACTTAATTTCTAAAACCATGGTGCTATCATTTATTAATCTGTAATGTCTTCATACAAAATGCAGCTCCTGGGCTGGGTTTTGGGGAAAAAAAAAAAAAATGTGTTCTGTCCTGGTCTGGAGTCCGCTGCTGCAGTCTCCTTGGTTAGTTAAGACAAAGCCCTCATTAACGTTTGCTGCAGGACTTAAAATTTTTTACCTCCCAACTAACAAACATAGCCTCACATTAAATTTAATGGGTCAGTAAAGCCCTTTTTAAAGGGGCCTTTGGAAAACTCAATCAAACTGATTTGAGGAGCAGTTTAGGTACATACTGCCTTTTGTTGAGCTGTTTTTCTTTTCTTTTCTTTTTTTTTTTCCTTTTCTCAGTCTAACTGAGGCTAATTTTTTGCGACTTCAGTAACACTTCAGAGTAAACGAAGGAAAAGATATTTAACATCTTTTTTATTTCTTTTTCATTTCTTGCTAAAAAAAAAAAAGGGAAGGTTGTATTTGGGGGGACTGATTTGATTTGATGGCATTTTTTTTCCCCTTTGGTTCTCTTATTTCTAGGTTGAAACCAGTACGGTTTAAAACTAAAGAGTGGGTTGATAAGCTTCAAACAGATAACTGCAACTGAAAACCGCACATGAAGTAAAAAATTAAAAAAAAAGAAAAAAGAAAAAAAAAGAAAAAAAGAAAAAAAAAGGAAAAAAAGAAAAAAAAAGAAAAAGAAAAAAAAATCTCCTATTTTGTCTTTGTTGCCAGAAATCAGTGTAGTGTCAAACACTCCAAATGACTGTCAAGTATAAATTCTTCCTCCACTCCATCTTTGGCAGCTGTTTTTAAGGCATCTAATAACAGATGTGAGAACTGTAATGTGTGCAATGTGTACGTGTCCTTGGCTGTCGGCCCCATTGCAGTTTCAATGTGTGTTGCTATATGCAGTATATACTAAGCTAATGTAGTTGTTTTGTCCTTTGTCTTCTCTGTGCTCTCTCTCTAGTCCGGAGTGGTCCAGTCCCATTCCTGCAGTCCTAGTGAATCAGTGATTCTTGGGGGTTAGTGAGTTTTGTGTGGTGGCCTTCCTCTGTAACGTCACCCTATGCTGCTTCTACTGTCTGTGAATCTTTCGTTCCACTTTTTAAAATCCCTGCTGTTGCTTTGCTGGTGTATATTCTCCCCACCTCTCCTTCCTTTCCCTCCCTCTCTTGTCTCCCCTTCTCCCTCCCATCTATCCTCCACCCACCCACCCTTACCCCGCCCCCCCCCCACCCTTCCCCAAAATCTTTTTCATTCTCAGAGATAAAAAGACTCTTAACTAGCTCAAGGTTAATGGAGCCATTTTTCCCACAATGGAGTTCTGGGTATGACTTTTTCTTCTGGAGTGCAACACAAAGCACTGAAGAATAACGCTCAGATATTTTAAATAATTGATGCCACAGAGCCTCAGTTGTTAACATTCCCAGAGTCCCTTGTGCTCTACCTAAGCAGTGGGTGCTTTTCTTTGGTTTCCTTCCAGGTTGGCTGATGGAGCAATATATAAAGCAATTACCAGTGAGACAGAAAATTATTTCAAAGGTCAACCCACATTTTTTAAAAACAAAAGGGGAGGGGATAATGGAATATAGAATTGTCATATATATTTGTTTATGTGTGCAATGCTAATATAGTAATTCGGCTGTCCTTTGAATATCACTGTGTTGCGTGGTTTCCTCTAGGACCTTTGATGCCATGAGTCGGGCCCACATCACTGTGGAATAATAATAACTAAAAGAAGTGAAATGCCACAAATTTTAATAGTGAGCTTACTTGAAGGATTTAAGTAGGTTTAGAAGGTGAAGAAGGCCAGTCATGATATTTAAAGATTAATTTTGGAAGCTCTACTCTAGCTATCGAACAATCAAAGGAATGCACCTATCAGCTACAAAGAACAGCTAGACAGCTGTTTTTTTTTTTCTTTTATAAATGTTTCTGTGTTGTGTCAAAATGATTTCTGGTGATTTAAACTAACAGATAATCACAGCTGCTGTCTAAATCCATAGTGTTTAAAATTACAAAATGAAAAAAAAACACTTCATTACCTGTGAAGACTGTGTCTGTGTTTTTAACTATTTCTTGTACAAATATATGAAAACTTTTATGAGGAGACTGGTGCCAAGTAGCTGAATAATGGGGAAAGGGATATTCTGTTCGTAAAAATCTTAGCAGTGTTACCAACTCTACAATATATATATAAAAAAAAAATTAAAACGTTACAAAGCGACAGCTATGGTACATTTGTTTTGTGTGAAGCTAACCGGACCTAACTTCCTGAGTGCCTGGCTTATTTTGAAACATTTTTTTTCATTGACCATTGATAATGCTGCAAATCAGAAATGTACATACTTCATTTACAACAGGGTTCTTTTTATACTTTTGTAGATTCTCATACATGTCACATACATGGTTGTCTTTATGTAACTTAATTTTTTCATCCGCAGGTGCCATTTTCATAATAAACTTCTCTTGGATTTGTTACTATCTGGCATCATTTCTTTTACATGTAACCATCCTAACTAATGAGTGCTGGTAGTATTTGTTTAAGCAGGTACCTTGGTCATTACTATTGATTTTTTTTCTTAAAAAGTTCGAAAAAAAAAGATACATCCATATTTTTGCTAGTTTTGGAAAAAAAAATGCATAGCTTGTGTCATGATGAGGCTGACAAGGCACAGATTAAGATGCTAATCCAAATACTACACCAAACTTGCAACCATCCTAAATTTTCAGCTACCCCAACTCATTGTCATACTGAGCATTATTATGCACATTATCAAAGCTGAACAGTGGGCCTGCATGGTAACCACTACGGGAAGTGTGCATTTTTTCTTGATTAATGCACAGTAAGTGATGACAGTTTTCATACATTAATCATTGAAAATGCACTCGATATTTTCATTTATTACAATCTATAATGTATAACCAACTGTTCCATTGCTTATATCGTCTCTTTATACTAAATATGTATTTTCTTTCTCCAGACAAGCGACTAAGTCACGATTGTGCTGTTATTGGTTAGGTCAGCGCGCAGCATGCAGCCTGTCACGTTTGAAGGCAGGTCAGCTGGCTAGCAAAAAAAAAAAGAAAGAAAGAAAGAAAACTTCAGCTTGCTATCTCCCAGATAAGGATACAGATGGGTCACAAGTTAATTCTGTGTTCTCCAGAAAATGAAGAGAGATGAACGGGTTGAGCTGAAGCAGAAGGCAAACACTTTTGTCCCAAAGCCACCAACCATAGTAAATGTCACTCCCTAGTTTAAGTCTTCAGTAACATTTGCCAATTTCAGGGTACTGTTTATTAGTGGAGGCTGGCATCAGACTGGTGGATATGGAAATGTGGCCACGGTGGTAGGGCCCTAGGTTTCTCCACCGCGTCCTCTCTGGGTCCTTGAAATAAATACTTGGAAATTGGAAATAGAGAGAAGGTAATTGAGAACACCGAATTGGGTTCTCCCTATGTGTTTCCAAAATGTTTCCTGCTCCTTTGCTCCCTAGAGTCAGAAGAATATAGTACAACAAGACTGACAGGTCAAAACCTGATGAGGCTGGAAGCTCCATCCTGAACAGTGGGTGCGGAAGCCAGCCTACCCAAGCCATTCAGTCTGGTAGGCCCTGCCGAAGCTGGCTCTTAGTGGTGGCCTCCAGAGCTTTGTCCAGGGCGGGGGACAGGGGGCGGGGGGTGGGGGCTGTCTGCCAAGGCAGAGTGGCAATTAGAGGAGCGTGGCACTAGGGCTGACCCTCTGTCAGCTGACGGCAATGTTGATTGGCCGTCAACACTTTATTCCTGGACCCTGCTTCAGCCCTGTGATCTGCAGGTGGTGGCAAGGAGAGTTGAAAAGCAGCAGCTGGCCAGGGATGGGTGAAATGAAATCCTCACAGCATCTGGAGCTTCGGCAGTGGAAGTGGTGGAAATCCTGGATTTCTTACCCAAGCTCAAGCCTCCCTTAGTATCAGCAAGTTCCCTGTCCTTTATTTGTACCCATCAATGCTAAAATATGTCACTAATGAAATAATAAACATCTCTGGGCCAAAAAGAGAGCAAGCGAGCTCTGGGCTCAGACCCACTGACAGTCAAGGAAGCCCTGCCATCTCCCCAGCTCCAGGGCTGGCAGCCAAGCCAAGGCCTGAGCTCCCAGAGGCACAGGACCTCTCCCTTGCCAGGCTGGCGGCAAGTCAATGCGTCAAGGCTCCAGTTTGCAGGTCGTGGACAGAACAAGGATCTGTCGCCAGCTCCCTGTACCCTTCCTCTTCTCTTTCCCAGCCAATACCGATTCTTGTTTATTTGGCAATAAGGAACAAGAAAAAAAATTTTCAAAAAAGGCAGCAGGTGGGACGTGAGGGAAGCCATGCTCTAGATGAGCATAAGGAACTGATTGTAGTCCTTGTGGACCATAATTCTTACCCAGCTTTGCCTCCCCCTCGACAAAGCCTGTTTCTACCGAGCATGTTTAAAACAATTTGAAGCCAACCTGGCCTGGGCATTGCATTAAAGGTAAGAGATAATGTCGAATGTCAAGCCTGGAAGCTAGTCTGTTCAAGCTAAGATAATTACCCAGGTTCAAAAAGTAGAAAGAGTAGAAGACTTAGGAGAGAAAGAAAAATACCTTTGTCAATACTTCATACCACGTAGTGACAAAAGACAAGCCTTGTTCTTGAGCATAATTCCCAAAGAATGACAACAACTAGCAGGCTAAAGAAACAACTCTGGTGTGCTAAGGTAAGTGATCACCCTCAGCTGCTCCTGCTTTCCTGTATCTCCTAAGGAATCATGATAAAGAAGGGGGGCTGACCGGGTGGACCACAAGCACTAACCATGGCTTGCTCACCTTCATGTCCCCTTAGTGCCTTGCTCAGTGATTCACAAATAGTCTTTGCTCAGTAAAGATCTGCAGAATACTGATGGATAAGGACATGTAAAAAGGAGAAGGGAAGGAAGGAAGGAAGGAAGGAAGGAAGGAAGGAAGGAAGGGAAGGAAGGAAGGAAGGAAGGAAGGAAGGAAGGAAGGAAGGAAGGAAGGAAAGGAAGGAAGGAAAGGAAGGAAGGAAGGAAGGAAGGAAGGAAGGAAGGAAGGAAGGAAGGAAGGAAGGAAGGAAGGAAGGAAGGAAGGAAGGAAGGAAGGAAGGAAGGAAGGAAAGGAAGGAAGGAAGGAAGGAAGGAAGGGAAGGAAGGAAGGAAAGGAAGGAAGGAAGGAAGGAAGGAAGGAAGGAAGGAAGGAAGGAAGGAAAAGAGGAAGAAAGGAGAGGAAACATGACTTGTCAAGAAGCAGAGATCCCGCTGGAAAGTCCATGTGGTATTGCAAGATAGCTTGAGTTTCTATCAAGAAAGGAATAGCAACAAATGGACAAAGCAACAAGTGTGTTCATTCCCACCTCCCTGGGGAGTCCAAACAGCTGGCACACAGTTGGCCCGCAATAAATGTTGGCTGGAGGATGGGTATATGTGTCAATAACACAATCTATTCTGTATGCAGCAATTAATTAGGCACATCAAATAGAGGAAGAAGAAGAAAGAGCCCAAGTAGTTGCTAACTTAGTAAACTCTGACATCATATGCCATGGACAACTATGTAAATGTATCTTAGATGCTCAAGAAGGTATCCTTTAATAACAGATCCTCACTGATGAGCTGTAAACTGAGGCATCATCCAGAAGATCTTAGCAACTCTCAGGAAGAAATCACATCTCCTGGGACACCTGGATGGCTCAATGGTTGAGCATCTGCCTTCAGCTCAGGTCGTGACCCCAGTCCTGGGATCAAGTCCCACATCCAGCTCCCTGCAGGGAGCCTGTTTCTCCCTCTGCCTGTGGCTCTGCCTCTCTCTGTGTGTCTCTCATGAATAAATGAATAAAATCTTAAAAAAAAATCATGTCTCCTTAATTTGAGTGGTGAGGGTCTTTCTAGCCCACTAATCGACAGTTGTAATTTCTAGAGGATGCTGAGCAGAAATCTTACCTCCGGAGTTAAATGAGGCCCTCTGCTGTCTGAGTGGCCTTCAAAGATGTGAAGATGGCTATCAGAGGCCCATGCGTCTCCAGGCTGTCACCTGTTCTTCCAGTTGTTTCTCCAGTGGCACCATGGCAGATGCCTTCACTAGTCTGGACACTCCCGTCTGGGTTTATAAGAATTCATCAAGGCCCCTGTATCTCTCTCCTAGGGCTGCCTTATTACCACGAACTGAGTGCCTGGAAACAAATGTATTGTCTCCCAGTTCTGGAGGATAGAAGCCCGAATTCAGGGGGCCAGCATGGTCAGGTTCTTTTGGCAGGCTCTGAGAGAGAGCATAGGCATGTTTCTCTCCTAGCTTCTCGTGGGCTACTGGCAATCCTTGGCACTTCCTTCACTTGTGGGTTCATCACTCTGATCTCTGCTTCCATTTCCATACAGCCATCTGCCCCTTCTGTGTCTCTATGTATTCAAATGGTATGCTCCCCACTGTGTCTCTCCTCTTCCAATAAGGACACCAGCCATACTGGATTATGAGCCCACTCCACTCCAGTATGATCACATTGTAACTAATTACACCTACAATACTGTAGAAAGAAGAAAATGAAATCATTATCATGTGCAGAGTTACCGGAGGTTATGACTTCAACTTTTTGAAGGACATAATTCAACCTGTAAGAGGTCTGATTAAAATATGGCACTTTGGGCCAATCACAGATCTCCAGGTGTCATCTGGTGCCAACATGGAAAAGAAGTCCCATTACATCTCTTGCTCGTGACTCTGAACTCTTTGCAGGGGGGGTGTGGGCAGGGGTATTTTTTTTTTTTAAGTAATCTCTAAACCCAACATGGGGCTTAAACTCACAACCTGGAGATCAAGAGTTGTATGCTCTACCAACTGACCCAGCCAGGTGCCCTAGGACTCTGAGCCCTTAATTAAAACAGACTGAGAGTGCAGTCACTTCTTAGCAGCCACATCAAATTGTTATCATCTTGAGCCTCTAGTCAACAAGAACACCTTGGTTTCTTCACCTTGGTTAAGGTAGGTAGGTCTTCGACCTCCTATATGTATATAACCCTCATGTGACGTTGGCACGTGCCTAGGTAAAAAGCAATTTGAGGAAAGCAGTTCACTAGTTCATTAGGCATGGAAGGAGAGCAAGAGCCTGTCCCTGTGAAAACACATTTCTCATTCTCATTGTACTTTACATGCCCTCCGAAACCACTTCACCCTGCCCTGCTGGAGAGGTGAGCCCTGGCCGCAGTATCTACGAAAGTGTTGTGGCACGTAACGCATCCACAACAAAGATTCCCAGTGGGCTGAGGCAGGGGAAAAAATGACCAAGAGAAGAAAATGGGAAAAACTGGACAAACTACCATATCAGCCCTTCTATGGTGGCAGAATGGGGTTAGCAGTGCCAAGACTCCTGATATGTTTGAGTAAAATCATCCACTCAAAATTCAAGAAGGCATCATGAGGCCAAACTCATCAACTTTCTGAAAATGAATGGGCCTCCTTTTGTTTCCTTTTGTCCCTTTTTATGGATCAAAATCAAAGAGGTTAGTGTAAGATTGTCCTGTGCTTCTCTGGGGACAATGCACAGTTGTTTTCATTCTTCTGTTCATCTCTCCCTTTATGGCAGTCATGAGATATGCCAACAGGAAGGACTCAGATAAATGTTCCTATGTTGAAAGAATTTTTCTAGAAAAGCAAAATTAGTTTCAGTTTTTAAAATATATGCAAACTATTAAAGCTACTTAAAAAGAAAGCAGCAGCAGCAGCAGAGGATAAGGAGGTGGCTCTTCCTTGTACTGAAGGAATTTTCAGATTTATAGCGGAAGTGTCAGAAACAGGATGTAATATCCATGTGACCCCCCCACACACCTCCCCCAAACAAAACCATTATACCCTTGATGAATTATTGACTTTAGAGTTTTATCTGTGCCATGAATAATCACAAACTTGGGAGTCTCAGGGCACAGTTCATAAACAAATAATTATATCACAATGATAATTTTTCAGGAATTACAACATCAATCATGGCCATGTTATTATCAAGCACATTTTCTGGTTGCCTCTATTCATCAAACCCTCCTCCCTCTCCACCCTTCCACACCACACAAGCAAAACTCATCACCAGATTGCCTCTTATTTACACATCACTCAAAGCAGGACAGACCAGGCACACACAAAATGGGCCAACCCGGCATTTATGAGAGATGAGTTTTCATTAAGAAAGTTTAAATTAAATGCATTGAGAAAGATGGAGGGGGGGAGAGGATTAATTATTCCGGACTCCCTCAAAGAACTGTCTCTGCAGAGATCTTATTCAGGAGATAAAAACAGACACAGGGTTTATTCTACTATTCCATTTCGGGCAATACTAATAAAGAAAAAGGAGTTCCTCTCTGAGAGCCAAGGAAGCAGCCGCAGCACAACGGCGTGCACTCGGGCCTGTTCTGCAGCTCCCCCCTCGGGGGAAGAGGCGAGCCGGGTGGGTACAGAACTTGGAAAGAGCTCCCACACCTTGCCCAGGTCGGTACACAAACCGGGGCACCGGCTGCCCGGGATGTGTGAGTCTGATCTAAAGCACTTTGCTGCAGCTCTAACAGAAGGTCAACATTTCCAAACACAGTAACAGCACAAAAAGCGTCTCCAACTACTTTACTTTGCTGCTTCATATCACGTAAGGTCATAGGCCGACTTCTCGGATAACACGGATAACGCGTTCATCTCGCAATTCAAAGGAACAACAAATGGTTCGCAAAGCAACAGAGGAAGGGCCCTCTCAAGAGAAAAGTTTGAACAGAATACAGGGTCACGTACAAACCCATGATACGGTGCGGCCTGCCATTATCTCTTTGTGCGAGAGAACTTTCTCCTTGGTCTCTGTTCTTCGTGGCAAGCCGGGCACGCGAAATGATGTAATTCGAAATGACCAATAGGGAGATACTGACCCAGCATTTCCAGTCCCCCAGGCATGTCTCACTCTGGAGGACATCCCTGGGTATGTATGGCCTGCCCGAGATCAGATTCTCCTCTCCTTGACATCAAAATATATCTAAGAAGAGGTAGGGCTGGTGCCCAGCAGCGAGCACCATGAAATGGAATAAGCCACATGGTGGGCGTCGTTGAACTGGACCCCATCTGACCAGCCCTGAACCCCACCATCCAGGCAACCAGCAGAGCAGCTCAAGGCTCAACGGACTATTTCACCTGTGATACCAGCTGCTCTTTATGCTGCTCGCATTTCACAATCTTCCAGTTCCCTGAATGTACCTGGACTATTGTTAAGTCGCTCTGCCTTGAGACCCGTCTTAATATATAAACTCATTCAAAGGACAGGAAGTGGAATTCAACTTCTAAGATTCAACTCCCAGTCCATGGCCCCATAAAGGTTCTAAACATCCCCCTCAAAACCTTTCTCCCATAATAGGACACCATCTTCCCTAGCAGCCCAAATCTCTCCTCGCCCTTCCTCTCCCAACACAAAGGCCCCAAACTCTGGTGCTTGGGCCTCCTGGCCCCACACCTGCTCCCCTCCGCCCTGCACCACAGGAGCTCCTCTGGCAATTTGACCTTCCTTGCTTACCACCTCCCACTCCCCCCCATCACCCCACTGATGAGGGCCTCAAGCCAGCCAATAAATGGAAGGCCCTTTGGGGAAGTCTACCCTTTTTTAGAAAACTGGAGAGGATCTGACCGTAAATTCTTAACATTGTAATTTTTGGATCACAGGTAAGGGCCACCCCTCTGGCCGAGGGGAGCTGGGCAATGGGGAGGGAAGAGGAAGAGATAAGGAAGCTCATACAAGCCCTAATTCACAACCTGCTCCAGGGCAAACGCTGGCCCTGGACACTGACCCAGTGCTCCTGGCCTGAGCAGCTTCTGTGGGTTCCCATCAAGTCACACAGGAGGACTCAGTCCCAAGCACAAATCCACAAACCTCAGCAGACACCTCGGCTTTGGAGTCACCCAGCCACCCGGAAGAATAAAAGACTTCTAACCATTAAAAGGATCTTTTCCCAAAACAGACATCTAACTGCCATTCCTTAACAGCATTCTTTAGGATGAGGACATTAGCAATTTTTTTCATTTTTAACATTTGAAATACATCAAAAGGAAGCTCAGATTTTTTTTCTTCAGTATTTACACCTTACTTCCTTACATGCTGTTCTGGATATTTACATACAGTCGCCCAAGTTAGAGACATTTTCCCCGACATTGATTAATCTATAATTCTTTGAAGTAAGGAAAGCACTACTATCTCCACTTTACAGATGTGGAAACTAAGACACAGAGGTTAATGATGCCCAGAGGTCAAACATCCAGTCAATTGCAAAAGTGGGTTTTAAACAGAAGCTCCCATTTCTGCTCTTAGGCTTGATTCAAGTTTGTTCTCAGCCACCTGCCCTATTCCCATGAGAGCTGCCTCCCCGCCTGGCCAGCGCTAACGTTGCCCGAAGGCCCTTAATATGCTTCTCGAAAGACCAATGCTTCCCTTGCCTACTGTCAGTATTTACCTTCTTCTTATTTATGCCTTCGCTCATAAATAAATGACAATTCATTTCTGGAGTGTTTGGCAATGGTTTCGCTTTGTGAAATAGTACTATTATTTTCTTAATTGTTTACAATAAACAGAAGCCCTGTAGTTCTGCCTAAGCTTAGAATCTCATGTTTTGCCTCATTTCTGGCAGTTGCCCTACAATTAATTTAGTTAGAATCGATCAAAACCAAGCCAGGAATATAAAGATGAATAAAATATTACCCTCTGCCCTTAAGTTGTTCACAAAGTACAGACGGAGACAAATGTAGAAGTTAATCACTCCAGCAGTATGACACAGTGATGTGCGGGCACACGGACCGTGGACTAGGGTCGCCCCGAGTAATGGCAGGTAATTCAGGTTAGGAGGGCGGAGAAACCTCCCTGGAGGAGAGGATGCTTAAGGCAAGCCTTGAAAGACAAGTAGGACTGGATCACGGGAGGAAGGGGAGATTCCTGGGAGTCATCACCAATATTATGGAGGCAAGACAAAGCTTGCAAAGAATTTACTCTGCTGGAGTACGGCCACATCTAGGGACAAAATGAGTCAGCTGATAAGTTCATAAAAGGGTTTAGCCCAAGATTTGCCAAGCCAAGCCCTGTGCCCTCATGCAAGGCTGCATCCTCCCAAAGGGAGGGGCACCTTGTTCTCACATAAAGACAAGTTCCACTCCCCAAGCCCTCCTTCTGTGTCTGCTGGGCTGCATATGCCTCAAGGGGATGAGGGGGCAACATTTTTTGTTCCGACAAAAGAGCCATGTAGACAAGTGGCAGCCCAAGCTAGAGAGCTACCCTGAATGCTATGCTGAGGAGTTTGAATGGCATCCCATAGGCAACGGGAAGTTTAAAGGATTTTATTCAGAGAAGTAACATAATAGAGTTTTTGTACTGGAAAGGTCACTCTGATGGCAGTCTGAAGGACAGCCCAGATTAAATAGAGGCAGTTAGGAGGTGGTTGTAGTAATATCCCGTGTGATAAAGGATGAGGGCCTGGGCAAGGGCAGAGACAGGGCTGGAATGAAAGGGGTGGATGTGAAGATCTCAAGGAAGAGATTTTAGTGATAGGTTAGATGTGGAGAGAAGCAATGGAAAGAGAGGAGTGAGGGATGACTTCCAGGTTCCTGGCTTGTCTAGATGGCTGGCATTTACCAAGACAGAGAATGCAGGAGAAAGGAAAGGTTTAAGAGAATGAACAAGTAGGGGGGAGTTCAAGAACTCCATTTCAGATATAGTAAGTTTTAAGTATTTATGGAAAATTCTGGTAGAAATGTCCATTGAGCCATTGGAAAATAGTTCTAGATCCCTGGAGAGAAATTGGTTTAAAAATAGAGCATTATCAGCACTTAGACAGTAGGAGCAGCCATTGGTCCAGGGGCCACTGCAGAGGAAAACAGATAGAGGATGATGAGCAAAGGGCTGAGAATGGAGGCTGGGGGTGTCAAAGGAATGATCAGAGGAATATGGCCTCTTGACGGAAACTAGAAAAGTAAGAGGCCAGAAGGTAAACAGAAGTGAGTCACAGTAATCAGGGAAGAAAATGATTTCAAGAAAGCCAGCAAAATCAGCATTACCGAATCCCACACAGAAGTTAGGTAAGGACTCAGGTGCCAAATGGTTTCGGCAACAATGACAGCAAATAATGGCTACCCTTTTCAGAAAATTGATGGTGAAGGAAATGCAAAAGGAAAGGCTTCATTCCAAGGAACAGCCTGATATTTGACACTGATTGCTATACTCTTCCTTCGAAAAACTATAATTCTTTCACTATTCATTTCAAACAGGTACTGAACAAGTAGACTTGAGGCCAAGTCTTACCCTTGTGGAATCTACTCTGTCACCTTCTTCTTTTGTGCACCACATGGATCCACCCCACAGCCTAGGCTCTGGAACACACACGCCAGCCACAGAAGACACTGCACATATCAAGATCACACACATCAGGTGCCATGTGTGTAGCAAGGACTTACTGTATTCTCACTGACATTTCTTCCCAGGGAAATTAATTGACTTCGTTTGGCATGACCTCTCTGATAATTCACAGTAGCTCTTCTGTGATAGCCTTTATTTTTAAAAAAAGATACCACATTCCAAGAAAGAGAAAGTAATGAAGTATATAACTGAAGGCTTTATTTCATACAGAAGGAATGAGTCTTCTCCCAAACCTGCATGAGACTGGGAGTTGAGTCCTATGGAATTGTGGTTCCTGGTTAAGCCACTATCACCAAATACCATTGTCACACTGTTAGTTGACTGCCCAATATCTACTCACCTTTTTCTCTTTGGTAACAGAGCCCAAAACTTTAGGTAGACACAGTGCTACCCAGAATAAAATATTGTATTTCCTCCCTTGCAGCTAGATACAGCCATATGATAAAGTTCTAGCTAGTGAGATCTGAGCAAGGATGGGAACTTCCAAGCAAGCTGATCCTCTAGTGGCACCTTTCTGCTTCCATCTTTCCTCCTCATTCTAGACTGTAGCTTACCATAAGAACTGGAGCTCCAGTAGCCATAGGATCATGAAGTGACCTTAAAGATGGAAGGCATGGGCTAGGTTAAAGGAGAACTTAGCTCTTTGAGGACCATACCATGCCAGCCATGGACAACCTGAACTTCCTGAGCCACAGGCTATCTGAACATCTTTTACATGAAACTGAATAACCTATCTTGTTTAAGCCACGTCACTGGGTGGGGAGAGCTTATTTGGCTACTGAATTCAATTCTTAACTGATGAATTGGCTGTTCATCTCTGAAGAAAGTTCCCTAGTTTTTTCCTAAAGACCGTCTTATGACCTGCATTGCTCCTTGCACATTCCAGCACAAGGATGGGAAAGCATGACAGGTTAAATGAGGGAAAAGCTAGAAGCTTCAATGTTGTAGGGAAGCATGCGGACAGGTCCTTTAAACCTTTGGCAAACAGCAGACAAGTGAGGATTCCAGCTAACTTCACGTATCCGAAGACAGAAAGAATCCCGGAGGGAAGTTGAGGTACTTCACAGACTCACAGTCAAAAACAGAATCAATTCTGGCTGCACAGACAATATCCCATTTTGGAAGGGGATATAAGAAATTCTATATCCTGTTTGTAGCAAGGTAGTGTCTTCTATGAAACCACTTATCTCAGAGCATCACCTGAACTTCAACACTAAACATGGTCACAGCTTGAAGAAAAAGTCAAAAGGCCTCTGAAGTGACCAATTCAGAGAACAAATCAAGAGCTTCCCCAAATGAACTTTACTATCAGATGACAGTGAGAAGGTTTATGGCAACACTCATGCCTGGTATGGATGCAATTGGGAAGACTTCTTCATGGAAGCAGGACTAGTAATGAGAATCCAGATTGGTACTACAAAGCAGCCACCAGTTATCTGGACACATGACACAGTCCTGGCTGGGTGCTTTGAACATTGCCTAATGTGAGCAACTAGAAACCAAGAGAACTACTGCAAAGAAAAAATCAAATCATCATAAGAAGATAATCACAGATACCATCTACACACGCCAGGCATTCTGGTCAATACTTACAGGCATTCTATGTTGCAACCTTCTGGCCCACTAATAGTAGGTGCTGTTGTTATCTCTACCTCACAGATTGAGAAGCTGAATTCAGAGAAGTTAGGTGGCTCATTCAAAGTCTCATAACTATTACTTGGTGCAATCAGGATAACACTAAGGTCTCCTTGGTTCCAAAGCTTCGATTTTTGTTTAACCATTTTATTATGGGCTTTTTTTTTCCCCCTTGGTGTGCAAGAGGCTTTGGAGGAGGAAATTATTCTAGAAAGCCAGAGCACTTATTTTTTCTTTTAAAGGATTTGTGAAACAGAGATCTTAAGACAAATAACAAAACAACAACAATAATAATAAACTTTACTGGAGGAAAAAGTTTCTTGATAATAATTTTTGATTCACTGGAAATTTTTAAAAATTGACATTTATATTCCTACATAACACTGTCTAAACTTTTATAAGGTCAAAAATTTGAAAACTACAAACCCCTATCTACAGTTATGTTGGAAGACTTAAACATACCTCTCTTATAAATTGATAGAAGAATGAAGAAAAGATAAACACTGTATCAGTAAGTTGAACATGATCTATAAATATGACCTAATGTGCATATATAGACCAAAGCACTCAACAATTGAAATACCGAACCTCTCAAGTTCACATAGAACACTTACAAAGATGGCCATATGCTGGGCTCTAGCAAGCCTCAACCAATGTCTAAGGATTGAAATGTTCATATTCAATATGTTCTCTCACCATAACGAAATCAGGCAAGAAATAAAAAACTAACTAGAAAATCACCATATGTTTGGAAATTAAGAAAAACGCATAAAGAAGGCATCATGATGGAAACTAAAAAATAACTGATCAATAACAAAAATACTTTATATCAAAATGTATAGGATTCAACTAAAGCATTATTTACAGGGAAGTATATAACCCTATAAACATGTATTAGAAAATAAAAATAATTAAAAATGAATGTTAACCATCAGGAAATTAAGGAAGTTAAGGAAACTGTCAACAAAATGAAAAGGCAGCCTATTGAATGGGAGAAAATGTTTGCAAATCACATATCTGATAAGGGCTTAACATCCAAAATATATAAAGAACTCACAGAACTCAGCAGCAAAAATAATAATCCAATTAAAATGAGCAGAGGACCTGAATGGACATTATTCCGGAGAAGACATACAAATGGCCAACACATACATGAAAATGTGCCCAACATCACTCACCGTCAGGGAAATGCGAAATCACATCACAACGAGACGTTACCTCACACCTGTTAGACTGCCTATTATAAAAAAGACAAGAAATAACAAGTGTTGGTGAGGATGTGAAGAAAATAGAACTCTTGTGCCCTGTAGAGGGGAAAGTAAATGGGTACAGCCACAGTGGAAAACAGTATGGAGGCTCCTCAAGAAATTAAAAATTAAAAAATTTTAAATCTTTAAAACACTGAGTTCATAGAAATACAGAACATAGATTGATTAGTGATTACCAGAGATTAGGGCAGAAGTTGGGGGGGCGGGGGTGGTCAAGGAAGGGGAGACAGCTGAAGGTGATCAAAAGGCACAAACTTTCAGTTTGAAGATATATAAATTCTGAGGATATAATGTACAGCATGCCAACTATAATTAACAATTCTATATTGCATATTTGAAAGTTCTAAGTGGATAGATCTTAAAAGTTCTCATCACAAGAAAAACATAACAATATGAAGTGATAAATGTTAACTAAGTGTATTGTGGCTATCATTTCAGCGTATATATGTATATCATTATTTTGTGTACCACAAACTAATACAATGCTACATGTCAATTATATCTCAATAAAACGGGATGGCAGATGGCGGGAGCAGAATACTTTTTTTTGGCGGGGGGAGCAGAATATTTAAAATGAATCAACACACACACACAAACAAAACAGTATTGGACTAAGGATCAGGAAATAGAGACTTTTGTAATAGCTCTCTTGTTCTGTGACATGCTACAGGTCACTTTACCTCACTGGAGTCCAATTGTATTAACTCTGGAGTGAGGTAAGTTTGGACAAGATGACTCCTAAGGCCTATAAAGGAAAAGTTTTCTTATCTGACCTCCACCTAACCAGCTGGACTGCTGATATGCCACATTCCTGATGGCTGGTCCCCAGGGTATGCTGCATTCTTACCACTGCTGGGCTATGGGTGAGGCTGTAAGGACAATTTCCTGCTTTCTGAGAGTCAGTGGTTTGATCAAACTCATTATGCTTGTTATAGAAACAATGTATTTTATTTAATTTTATGTAAATATTCAAATATGAGGATGAAAAGAAAGCAAATGGTTGTTTCTACAAAATGAAGGTGATTTCACAAAGGAGAGTTACTATAAAATTCTGATATTAAGGACTAAAAAGTATCATGGAGAAAAAATAAAATTCTAGATGGGTTCTGCTTTCAGATTGTTTCAGAAACTTCTTTAAATTTGCACTTCTCTTTAAATGAACTAAAATTTGGACAAATGGAAAGGATACATTTGGATGGTATTTGTGCAAGAAAAAAATGATTTATAATCACTTGCTGTAATTGGTAGACTTGCACTAAATTTAAAAAATTGGTAGACTTTCACTAAATGAAAAAAAATCTTTGTTAGCCTATAGTCTATATCAAAATGTAAAAACATTTAGATTTCTTAGTTTAAGATGAAATGTTATAGTTATATACATGCATTAGGTTTTCTATGGTTTTTTGGTAAAATAAGTTCCATGCTCCATCCAACTTTTTAACTAAGCTATCTGTCTTGATTTTATTAGATAATAAGGCTTCTTCCATAATCTGTCAGTGGGATTGTGTTTATTCAGAATGAACACAGTGGTTATTAAGAATTTCTTTTTTTTTAATTTTTATTTATTTATGATAGTCACACAGAGAGAGAGAGAGAGAGAGGCAGAGACACAGGTAGAGGGAGAAGCAGGCTCCATGCACCGGGAGCCCGACGTGGGATTCGATCCCGGGTCTCCAGGATCGCGCCCTGGGCCAAAGGCAGGTGCCAAACCGCTGTGCCACCCAGGGATTCCTATTAAGCATTTTCTTAACACCCCAGCTTCAATAAAATCTCTCAACCTTCTGAAATCGCCCAAATGTTATCTCTTCAAGTCTGTCTTTTTATCACATTATCTGGCTGTTCAAAAGAACTGGTCAATCTGAAATAAACAAGATCACAAGGACAAGCATTTCAAATGCCCGCGCAAATCAACAGGAGAGCAGCTTCACCTTTGGGCTCTCTCTAAACATGCATGCCCCATTGTTTCACAAAGTAACCTTTGGCTTCCACTAACAGCCACAGTACCATTAGGTTGGACAGGAAATTTAGTCGAAGAGCATTATACTTCAAATGAGGAGAGATAGGTCCACAACATTAAAATGACCTTTCCAATGACCTTTGCAAGATTATTTCATGAAACTGTCTTGGTTTCCCCATGTCTCTCTTCTTGTTTCAAAACAATGAAGACAAATGAGATCCAAAACAAGTGTTTCATAAATTTTTCCAGCAGTATTTAAATTTTTATTTGGCCTTAACACATTTTAATACAGATGAATTAACCAAATATGAAACTGTGTTCAACGTAGAAATAAACAGAGAAGGGTAGTTGATAGAAACAATTGTTTATATAGAAGGCTGACTCATTCTTGTCAATGTCCAGGGGAGATCAGACCCAAAAATACTGACTCATACTAACTAAAATGCACAGAAGACCTGACAAAGGCAGCAGACTGGCAATATATTAAAGTGAGAAATAGAATTGTCACCCAGGCTGAAATTATTCAGGTTGGCATAACAATCTCCTTTTCTCCCTGTAGTCAGGCAAAACCAAATGGTAATGAGAAGCCACTCATTACCATGAGAAATCACTGAGAAAGACTTAGAAATATTTAAAATCTGTGTATTTTCTGCATTCTCTCTCTCTCTATATGAGCAGACCTTCACAAGAACGAAATAATTGCCATGAGGACATGAAGTCAGAAAGGGCTGAGGGCAGTCAGAGGAAGCTCATGTTTTAACATCAGGCTCACCAGAGGGACACTCTTGCCTTTGGGACTAGAATTTATGAAAGTCTGATTACTGGTGAATTCTCCCACTCCCAGGGACAAAGGTGGTATGAGATAAAAGAAAAGGGATCCTTGGTGGTTCTTTTTATTCTGTGCTTCCCACAACTGACCAACGCCTCTGCTCTAGACACGCTGCTTCCCTAAGTCTGTTAATACATTTATACGTACATGTAAGAGTGCCATCCTGCAAGCCTGGACAGCCACTTGCCTCTTGTAGGGGACTCTACAGCTCTCTCCTCACCTCCATCTGCACTGCGCTTGTGGGTATAACTCTATTTTCCTCACTTCTCAGTTCTAGGAGAGGTATTATAGCCGCCGAGAACCAGCCCCTTGACCTCATCTTACAGAGGTCACAAATCTGTCTGAAATATAGGTTTAAGAATGATTCCTGGTTTGATTTTGATGTTCCTAAATCTTTACTAATTATGTTAGCTCCCCTCCTCGGTAAACAAATCTGCATGTTTTCAAACAAAATTCCTCAATTTATCCAACAGAAAGAGGGCTTTCCCATTCATCATAAATTGCTCTTTTGTCAATACATTCTATTCCCACTTTCAAAAGAACATTATTCAATATTCATGTGTTGAAATAATTTTTAAAATGTACAGCTTAGGCCTACAGAGTCACATGTAACCTCACTGTAACTTGGGTGTCTTGTTATCCCCTTCTCATCTTCAAGTTTCTTCAAATAAAATTGCATTTAAACCAAAGTGATAGTGACCCATGTAGGATTACTGAAAAATCACTTGGGGTCATATTAAGATAGCAGACTAAAAGTCCTGACTGAATTTTTCCCTTGATACTAATGGAAATCTCATGACAAAAAAATTTCATGACAGCAACCAAATACAAAAGGGTCATATTCTAATTTAATAAGCTTCAATACAAGATATTTTGGAGCTAAGAGAAGAAACTCAGCACAAATCCATTTTTGAACAATCCCTCATCCTCTCCCCTAAGAATTTCAACATTGATTGTAAGTATTGAGAATTCTCACTAATACCTACAGATCTAAAGAAAGGCAAACTAAGTGGTTATTATTAACTTTTTCCTCTCCTGACAGAAATACTGCCAAGAAAAACGTACACAGGGCATCTGTGTGGCTCACTCAGTTAAGCATTTGCTCCTTCTGCTCAGGTCATGATCCCAGAGTCCTGGGATCGAGCCCCACATCAGGCTCCCTGCTCAGCCTCTGCTGCTCGCCCTGCTTGTGTTTGCTCTCTCTCTGTCAAATACATAAATAAAACCTTAAAAAAAGAAGAAGAAAAAAAAATGTACGAAATGGAGAAAATGAAGCCAGGGCAGATCTGAGCCAAAGTGAAGGCTTTAGGCAACATACACTGTTGAAAAGATGTTAAACACACTTCCAATGATGTATGGTGAACTTGGTAAAGAACACATACCAGAATCTCAGAAGAGGGCCCAGAGAGTCTAACAAAGACAGCAGAACCCTGAAATGAGCTTTCTCCCTTCACTCACTCACCCCAATCTAAGTCCAAACCCTACCACTTTCTACTACTACAGAAAAGTAGAAACTCAGTCATATTATAGCTTAAAGGAAAACCAAACTGATTTGAGATATTGTGGAAAGAGAGTTTTAAAAAAAATCATCCAAACTATATCAAAGACAACAGAAAATCGAGACAAAGCTCCCAAACACGAGCAAGATATAAAACAAGCAAACAAAAATAAGCCGAAATAAGCCAGTATGTGAACTATGCACACAAACACAGCAAAACAAACAAACAAACAAAGTGCATTGTACCATAGAACAACTAATGAGGGGGTGCCTGGCTGGCTCAGTCAGTAAAGCACGTGACTCTTGATCTAAGGGTCATGAGTTCAAGACCCAACTGCATCTATAGCTTACTTTAAAAAATAAAATAAATGAAAGTACTGTTTTTGGGGCACCTGGCTAACTCAGTCAGAAGAGCATATGACTCTTGATCTCATGGTCATAAATTCAAGCCCTACATTGGGTATAGAGATTACTAAAAAAATAAACTTTAAAAACAAAACCAAAAAAATAATAACTAAGTAAAAATTTTTAAATCAAGAGTTTAAGGACAAAGTTGTAACAGATTGGAGTGAAAATACAGATTGTAAAGAAAACTGAGAGCTGAAGCCACATTATAAAATTAATACAAAAAACTAGAAAAAGCAAAGAACAGATTAAGTACTTCAGTAAACATATAGGAATGACTAGAGATAAGTACAGTAAAGGCAAATACTAATATAAAGGAAAAACAAAAGTATAGAAATATTGAAAAGCTGAGAGATATGGAAGATATAAAACGACAGGTCAACAGAAGGATAATCAGGATTCCTCAAGTATGTTCCTTCTCACCCAGTGAAGCAGAAAATGAATCCAAAGATATGACATAAGAGCATTCTCCTGAAATGAAAAACTGAAGCTGAAGAGCATAGTCTGGGAGTATGTGACACAGAAATTTCAAAATTGAGACAAATCCTAGTTACATCATTGAACTTCAAGAATCAAAAATAAATAAAAGAATTCTCCAGCATCCAGACAGACAAATAAAATTACCAACAACAACAACAACAACAACAACAAAAATCAATTGGCTTCCAACTTCAATGACAGAAGATACCAGAGCAACGTCTACAGCCTTCTGATGCCAAGAATATATTACCAAGAAATAACCAGCCGGTACCTCATCTGGACCCAATGGGAAGACATTATAACACGTGAAAGAACTCAAGGAACACTCAAGCAGCTTCTTGGAAAAAATTTATGATGATGAAAGCCCATCAATTAAGAGATGCAGCAAAATAATTAAATCAAGAACAAAGAACTCATATTAAAAAGGCCAAATGGAGAGCAACCCGAGTGGCTCAGCAGTTTAGCGCTGCCTTAGGCCCAGGGCATAATCCTGGAGACCTGGGATTGAGTCCCACGTCAGGTTCCCTGCATGGAGCCTGCTTCTCCCTCTGCCTGTGTCTCTGCCTCTCTCTCTCTCTCTCTCTCTCTGTGTGTCTCTCATGAATAAAGAAATAAAATTTTTTTAAAAAGGTCAAATGACAAAGAGTGAATCAGTTTCAACATTGATTCAATACCACTATAGAAATTATAACCAAAGATAATGTGAATGTAGTAAACCCGTGTAATAAAAAAATAATATAAGTAGCAAAAAGGGACGCCTGGGTGGCTCAGTTATTAAGCGTCTGACTTTGGCTCAGGGAGTGATCCTGGAGTCCCAGGATCAAGTGCCACATCGGGCTCCCCGCATGGACCCTGCTTCTCCCTCTGCCTGTGTCTCTGCCTCTCTCTCTATCATGAATAAATAAATAAAATCTTTAAATATATATATAAGTAACAAAAAGTAAAAAATGTAGAAGAGATGAAGAGGATAGGTGCTCATGGCCTCTTCCTTCAAAGACATATATCATATGGAATGAAACCCTAGTCAAAAAACTGAGTCCACACAACTGCATGCTTGCCTTAATCATTTTTATACTTTAGAGAGTTTTTTTTTAGAATATTGTATCTCTTGTGGTAGAAGAATACATTTATTCAAACTTCAATGTTTCCTTCATTTTAACTGGATATTTTTCTTCTCAGTAAACTTGTACACACATATTATATATACACCTATACACACACATTATACACATACATTATATATGTGTATATATGTATATATATATGTATATATACACACACACCGTGATTCTTTTTTTAAAAAAGATTTTATTTATTTATGAGGGACATACAGAGAGAGACAGAGACACAGGCAGAGGGAGAAGCAGGCTCCACGCAGGAAGCCCGATGCGGGACTCGATCCCTGGACTCCAGGACCATGCCCGAAGGCAGGCGCCAAACCACTGAGCCATCCAGGGATCCCCCAATGATTCTTTTTTTAAATGTCTTCTGGACATTTTCAAACAATCCCAGAAGTAAATTCCCATATATCCATCATCTAACCTCACAGCAATTAACAATTTACTTGTTTCCCTAAGATACACACACACACACACACACACACACACACACACCTGCAGTTTGCCAAGTCTTAAAAATAGGAGAGTGGAATTTGAGATGATTTAAATGCCATTTTTATATTCTCTGCCCTGTTGAATTCTTTATGATAAACCTATAATTTTTTTCATAGGACTAGTATCTTTCCTTCTCCCTAGCTGCCTCTCTCTTGCTATTCTGAAGTAACTGGAAGCAAATAGGCCAAAACACCAACAGTGAATGATTTTGAGTGGTGAAAGGGTGAATGATTGTTTTTTTTATTTTCAAAAAAAAAATAGTAAGATAATTTCAGAGACCAATGAGAAGCCATGCAATGCAACCTACAGACACAGACATTATTGTTCTCCTCAAAAGTCCTTTTCATTTTCACTACAAACCGTCAGGGTTAGAATATCTCCCACCTCTGGAGCACCTGGATGGTTCAGTCAGGTAAGCATCTGCCTTTGGCTCAGGTCATGATCCCACAGCAGGCTCCCTGCTCAGCACAGAGCCTGCTTCTCCCTCTGCCCTTCCCCCTGCTTATGCTCGTATGCACTTGCTCGCTCTCTCTCAAATAAATACATAAGATCTTTAAAGAGAGAGAGAGAGTTATCTCCCCCCTCTGTTTTAAGCTATGTGCAGGATAAGAGCTTCATGTGTACTACCATATTTAAGCTTCAGAAGAATGCTCAAAGGTCCATAATCTTGTTGTTCCAACTTCATGGACGAGGAAATGAAGTATAAAGAAGTCAAATTATCCAAGGTCAACCACTTATAAATGCCTCAGACTCAGATGGGAGAAAGGAACTCCAGAGATTCACATTCGTTCTTGTCCCCGTTCTCCTTGCTGGAGAAAAGGAGGCCTAAGCCTTGCTTCCTCCAGCAGTGGCCTTTTCGGAGCTCTTTTCCATAAGGCCAGGTCCCACAGAGGAGTTTTCTCACCAGCTGCTGAGAAGAGATTTTCTCCCATGATGACATTCCTCTCGGGGTAATCTCAGTGGCCCTGACAGTCTCTAGTAGTCACATATTACGTTCTTTAATGACTAGAGATGTTGTTTATTCGACTGAAAAAAATTCAATAAATGCAATGGCCTCTTGGCCATGAACGATGGCTAAGAAAATACTAACTCTCCTTTATCATATTTTAGGCTCACAATCCAATAGTAAACTCCTTTTAAAACTCCTTTCCTGAAATCGTTGTGTATCTCACAGGATAAAAGCCTCCTGCCTTCTGACAAATGTGACATCATTGTCCCTATTTTATAAATCAAGTGTTAAGATACAGAGGTTAAGTAATTTGCCCAAGGCAGAGAAAGGCAGGAAAAGTGGGGAAAAGATAGAAGAGTACTAGTCTTCAAGTTTATTATCCAACAAAGAAAATCACGTTCACACATTGGGAATAAAACTCTCCCTGGGACCAGCTCCAACATCCGCTACTCAGTTGTTCTGAGAGCTGCATAGAAGAGACATTCTGCTCACATGCTTTGGAGTCTGACTTGAGTTTTAATCTCAGGTGTCCCCCTTTATACCTTAGTTACTTCCCAAAGCTTCAGTTTCCTCCTCAGTAAACTAGGGAAAGGAAATAGATTAGTTTGCTGGGTTATGGTGAGCATCGAGCAGCATAAGACATGGAAAGCAGTTCCCAAGTTCCTGGCACATAGTAAGTTCTCAACAAACGGTAATACAGTATATGTCAAAGTAATAAGATGTTCAAACCTCTCTCAATCCTGATTTTCTGCTTCAGGCACGACCTGTTTGTAGAACCCTGATATATTTGACATGTTAGGCTGCTGATATAAGCATCAGGCTACTAAGATGATGAGATCCACAAATGTTATGTAGATAGGAGAGGTACTACCTTCACCTCTGTTTTGATCTATTCATTTATTTAAGTCATCTCTTTGCCAAAAGTGGGGCTTGAACATATGACCCCGAGATTAAGAGTCACATGCTATACCGACTGAGCCAGCTGGGTGCCTCAGCCCTGTTTTGACTTGGATTTTGCCAAAGAGAGTACTTTCTCAAGCCCTAAAAAACATACCCACATATATCACAATAGCTCTGTGAGGTATCTCTGGGCAGCAGAGCATGCCATTCAAAAGACCCTTCTTCTGGATCAATTAATGGGACCCAGGAAAATCTCACAACACAAGAGACTTAAAGGAGCTGGAGACATCCTTGGTCTTTCCTTCTCAGAGCATGGCTTCCCAACCGGTGGACAAGGAATGGGTCACGGGATGCCTGACATTCATCCTTGGGGCTGATGGCCTCCAGCCCAAAATGTCAGTTCTCCCCAGGAGACTGTCAATATTACCATTGTCTACTAGTACTTTGATGTGTCAAGGGGTGGGAAGCAGTGTAGACTTCAGTACCACTTGCCCGCGGTTTATCTAAGGACTATCAACCATGACTTACAGCCCTACTTGCTAACCCTTCACTTAAAGTTCCTGACTACCAGCCACCAGTCATGGAGTGTGTGCGTCTCCAGCTCAGGAATCTAACAAAAAATATTTGCTACCCTCGCAGACTGTGATGGTAACCCAGGACCTGGGGCTCTTAATCAGACATACAGTATTTTTTTTTTTTAGCTTCTCCCTCAAAGTACGTCAATATGCAACTGTGACTCCAGCTAATTTGCCAACCCAAAGCTGTACTCAGATCAAATGCACCCCCACAACGAAAGTGGCAGATATGGCCAGAAGCCACAAACATTTCAAAAACACACCTTAATGAAAAGCCACTTTTCCATCAGATCTGTCACATTTGAATGGAAAAACAAAATACTTTGTCGCTTCTAATAAGTACAGAGAGCCTGACAGGGTAATGACTTTTTTCTCCCCCAGCACTAATCTCAAATATAATAACGTCTAAATATGATTTTTATCTTTAGACACTCTCTTATGGAGCAAAAGCTGAATTCTTGGACTTGCACTTTTAGTTTCTATCTCTCCGTCACTGGCTCAGAAATAAAGATGAGTGGGATATGCTGAATGAACCGGACTGCTGCATGAAATGGTTTATGACAGATGACGATATATGATGAGAATACAAAACCCTGATGATAATAGGTTTATTTATCGATTGCGAATAAAATTCATGAAGTGTGAAGCTGAAAACTGCACTGGAGGGAATTGGGCAGGGAGGCCATCAGGAAAAGTATGCACAACGCAGGAACAGGCCGAGAGCTGCCTGGTGGGGCCAGCACGGCCGCGGAGACCGGGACGGAGGTGGGATTTGGATGCTGCGACCTGCTGGAGTCCTTGAGCAGAAGACACGGGCCTCTTACTGCCTCTGCCTCCTTGGCATGTGAGGCCTGTTCAGGAACCGGGGGAGGAGTGGAAAGGCACAGAAATCCAGAAGGCTGGTGGTTCCAGAACCACCTCCACCACCAACAAGCTATGTGACCTTGAGCAAAGAGTTTGAATCCCTACTGGGTGGAGGCTGGGGTGGGGGGTGGGGTGTTGGGGGATCCCTTCATTCTCTTTTTTCATAAAAGAAGAAGTTTTATTCATTGAACCAATAGCACACAGTGCACAGTGCTGAGCCCGATAACCCTGAGATGAGGAAAGCCAGGCTCCCGTCTTTAATATAAAGGCCGCCCCTGTCAACACCTACCGTGCAGCCCAGCCCGACACCACGGAATATGCAGCACTCCCGACAGTCTTCGTGGGTCTCAGTCCTATAGCGGCAACTACAAAATCACATTTTCCAAGCACTTGAAGATGCTCACAACAAAAATGGGCTAAAAGGCAGCAAAATACGAGAGGCTTTTTAACTCCCAGCTGCTGTCCAGAAAGACAGGGAGGAAAGGATGGCAAACCTGAGCAGTCATTCGCATATCACTGGATGATTTACTTACTGGAAGGAGCCAGCAACCCCAGCAGTGTCTTCTGTGAATTCTCCCTGCGTGTCCCTGCCAAACCACTGCTGAGACAGCTCAAAACCCTACAAAGGGGTTTTGCCCAATGTACACGGGAACTTGCATACCATAATCTTACAAAATGAGACCAAAAGAAAAGCATCTCTTCGTTTTCTTTACCTTCCTGCAGCCCCCAGAAGCCAGCTCACAGGAAGCCCTTCATGACAGAGCTTCCTAAGACATGGCTTCCAGAAAGTTGTGGCAGGTTGTGATCGAAGGAGAGAAAAAACAGGGTTCCAATTTAGGTCAGTAACACAAAGTCTTAAAGTAGGTTTCCTGCTGAAGACAGTTGAGATTTCCTTTGAAAGACATAGGTTCTGTATTCATTTTCCAGGGCCGGCTGGCAAATTGCCACTACCTTAGCAGTGTCAATTGACAGATGTGTCCTCTCACGGTTTCCATGTATCCAGAGAACAAGTATGGGTCCTCTCTCCAGGGGCTCACCAGGCTGAACTCAAGGTGTCAGCCAGGGCTGTGATCTTGTCTGGGGTGTGAGGTCCTTCACCAGTCTCATGGGGTTTTGCCAGAATTCAGTTTCTTGCAGTCGTAGGACTAAGGGTCTTGGCTCCTAGAGACCACTCACAGATTTCTGCCACATGACCCTCTCCGGAACATGGGCATTTGCCTTTTCAAGGCCAGCAGAAGAATCTCTCTGAGCCCTAGACCCTCTGTTGAAGACTCACCTTACTGGGTTGGGCCCACTTAGGACTTTTTTTTTTTACGATTTTATTTATTTTTTTGACACAGAGGGAGAGAAAGAGAGCACAGCAGAGGGAATGGCAGGCAGAGAAAGAGAGAGAGAGAGAGAGAAGTAGGACCCCAGCTGAGCAAGGATCCAGATCCAATCTGGAGCTCCATCCCAGGACCCAAAGGCAGGTGCTTAACTGACTGAGCCACCCAGGTACCCCAAGATGGCTCTTTTTTAATTCAAGTCAACTGATCAGGGACTTTAATTTGCCTGTCAAATCCCCTCACCTTTGCCATATTCTGTTGGTTATCAGCAAGTTACCAGTTCTGCTCACACTCAAGAAGAGGGGATTATACATGAGCATGGTTACTGGGGGTCATCTTGGAATGGCTGCCTACCCGAGGATCTCTCTTTGTATCCTTTTGCACGGTTTAGTTACTTATGCTATTTTCATTACATGGGAATTTCTGCTCTTGCTGGAGAGAAGTCTTCCAGAAACAAGTCTCTCCCCCATCAGTGGTACACCCAGATTTTGTCATTACTGCTCTGAAGTTTGGGAACAGGAGGTGACAGGGAGTTTTTACCCCTCTACCCTGGCAACGTATTCCTTCTATGGCTCTCTCGCTCTCTCAGGGAAAAAAAGCAGGTACAATATAGAAATATCACAATCAACTCAAAATCCCCATGGATTACATGAAATTACTGTAAAGAAGGTCACCTCACACAGGGGGGATTTTCCACTGAAAGCACCCCAAGCAGAAAAACTTTTTGCCTGAGGAGAAATCACAGAGGAGGCTGAGCCTCCAAAAGATTGCAAATGCAGCGCCAACCATCAAATTGATGCCTCCTCTTGTTTCAGAGAAAACCCAACTGCTCCTCTCCTCCCCTCCGTGGCTTTACCAAGCCACCCGCAGCCAGAAGCAGCAAGCTTCTTGACCTTACCCCACACTCTAGCCATGAAGGACTTAACTTCTCGACCTTATCTTTTCAACAGGAAAGAGGTTTGTGGTTAACGTGAGCCACGGCGTTTTTCACACACACAAATTTTGTTCCTGTGCTGGTTCCTGGCACTTTTCCATGCACCTGCCTCCACTGCCCCTCCCCCGCCCCTCCTCCTGGTTCTTCCGGCGCTTTTTCTGCATCCCTCCTGCGTGGCTGGATGGTGTTCAGCCATCACTTCAACCCATCCCCCAGTGCCATCCCCCCTGGGCCTGCCTCCAACACTCTCCTTAGTCTGTGATATATTGATTTTCTAAAAGGAGAAGCCCTTTGCACTAATGAATAAATGGTGCCAAATCAGCCGGCAAGATTGAAAGAGAATACTCTTTATAGAGAAAGAAGTAGAGGAAGAAAGGAAGGGGAAGGAAGAAACGCATCAGGACCACCGAGAGACAAGAGACAAAGCGACGGAGCTTCTATAATATAAAACTAAATCTTCAGACCAAGACTGACTCTGACTTTGGGTGGGGAGAAATCTCGACCTAACACATACAACTGAAAGGAGGTATTGATTGCATTACAAAGACCACATTGTTGAAGGAGCAGTTCCAGTGGGTTCCAGAGTGCCACTGCTGGCACAGCATCAACATCTCCCTCGACTATCGTCGAATAAAGTAGTTGTCCTTGGGCATCGCCCAGTTTTGAAGAATGTGGGTCAGATGGGCCTGAGTGTGAATCCTGTTCTGTTGCGAAAGGACAGCGAGATCCTTTCCAAGTCACTCAGCTGCTATAAGCTTCAGGTTGTCTCTTGTAAAATGGAAACAGTATACCCACGTCACAGCTGCTATTCTGAGAACGCTACTGGATGTATGCTCTGTGACAGGGTCAGCACAATGCGTGGCATGTAATAGATGCTCAGTAAGTATTGCTGCTATTTTGACACTCTCTGGACTGGGAAGCAAGCCACCCCCAGCATCAGGCTGCTCAACGTTACCCCCTCACCTCACTTAGATGTTGTGACCAGACAGGCTTCTTTGATTTTGTTTTCATTTATGGAAGAGAAGAGGATCTCCCTCCCCAAATTAAGATTTTCTGATACTTAAACATTAAAACAGTCACTTGTGGCAGGAGCTATGAAAAGGTTGCTCTGAATGAGGCATCTGCTCATGACTGGGGTCTTGTAAGTGGTTTCTGGAGAAGAATGCTGGCAACCCAAGCTGAGAGGAAAGCCTGGGAATTTTTTCTGTGTTTGTATAACTGATATGCCATGAAGGTCGAAACGTATGGCAACATTACAGGAGTGGCCTTCCTGGGACGAGAGTGAGCCGGAGCAACTCCAAGAGCACATTTGGAAGCCATAAAGACACTGGCCTGTGGAAGGTGCAAGAAGACAACAGGGGCCAATCCTAATAACAAAGTAAGTCAGTTACCTTTAAATAAATGCTTTGAATATAAACAAACACTATTGATTAGTAAAGATTTCAAGCATACCGTCAGCAAAGGAGTCACTAACTATCTCTTCTGTAATATCACCTTCATCTATAAACCAAGTGCAAGCCCCCTGGAAAAGGCTCATGCGTAAATCAGATCCCATTCCATAAACACACGTACTAGCCCTTTGCACAAAGCATCCGGTAGCAGGCCACAGGCTCTGTTCTCCAGCATAGGTACAAAGTCGCCAGATATGAAGCAAATTATCAAGAGCAAAGATAAGGCCCAAATTAAATTCTATCCATGGCTTAACTCCCATTAAGTAGAACTTCTATAGTAGAAGTTCTTACAATTCAGTGTGCCCAAGAAGTGACCTAAGATGCTTGGCATCAGGACCCACACATTTGGTTTTTATTCATTCAACAAAGATTTATTGAATGGCTTATGTGTCGGGCAGTGGGGATACAAACAAGATCTCTATCCTCACAAAAGCTTATTGTCCAGTGGGGATCTGGACAAAAAAAAACATACCATTACGATAGTGCTGTACTGTTGTCATAGAGACAGCTCTCACTTAGCCTTAGAAGATCTTCCCAGAAATCAGGGAGTTATGCCAAAGAAAGAGGAGAACCAGTGTTTACTGGACAACCACATGCTGCCAGACTATTTACATACATCTGCCCATTTTATCCTGAGGCAGGTGACCATCCTCTCCACGTCACAGGGGAAGAAACTAACAGTTTAGCAGGTGGGTTCCTGCACTGGGCCCAGAGCCCAGGTCTTTGTGCCTCCAGAGCCCATGTTCACATCCACGGACACAAGCCCTCGGTGGGAACAATTTCACTCAAGGCTCTGTGGTCACAAAATGGCACTGGAGTTTGAGTGTTTCGACTGGTCAGGACGCTATCGTAGGAGATGGAGAGCGCAACCACCAAATGAAAAGACCATAAAAAGTCATGCAACAGAATGCTTTGGGCAGGGAGGCCGTGAGGTCAAGGCCGCCCTGCAGCTCTGGCTGGATACCCCGCAGGCCTGGGACGGCTTGGCCACAAGAGGGCAGAGTGTGCATTGAACAATCACAACAAAAATCCCAACAGCCCTTAGTGGGAAAGAAACCTAATGCCCCAGGATTTCATTAGCTGTTCCAGGGCTGAGAAACACTGGCTGTCCTCTGGTTCAGCAGGGGGCAGATAAGGGGTTTTTACGCTCTAACACGGCACCTGGTCATGCCATCTCGGAGTGTATGGGAAGAGGCTTCCCTCTGATCAGCGCCACTCGTTCCCAGTGGTAGGCAGTTCATTTAGCCCTAGGACCTGAGGAGTAGAGCCTTGCTTGGTATACTGCACGCTCTCCCACCGGCACACGTTACGGAGTACAGTTAAAAAAAAAAAAAAAAAAGGTCGGCCCCTCATGTCAATGAAATAATAATAGCCACAGTCATAGCCATAGCACGGGTTTCAGAGTCAGCCTAGGGCTCAAGTCCTGGCTCTATGACTTACCAACCATGACTCTGGTCAAGTCACGTAGCCTCCAGGAAGCCCAGATCCCTCATCTGTGAACTAGAACCTACCCAATAGGTTCATCGCCAGGATTAAAAGAGTCACTGACTATAAATACTTAGCACGGCTAACAGTCGTTATGGCAGCTGCTACGTTGTGGTGACTGTTAATAATGACAGAGTTGGCTGTACATTATGCCACACAGAAAGTAAAACTTTCTGAGGGACATCTTGCCTTCCCACTGTCGCCAAGGCCCTGCGCTGTACACCCCCCCACCCCCTTTCTTTCCTGTTGTAAATGCAGAGGCTCCTTTCCTCAGAGGCGAGGCCATCCCGTCCCTGTGCGGCGGGAGGCCACATCCCCCTTCTCAGGAACCGAGGCCTTTAGTCATTCATCACACCTGACTTGTGCCTCTTCCTCCTCTCCCCGTTCCCTGGCCCCTTCCATTCCCACATTGAAACACGTTCTAGACTCTTCTGCCTTAAAAATAAATGTCAGTAAACAAAAGCAGCATCCCCCATACCCCATGGGTCCCTCTGGCTCCTCTAGGTCTCTCCCCTTTGCAGAACTTCTCAGGGGGGCTTTCTACAACCCAAATCCCTGTTTCCTCACTGCCCATGTACTTCTCAGCTCATTTCAGCACGATTTCACCTGGTTCTCTCTCACCAATGCCGCCGACCAGATGGCACCACTCCCGTGAGTGCCCTTCCATTCCCTTCACCTTCTGGAAACACTGCGGTCCTTCAGCCTCAGCAACACCAAACTATTCCTCAGTGTTCCAGGATGACTCTGCTTTCTCCGTGGGCCTCTAGATGCTGGAAACTTCCATGCTGTATCTCAGGCTGTCTTGTCACTCTCCTCTCTTATTAGGTGCTCTTGTCTCTTCCCAAAGATCCAGTGGCCATCTCCATATCCGTCACGTCTCAGTTTTAGGCCCACACCTAACTCCACCTGAAAGTCTCGTGCGTGTCAAGCTCACTACATCCAATACTGAATCACTTCTCCCCTTGCCTGTCTCCCCCAGCACCTGCCACCCACATAGCTGAACCTCTTACAAAATCTGTACCCCCATGCAGCCAGGTACTTAAGTCAGAAACTTGGCAAGCACTCTTAATACTTTTCTCTCTTTTACCCCTCACATCCAATCATGATTCCTGTCCATTCTGCCTACCACATTTTTTTCAAATCTTTTTCCTTTTTTCTCCACTGCCCTCATCAATCTAAGCTACCATCATCTTTTGCCAACTCTTCTGGATTCTACTCTTCACACTTCAGCCAGAAAAACAATTTTAAATGCCAAGTTGACCATGTCATTTCCTACATTTGAAATCCTATGCTGATTCTAAGTTCTTTGGGACAAGTCCAAAATCCTCAAAGGATTCTCAACTTCCCTTCCTCATCTGGCCCTTCCTTCACACTCTGGCCTCCTCTCACTCTCCTCTTTCCTTCTCCCTCAGTTTCCAAAAATCCCCCTTCCTCCCACCTCAAAACACACATTTGAAAGTGGGTTAACCCTGCGAGCATCTATTGTGTGCCAGGCACCGTGGGACTCCCAGAGCTGTATCAATCACAGCTTCCAGAAGTTTCCACTAATGGATGAAAGGTAGCCTAGCTGTGCCCATTAATATAAACCCTGATAAACAGCATAAAAAATGTACACCCAGGGGGATTGGGGGGAAAAGTGGAGATGCAATGTACAGGGACAGCTTCAACAATATAACCTGTGTTCACACCGTGCAGGATGGGGACAGCCAGCTATTCCCCAGACACGCATGATATGATGAGGGTCTAGAAAAGGAGGAGTGAAAACAGAAGACATAAAAGTTATGTCAAGTTGATCACAGAAAGAAATATGTTCAGTGTCAAGTCCTGCAGACACCCAGAAAGCATAGGCACCTACCTATATTTGACAATGAGAGACCACTGTGGATCTTTGAGAAAGTGGTCTCTGTAGAAGCCACATCACAAAGGAAAAAACAGCTCATGTGAAAGTGAAGACTGGCTGTACTATTCTACTACGCCGAGAAGGTTGGTAATAAAGGAAGAAAGCATGGTAGGAAGAAGCTGGAGGCTTTAGTGTCGCTCATCAGAGCTTGGGCAAGGCAGGCAGGCTCCCGACCGGGACTAGGTCAAACTAGCATCTGTCCTCTCAGACCACGGACGGTTGGTAGGACTCCCAGGAAAGGAGAGAACGAAAGAAAGAGGTCTGCTGCCATCCTCCGCTCACGTGGAGAACCCCTTGCCAGCCCTGGGGAGCAGCCTTGGGGGCCACCAGGAGGCAGGGGCAGCCGGTCTCACTCTCAACATCAGCTGTAAAAAGTGCAGAACAACAGCAGCCGGTTGTAAAACTTAAACAGATCAGACACTATAAAATACTTTGTAATGCACCATTGAGGCGACCAAATAAGAGGCTTGAATAAATTTATATACCAATTGCTAAACATTACAGTCAATTTAAAAACCCACAAAAGTTTTGCTGAACAACTGTATAAATTAGAATGGATCTGTCGCATTGTACAGTACCTAATAGGCTGAGACATCAATCGGCGCTAACTCCCTCTCACCTGTTAAATCATCTTGAAATAGATCTGCTTGCACAACTCTGTGTTTTTTCCTCTCAAGCAACACTGTGAGGTAATTCTCAAGTTAATGTGGATTTTATTTATCTATTATTTATTTGCATTTTTCCCCCTCAAGACAGAAAAACGAAAAGCCATCAGGGCTAGGAATTTATCAGACCTGAACCTGTCTTCCTCCCTGGGAAGCTCCCCACCTGACTTTCGGGATGTTTCTCTTCCACTGAGCCCAAGCAAAATTATCAGCTGGTAGCAATTTTATGAAAGTTGAAATCAATACATACACACATATCTAAACATGATCATGTACTGATGCACACACACACACACACACACACACACACAAGGCGATACAACTTGAAGAATAAGAAACTAGACCAAGAACCAAATAGAACATTCTGTATCTGTTCCTGTCATAGATGCGCTGGGAGAATTTAAGCAGGCTCTCTTTCCCACACTTCCTTGGTTCCCATTCCAAATCATTCGATTGATAACAAGCCCAAAACACACACTGAAGCAGTGGAGAGGGTAGGAGGAACCCTCTTCCCCTCAGGTATGTATTCACGTTTAAGAGCCAGGAGCTAAAGAGTAGAGCAAAGTATAGCACTTTGTCATTTTCCCAACAACCCGATGAGGTAGATAGGATTATTATCCTCATCTTCCAGACATGGTAACTGAGATCTAGACAAGGTAAGTAATTAGATTCACAGCATACAGCTAGTAAGTGATAATTTGGGGATTTGAACTCAGATTTCTCTGAGCATACCACAGAGAAGATGGTCCTCAAATCTATTAGAGGAAGATGGTCCTGAAATGGGGAGAAGCTGAAGGTGGGTTACTTGTCTGTTTTCTCTGACCAAACATTAGAAACTCTGCAGAGAAGCTTCATCTTTCCCCTACGATAGCCTCCTCAAGATTCTGTGACCTGGTAAAGCAAGATTATTGGATGGATGGAGCATGAAATCCTCAAGAACAGCTAAGGATAGAAAAGAAATCCAGCTGAGCTTCATAGAGTCTAGAATCTCCTCTATCCTTTCTGTAACCTGAAAAGCTCCTTTAGGGCTCCTCTGCTCCACCTCCTACCCTACCCTCTAGCCCTCCAAAAAAGACATGAATCCATTTCATCTTCTAGAAGTCTGACCACAAAGCTGGCTTATGAAGTGATTGCTCTGGGGTCAAAAACTATCCCTGGACCATTGAGGCGGGCGGTAGAGCAAGAGGGAGGGACTTCCTTGATAGTATGACACACAGCCGGCTGGGCAGCAGGAGCTGTGGGCAAGCTATAGGTTTCCCTGAGAAATGGCAGGATGGGCTGACATGGACAGGTGACATGGCTAATTAAGAGGTGAAATATTCTTGCCCAGGTGTTTCAATTACTTTCCTTACTGAATGGATGAGGAAACCAGGACCCAGGGACATCAAAAGACTTGCCCAACGTCACCCAACTTAGTTATGGCTAAATTAGGACTAAAATTTAAACCTTCCTATCTCTTAGTCTAGTGCTCCGTCATCCAGAAGTGAGTTAACATCCAAGAAAGCAATGAAAAGAGAGGTCTTAAGAGACTACTCAGACTAGCATAGTCATGTCAGGATAAAAGGTAAAGGTGGTCCAGATGTGTCCATGATGGATAAGAAAGAAGTTGGCCTAACCCCTCTAGACTCAGGTCTAAGTTAAAAACCTAAAGGGGAGGAGGGGGGGATGGCAGGGGGACACATAGGGTAGGGGTACCTGGATATTCACTCTGCCAAATCCAAAATAACTATAGATATGAGCTACTTGATTTACAAATCCAGTACTTGGCTGATGTCATTTTTTTAAAACACCATTTCCATCAAGCCTTTAAGGTACCATTAATAAAGAATGATGGTTGGAACCTAATCTCCTTTGTGCCACTTGGGGGCAACACCTACATGTTTGATTTATTGAGATGTCTCATCGCCTTCTGAAAGCTGAGGAAGTTGTGAATCTAACAGTCATCTTCCCATCTTCCCTGCCTGACTACTGAGAGCTCTGGACATGTTTACCTACTTGTTTATTTAAAATCAAATTGCTTTCTATTTGTCTCAGGACAGGACAAGGCAAATGTCAGCCATGAAGACGGGTTTGTAGGTGATGAAATCTCCCACAGGGGATGAGAGGGGATTCTTTGCACAGACAGACCATGACTTCCAAGATGGTCTTCATAGGCAGAAGGCAATACCGTCCAGAATGACCACCAGCAACAGGAAGGCCTGGTTCTGTCTTCTGGCCTTTCTGAAGGGTGGGTAGGCAACAATGCAAAAATCATCCAAGGAAGAGGCAGGTGGCCATCACTGAGAAAGTGAATAGGGTAGCAAGGCAGCAGCTATGTGGAGATATACAGGACAGAAGGACAGAACTCTATGCATGGGGCAGGCAACCAAGAACAGGGCAGGGCTCCCAGGCAGAAAGACAATGGGAGCCTCAGATCCATGGGACAAGTCTAGAGTCCACCTGAAACTGTACTCTTCTACGTAGAGCTGGTTCCAGGCATGGGCACCTTCAAAGCAGCCTCAAACTTCTCTCCTGACGTCCAGCATCCTTACAAGCATGAATAAACTTCTCACCTGAATGCCCCACAGGCACCTCGACTCAGCAAATGGAACACCTCATTCTCTCAAGAAAAACTTCTTTGATACCTTTGTCAGAGAGTAGCACCACCCTTCATCCCGATAAGCAAATGGAGCTCCTCAGAATAGTCCCAACTCTGTTCTGTCCCTTACCATTCATGCCTAATGGGTCCCAGACATATGATTTCCAACCCATTCCCTCCTCTACTGCCTCAGGTCAGGCCCTTGTCATCTCCCACAACTAAGGTTCCAGCTTCCTAATTGGTCTGTCTGATAATCCCCTTCCAAACCATGCTCTCTCCACAGCGCCGTCAGAATTAGCTCTCTGAGCTCCCATCTGAACGTGTTGCCTCTCCTAGTTCATAAACTTCAAAACAACAAAACATAAACCACAGAGGATTGAACGTGAAGGTCCTGTGCTCTTGCTCATACTGTGTTCCCTTTGTCACGCTGGCAAACTTCTATGCATTCTTAAACACCCGGTCAAATGTCATCTCTTCCATGAGATCCTCTCCAACTGCTTCCTCTCCACCGCTCTCCTTGGCTAGTTAATTCCATTCTCTTCTGTAGGTCTTCTGTACTTAGTCTATGGGTTTCTACTGTAATGTACACAACATGGTTTTATAATTAATTCATCTATCACTCATCTCCTCCATGAAACCGCAAGCACATCAAAGGCAGGCACTATTTTTGTATAGCCAGCAGCTAATTCACAGCAGATGCTCAATGTTGAGTTGACTCAGGCAAGAACCCAGCTAATAAAGGTAAAAGAGGCGAGTGGTGACGTTGATTACGGAGCTAGGATTCTTTAAGCGCCTCTAAATAGTATTAGAAATGGCCCTAGAGAGCAAGTACTTAGGTAAATTAGATTTAGTTCTCCTTGCCCTTCTCAGAGAGTTGCCCCTGTCTATAGCCAAATGAAGTAAGAGGCTAGAGGTCAAGTTTGTGCCCTATGACCCTACCCCTTTGGGCAATAGCTGACTGAACCAGAAATAGATAGCTGACCAAGTGTTCTAGAGACAAATTCCCCAAAAGCAAAAGAATGTTTACTATAAAAGGCCAGCACTGGCTTTTTATCAAGACAAAGCTATAGGCAAGAAAGTTAGGACAGAGCTCAAAGTAAGAATACTATAACCATAATGATACTGGAACAGCCAACACTCCTAAAACTTTCTATATGCCACATATATTTTTTTTAATTTTTATTTATTTATGATAGTCACAGAGAGAGAGGCAGAGACACAGGCAGAGGGAGAAGCAGGCTCCATGCACCGGGAGCCCGATGTGGGACTCGATCCCGGGACTCCAGGATTGCACCCTGGGCCAAAGGCAGGTGCCAAACCGCTGCGCCACCCAGGGATCCCTCTATGTGCCACATATTATGCTAACTGATTTTACCCATTATTTAAATCCACCCTACACTGAACCTGTGAAATAGCTACTCCAAAAGGGGATATCTTTCCATTATCCCTGCCCTCTTTGTTACAGCTGATTTCCATTGCTCGCAGCAAAGAGCCCTGATTAGTACCTTTACTATCTACATTTTATAGATGGGGCAAAGAAGGCAAGAGAACTTTCGACGTTCTTACAGGTAGAAATGCAGATAGCTAGCACTGAAGTCTAGTCCTTCCACCTCCAGAACCTGAGCAATGAATGCTTTATTCTCATTTTTGGTCCCAGTCTCATTTGGTCTTTCTGTAATTTTTTTTCTTTAACACCTATATCCTTTTCTGGAGAGCGTTTACAAGCTATTTCTCTGTTGTTACAATCAAAATGAAATGAAGACTGGGAAAAAGGAAGAACCAGGCTTCAGTCATAAAAACGAGAACTCAGGTGGCTTCAAGACAGAAGGTCATGAGCGCAGATAGTCAAGTCACAGAGCAGCCATGGGGAGGAGAGAGCAACCAGAGCTGAGAAGTAAGCACAGCCAAGTGCTCTCTGCCCTCATGCCTCAGCTGAGGGGCAAGTCTGCACAACTGCCCTGGTTCCAGAAGAATTAGCATAATCAACATGGAAAGGGAAATTAGAACTTCACATTGAGATGCTCTCCCTTGTCACTCACTGTGCCCAGGTCTTTCATACACCAAGAGTAAACCTGACCTGATCTTCTGCTCCCACCCCCTGTTGGCCAGATATTTGTGCAGATACGGAGCTAAGGGGAGAGGAGAGGAGAGGAGAAGCCGAGTTGGTTCCTTTGCAACATCCCAAACCTCCTGGGCTGCATCAGGAGACTTTCATCTCAAAACAACCACTGAGAAAGATTCTTAGTTTTTACCTTCAATTCCTCCTTGGCAGTTGATCTGGGTTTTCTAGAGATGCCAGTTGCATGAATTACCTCAAGGCCTCCATAGAAAGGGAGCCACTGGGGGATCCCTGGGTGGCTCAGCGGTTGAGCATCTGCCTTTGGTCTAGGGTGTGATCCTGGAGTCCGGGGATGGGATCGAGTCCCACATCGAGTCCCACGTCGGGCTCCCTGCATGGAGCCTGCTTCTCCCTCTGCCTGTGTCTCTGCCTCTCTGTCTCTCTCATGAATAAATAAAATCTTTAAAAAAAAAGAAAGAAAGAAAGAAAGAAAGAAAGAAAGAAAGAAAGAAAGAAAGAAAGGGAGCCACGATGACCGGTTTGGCACTCCCAATAGGGCTCCTCTTTTGCTTGTTCTATTCAAGGCTACATGAGGGACCTGGTAGCAACACCTGGGAGGGCTCTGAGTAAGGATAGGTCTTGGGGGAATTGGAGGAAATCACCACTAGAGGGCCCCACTGGGCCCTTTCTCACCCAGAAGCAACTCAGTGAGTGTGCCCAGGGAATTCATCCACCCAAGCAGGAACCTTATGGTAAGACCAGGGAGAGGCAGAACAGTTAGTCTTGAGCTGTTGTAAAACACAAAACTTAGAGGCTAGAGACACACCTCCTCTACCTTTCTCCCCCTGTTTGAATGAGGTTAGAAACTGAACCTAGGCCATCTGATTCCTGAGCCTAAATTCTAAGCCATGAAACCAACCCAGATTGCATTTGCTCAACAATCTAGACCTATGGAGCTACAGTAAGCATTAGGACACTGCCTCAGGCTGGTGGTGGAGAGCAAGAAAGACATGAAACAGGCCATTATCACATAAGGACTAAAATGCAGAAGCCAGAAAAGTTAGGGCACAAAATCCAGTGTTGGGGTCAGGGACGTTACCTGTGAAGGGGCTGCAGACAGATGAGAATGGGGCGCAGAGGGGTGTGAGGAAGAGGGAGCAGCACACAGGAAGTTACAGGGAGGAGAGTGTTCATGCAGTCTGTTCACATCCACAGTCTGTGCACATCCCAGTTGCACAGGACTGGAGTGGAGGGGGACAGGAGACCCATGTGCCCCAAGACCGGAGGGGACAGAGCTGAGTGGGGCCTCCACCCTGGGGCAGGGAGAACTGTGGGAGAGTGTTAGGTAGTGGAGTACCTTGACCAGATTTGTACTTGAATGTGGCTTCTGTGGGAAGAATGGATCAGAGGACAAAAGGGGATGCGGAAAAACCAATCAGGAGGCTACTGTAATCACCTAGTAAGAGATGGCTGGAGTCAGGACTCTCCATGGTTTCCTATTCTCCATGCCTAGGTCACCAGGCCACTTAAATCCTTAATGAGCAGACACAGTGTATGAAGAGATTGAAGGAGGAATCCACCAGAGACTGGAGGGAAGGAAGGAGAGAAGGAATAAACACCAAAACCACCATCACAAGGTGGTGGATCTAAAAACAGCTGATTAGTAATAGTAATAAATTCAATAAGGGTTAGGAAAGTAAGGTCTTTTTCACCAAGTTTTTAAACTGGCAGCACCAAGCAAGAATGGAATAAAGAGACACGATAATTGATAGTGTTGAATTGGCACAGTTGTGTAACAAGAAAATATTTCTCTCACATATTTACTGAAAATGTGTCAGTAAGAACAAAGCTAGATCGCTGGCAATAATGGAAATAGATAATTTTTTAAAGTAGTTATCAGAGCTGAAACTAGCTGGCCTGTGTGCCTGAGGCACACTACCCACCCCCTTAAGCTTCATTTGCCTATCAAATGCTGACTCCCTTAAGGACTCATCTAGAATGTCTCAGCTCTGCAGGCTTTTGTTTGCAGTATCTCTGAAGCTACTTTCTAAAGGCCAATAATGTATTCATTCCACTTATCTTCAGAAACTTTGAAAGTGGTAGAGTAAATCAGAAGAAAGTTTCAGAAATAACATGGGGTTTGGGAAGAGATGAGGGTGTGGGGATGTCAAGTGTGAAGGAGATCCCTGGGGCATTGGGCAAGAAAGGGACCACCACAAAGGTATTTAATCTGGGATGGGGAAAGAGCACAACATTAGGGTAATGGGCTCTAGGTGCAGAGAATTTAACGGTCAGTTTTGCTCCCTCATTTTCATTGAGAAGGAAATTAGAGCCCATAAATCTCAACTTGTTACACATTTGAAATTCTTCAAAGGAACTCCAGTGCCTCTGGGATCAGATATAAATGCTTTAGCCTGGGTGAAAACCAATGCGCCTTCCTTGCTCACCATGCCCCTCCCCCCCACCCCTGTGATCTGCTTCTTCTGTTGCCTTATCCAATGGTGAAATGAAAATAAGCCACACTTGCTTTGGTGGGGAGAGAGGTAGCTTTGGGGACTGGACTAGTTTTCTATTGCCATATAGTTAATTACAACAGTTTAGCAGCTTACAACATCACATATTTATTGTCTCATAATTTCCCTGAATCAGGAGTAGTCTGAGCACAGCTTAGTTGCATCCTCTGCTTAGGATATCACAAGGCGATAATCAAAGATGTCAGACAAGATTAGGTCTCTTGTGGAGGCTCGACTGGGGAAGTACATGCTTCCTCGTGCTCATGGTTGTTGGAAGTGTTCTGGTCATTACAGCCATAGGATCCATGGCAACTTACTTACTCAAAGCCAGTGACAGAAAGAGAGAGGTTCCAGCAAGATGGATGCTACAATCTTATATAATAATGTAAACTTGATCATATACATCCAATTGCTTTTGCCATATTCCCTTAGTCAAAATCAAGTCACATGGGCTGCCATGCTGAAAAGGAAGGGATTATATAAGGGAATGAATACCAGGGGGTGGGCATTGCAGGGCCACTTTATGTGGGTCTATCCAAAGGCCAATGGCCTGCAGACTCCCTGCCACAGTAAAGCTCTGGAGAGTCTTCCCACAGCAGGGAAGTCTTCCCAAATATTATCCTCAATGCAGTGTTTCTCTCTCATGAGGTTTGTAGATCTGGTCATTGTTTTGCCCATCTCAACCCTTAGATATAAGCCTAGTGCAGAATATGTTTCAGAAATTTTATCTTTTATATGTTTAATACCCTACTTATGAAGTGAAATTCTAGTTAGTGTTTCCTTGACCACAAATAAACTTGTGTCAAGGAGCAACTTTTGGCAAACACAGTAGTCCCCTCTTACCCTCAGTCAACAATAGTCCAGAAGCAGATGATTTCCCTCCTGACATATCATCAGAAGGTCAATAGTAGACTAACGCTAAGTCACAATACCTACATCGTTCACCTCACATCATCACATTGTGTAGACATTCCATCACTTCTCATCATCACAAGAAGAATCAAAACAATACAATATATTTTGAGACAGAGATCACATTCACATTACTCTTGTTACAGATTGTTATTATTGTTCTATCATGGTTAGTTTTTTACTGTGCCTAATTTATAAATTAAAATATCATAGGTATGTATGTACAGGGAAAAAATAGTATATTTAGGGTTCAGTACTGTCTGGTTTCTGGCATTCACTAAGGGTCTTGGATGTTACCCCGTGTGTAAGGGGAGAACTACTGTACTGCCTAGAGGCCTCTACACAATAGGAAGGGAGATAGCTCATGGACATACCACAGATTTAGTCAAATTATAGGTGATGTGGGAGGGGAAGGGTAAAGTTAGGACTTTTACGAGAGTTTGCCAGCTTACCCACCCTTTCCTTGGGCATATAACCCTTAGGCCATCACCTAACTTCCCAATGAGGAGATACACGTGAAAGCCCTTGCATTATGAACATTTGCAAGGAGGAATGAGAACTAGGTCTATACAGATTCTCTTGAGCTATTCTCAGGTGCAAAATAGGTGGGGAGAGACCCACTGACTTAACCTTCCATGTTTGGCATTTAATGCATTAAATATTCTACCCAAATATTTAATTTATTGTTTCCTTCTATGCATGTGCCAGATTAAACATCTATTACATGGCGTCCGTGTAATTCCAATTGGTTCTATCCCATTGCTACCTTATAAACCAATAGATGAATATGGTTTGCAGGAGTGAATGTATGATGTCAACAGTGGCATAAGCATGCATGACAAGTCTTGCAAATTAAAAAGGCTTATAAACATTACATTCCTTTAATTCACAGGAAATCAACCAAATTGGAAATTCAAATTCACATGTGGCAAAAAATAGTCTTCTTATACACTAAATTCCACCTAAAACCAAAGACTTGCAGTTCTCTTCCCCATCCCTGAGTTCTAGCAAAATAAAAAAATTGAAAACATCCTTTACATGTTAAGGTATACAAAACAAAACAAAACAAAACACCCTGATCACATGAATGTTACAATCTAGAAGAGGAGACCTACGACACTATTAATTAAATAAATATTGAGCAATCTCAACTATCAACTATTAGGATAGCCTGAAAAATGTCCCCCCAAAACTATCCATATCTTAATCTCTAGAACCTGTGATTATCATCTTATATGGTGGGGAGGGGGCGGGGGGAGACTGCAGATGTAATTAAATGAGGATCTTAGATAGGAGATGATCCTGGATTTTCCAAGTGAGCTTTAAATGCAATTGCATGGATCCTCATAAGAGGGAGATATGACACTGAGACACAAACAAGGCAATGTGATGATGGAAGCAGAGGTTAGAGTAACATGGCTACAAACCAAGGGCTGGAGGACAGCCACCAGAAGCTAGAAGAGGCAGAAAGACGTCTTCCTACAGCCCCAGGAGGGAGCACAACCTTGCCAACACCTTGAGTTTAGCCTGGAGAAACTGACTTTAGACTTCAGTTCCAGAACAGTAATAATAAATATCCACTGTTGTTACGCCACAAAGTTTGCAGTCATTTGTTACAGCAGCCACAGAAAACTCATACAATTATCATGAGAAAAATAATACAGGAAGGTTAGAGGATAACTGGGAGGGGAGAGAAGGGGCAGCTCTTCTGGATGAGCCAGTCAGGCAGAGCCCAGGGACAGGAGAGCTCGGGGCTAACGCTGAGAAGACTGATACTGACTCTGGCTTGGGCAGCCTTCTCATGGCTCTCCTGAGAAGGGTGACTGACTTTCAAGGAAAGGCGACCCTTGTCTGGAGTGCGTTCATGAGAGAATGGGAGGTAATGAACTGGAGACAGAATAGAAACGCTTTTTTTAATAGTTGTGCTCTAAAAGGAGGGCAAAAAAGGACAACCGAAGGGAGGCCTGAGAGCCAAAGGCCCATATATACTCTATGTTTAATTTAATTTAGTGATCCTAAAAGAAGGGTTCATTGAAACAGATACTTGTCAGAGGTTCTAGGATTTGCCCACAATCATACAGCAGGAAAGTGAGCACAACATTTTAAAAAGTGTTTTAAATTTAACCCTTAGTACAAATTCTAAGCTGTAACAAAAAAGATAAAAATGCCTTACCCCTGGGTGAAGGGGAGCTGAACCTGTGTAGACAAGTGTCTCCCCTGAGCCACCACACACAAGAGTCCCAGGCTTCCCAGGACCGGCTCTGCCACCAGAAGTCCCAGTGACAACTCAGGACAAGCATCCTGACCAGTAACATGTTTAGTAAATACGAGTCCAAGGAATGAATGGGAAATAAGACTTTTCATCTTCACGTACTATCTGAGCAACTCCAAATATTCATAGAGAATATTTTTGTTAATACTAAAAAGAAAATATTTTGACTATAGATGTTGCCTGACTAGGCAGAGGAGACAAGTAGAAGATCTGTAGCATATGTTCTAGTGTTAAAGAAGAATGAAGATTTTCCGAGAATCGCCAATAAAGCCAGACGGAAAAAAATGTAAAAAGAGTAACTAGACAATCCATCACAAGCAACCAGGGGTTTTGAACATATCGTGTGTGAATTCAGCGGGGTCCGTGGCATTCTGCAGTCATCTTTGAAGTGCTGAAGGAAGACAGAGCTGCTTAGGGCTCTTATTTCACAGTTGATCTTCATGACATATAGATGGCAGTCCTACTTCCCAGGGTTGCTGGGGGGAATAAATGAGATAAATGCGTAGCAACCTCTGGCCATCACCTGTCCAGCAGAGGCTAGCACACGCACAGGATCCTCCTCCTCCTCCTTCTTATCAACCAAGAGCCACAGGCTCTCGAGACCTGGCTGTGACCTCACGTCCACCCACTCTTCTTGATGCTCTAGTACACTGCCTTTCTTTCCGTTCCCTGAACACACCCTGCTTTCTCTCACCCAAGGGCTTCTGCTCCAGCTGGAAGGTTCTTCCTCCAGATCTTGGTAGGAGGGATTCTCTCTTCATTCAGGTCTGAGCTCAAGTGCCATCCTCTTAAAGAGGCATTCCACAACCATAGTATTAAACCCTCTCCCAGGAGGTCATCCTAAAGCACAGCACCGATTTTATTTTCTTCAAAGCTCTCACTTTTTGGGAATGATCTTATTGACCTATGTCCTACCTCTCCCCACTGATGGCAAACACCTGGTCTTGTCATATTCCTTGCTTCTCACCCAGCACCTGGAACAGTAGCTGGCACAGAGTAGTGGCAGTCAATAAATATCTGATGGAGTGAATCATTTTCATCTACGTATGGAGTGTGTACACAGAGCTTCTTTATGGACAGGTAACCTCTGCATGTGTGCGAAGATGTATATATATGAGAGAGAGAATGTAAATGAATTGGAGAGAATAAACACCAAGTTAGATGGCATTGGTTTAAATCTAGTTTTGTCACTTGAGCTATGTGTTTGCAGGTAAGATACCTAGGCTCTCTATCTTGTTTGCCTGTCTGTCAAGGGAGGGTGATAAGGATCTCCCTGGTATCATGAGCATTGAAGGAAGGGCTCCAAGTCAAGCACTTAACAAGATGCTCAATATACTGTAGCAAACTCCATATTATTTCCTGTCAAACAAAATTGTTATCATATGGTATCTACTGTAATATCCCACATACTCTTAGAAAGCTATCATGACTGAATTAGCAAAATCTTTAAAAACTAACATATTCTAGGATACCAAGTTGCAAAGATGAACAGTTACCAGGGCCCTGAAGTTTATCAAAGTCAAAGGTTATATCTAGTCTAATGCCAAGATTATTTGGAAATATTTCTAATTTGGATCACAAAGTGAGGAGTAAAAGAAAAAAGATGCATTCAAAATATCATGAAAACTGCCATTGGAGAACCACTTAATAGAAAAATATCAATGAACCCCCAAATTCTAGTGGCTTGACTGCCCTCCTAGCTCTACTGTTTAGCTAATAGCTAATAGCACAAAGTCAGTCAAGATCCTTTCTACAACAGATCTCTGGGTCAAGTTCCGGCCACTGATTTTCCCAAGTCAGAAAAAATACAAGTTACAAAGAAAGGAAATCTAACAGCCATTTTTAGAGAACTGAAACAAATGTCAAACCCTCAGGACCTGGGCATCCAGTTGCCGACCTGACATGAAGAAAACACCCGATTGGAAACAAATTAAAGGGCTAGGATATGTAGAGTCTCTCACAGATAGAAAAGCGAGAGCCTTACCGCTGAAGTGTTCACATGGAGTCTCACACGAACCTTTAAATGACAGATGAGTTTAAGTCTATTAAGCTATTTCCTCTACCTATTAAGTGCCTTTTAAGTCTGGTTTCAAAATTAGGAAAATCTGCAAGAAACTAGAAAATTGCAGCAGCAGCCCATGCCCTTATAGACATGGTGATTTCCTCCATGCTGTAGCTCCTGCGCAGTGCTCTTCAGATAGAAGGGGCCTATGAGGAGCTCATGGAATCTTGAGGCATCAGAAGGAGCCAAGGTCCAGAAAATGGTTGTCTTTGCTCAACGCAGAACCAAGGCAGAACCATGGCTACAAATTGGTTTCCTTTTTCTAGATTCAGTGTTATGTTAAACTCATTTTCGTAATTAAGCACTGGTATGTTGATCCATTTATGATCCACTGGACTAGGGAATAACAGCACACACACAAAAATCCAGTTTTGGGCCTAAGTTTCTTGATGTGTCTACAGTCATTTGTATTAGAATAACTCCATCCCAGGATGCTGGGTGGCTCAGCGGTTAAGCGTCTGCCTTCCGCTCAGGGCGTGATCCTGGAGTCCCAGTATTGAGTCCCACATCAGGCATCCTGAATGGAGCCTGCTTCTCCCTCTGCCTGTGTTTCTGCCTCTCTCTCTCTCTCTCTCTCTCTCTCATGAATAAATAAATAAAATCTTAAAAAAAAAAAAAAGAATAACTCCATCCAAACTCAGATGTGAAAAAGAAGCACTACTTTCTTTAAATCCTTCTAAATACCACTTAGTTGTAGTCTCGATAACTATTGGGGTTGCTTTCTCCTTCCCACTATATGGTTGAACCAAGCTCTTGGGGAGTTTTAGACATCATCAAAGCTTTCCCAATGTCCCTCTACCTACTAATCCACAGTGGTTATCCCCAAAGCATAAGCATCTTTGCCAAGACTAAAACCCTCATACCTGGGCCCTGTGGGACCCAGGAAATTTAACAAAAATCCCCTACCACTGGACAAACAGAGCAGGACTAACTCCATTTTGTGCTGCTCCTGCCACCTCCTGTATGACCCCCACATGACCTGCTTATTGCTTAAGGCGCTGCCCCACCCTAGTCAAGCCGCTGGGCACACCCTTACCCGAAATCGGCTCATAACAATGTAACCCCGCCTTGTGCCCGCCAAAACCGCATGATTCTGACCAGTGACAGGCCAGCTCAAATGGATCCTACAGGGTAAAAAGGAATTCAATCTGCCACCTGTGTGTGGACCGACATGACTGCAACTTTCTGCGTATGTTACAATCCCATTGGCCACTGGCCCCTATAAAGCTGCTACGCCTCTTAGCCTTGGGGTCCAAGTCCCTGCTCCGCTGTGTTGGGTACACTTGGACCCAAGCTCGAGCTTGTAAATAAGCCCTTGAGTGTTTGCATCGGTGTCGGCTCCTTGGTGGTTTCTCAGATTCTCAATCTTGGGCACAACAGGCCCTAGCCTCCCTAAGCCGTCAGGCTACCTGTGGCAATGCCACAGAGCACTGTTCCTATCCTTGCTCTTCACTCATCTACCTGCCACTGTCTACCATCTCCTGGCCACTAGGATATCTCATGTCCCCAGCACTCCCCTCTCTCCCCTCACCTCTGGGATCCCCAGCATCATCTTTTCAAGAAGCTCGGCATGTTAAAAAAAAAAAAGAGAGAGAGAATGAGGAAGAGGCATTGACTTCAAGCAGCTTCTGCTTTTTGGTTCTGCAACAATCCCTCGGGCAGAAAATAGTAGGGGTCTAGCCACCTAATTAGAATTCAGGAGAGGAAAAAAAAATATTCAGCAAGCAAAATCCAAGTGAGCATCTCAAAACATTACGCTGCTTCACCTTCATAGGCCATGCTGATGCTGGCTCCCTGGTGTTAGCATATTAAAAAAATTTTTTCAAGTTATGGGAAAGAGCTTTAGCTTTAGACACCCAAGACAGCTTGACTTTAAGTATGTATGCGTTGTGCATGCACACACACACAATTTAAGAATGTTTGTGTGTGTATATGTACAAAATTGTTGAAGACCTGTCCCAGAGCTCTTTAGAACTGTTTCCAAAGTAATGGCAATATAAAATTATGTTCAAATTACTGTCTATTAGAATAAACCCTACACTGTTACCTTAAGTCTCACTCAGGGGTAGTTAGCTGTGCTAGTCAGGAATATATATATATCCCAGTTGCTATTAGGTGAACATTCCATCAAAAAACATCTATTCCCAAAAAGCTAAAAAGCTACTACAAGCTTTTCAATTACTCCTTTCTCATCAATATCAGACATTTTGCCAACATAATGGATGTTCAAATTGGGTTCTCATTAGTGAAAGTAATAACATCCAATACATGTGTAGTAGCTAAACTATTTTAGAGGCACAACCCTTAAAATGAATAGAGTTTAAGAATCTGGAATGGAACTGTGCTGTCCAAAATGGTGGGCAAATGTGGCTATTGAGCAGTTGAAAGGTGGCTAGTTTCAATGTTAACAAAATATTTTGGATACACTCAATTACATAAAATATATTCTTTAAATTACATATTTATATATATTTTAGCTATGACTCACATATTTTCATTGGACAGCACTGGTCATTTAATTAATTAATTAATTTTTAAATTTTATTTATTTATTCATGAGAGACACAGAGAGAGAGAGAGAGAGAGAGAGGCATAGACACAGTCAGAGGGAGAAGCAGGCTCCATTCCATGCAGGGAGCCTGACGTGGGACTCGATCCCGGGTCCCCAGGACCACACCCGGGACGGAAGGTGGCGCTAAGCCACTGAGCCACCCGGGCTGCCCTGGTCATTTAATTTAAAGATGGTGTCATGATTTATTCCTAAATGGTCTTGCGTGCTGCCACTGGTTCAGTAGATTCTAGACTTACAGTAGAACAATCTGACATAGTTAACTGAATCCTGATGCTGGACTAGGTATTTGTTCAACTTAGGCATCATGCACTATTGTAGATACTGGGGCAGATAGATCATGGATCAAAATAATCAAAATACCAACCTCTGACAGATTACAGAAGAGGTGCTTTTGTTTCAATTTACTAAAAAGTGACCATCTGACAAAATTTGATCAGAAAACTTATTTTCATTATAACCTGGTAGTGAATTTGCCAAGGAATAGCTAAATCTCACCTATTCCAGAATACTGCCATTAGATTGAAGATTCTGGCCCTGGACCTAATGCTTTATAGGGTCCTTGTCTAGAGTCCTCCAAACACCCCCCCTACTTGCACACACACACACCCTCTCCCCGTCAAGGCAGATGTATATACCAGAGCCCTGAAGCCTGGTGAGGCTCAGTATAGTGCTGCTACAAGCTGATGAGAGCAGGGGTATAATGCAGGGACCAGAAAACATAGGTGACTAAAGCATCAGATGCCCCAAGCTGGATTACAGCCTGGTACAGCCCATTGCCCTGGTGACTGATAGGCATGACGGCAGAATTTTAAATGGGCTGTGTCTTTTTGCACTAAGCCCAACTACTCTCAGTGGGTTGGGACTTGAAGGCCATATATCAGTCTTCCCCATCATACTAAAATAAAGGTGTAGCAATTCCAGGGAATTGTATTTATATTACATATATAAGCTAGAAGATTTGTGGTGATCTCTAGTGATACGTAAATTATATTTATAACACACACATATAGTCTGTATCCTGTGGAAGATTCGTATAGTAATGACCTCCAATGAATCATACCTTCTAGTATCCATACCCTTGCTAGTCTCTTCCTACCTTGACTCTGGCCTTGGACACATGACATACTTTGGTCAACAGAACATCAGCAAATGTGATGCAAGCCGAGGTTAGAGAAATACTTACACTCTGCAGTTTGTTGTCTTGCAACCCCAAGGCCACCATGCTGTGAGGTAGCCCAGATTTTGGAAAGAAAAGCATAGATTGTCTCAAGTGCTCTCGTACTCAGCATCTACCTCCCAGCTCACCCACAAACTATATGCAACTGTGGGAATGTTTAAACATTGTTGTTTTATTTTTTAAAAATTTTTATTTATTTATGATAGTCACACAGAGAGAGAGAGAGAGAGAGAGGCAGAGGGAGAAGCAGGCTCCATGCACCAGGAGCCCGACATGGGACTCGATCCCGGGTCTCCAGGATCGCGCCCTGGGCCAAAGGCAGGCGCCAAACCACTGCGCCACCCAGGGATCCCTAAACATTGTTGTTTAAATGTTTAAGGCCATTGGGTTTGGGGGTGGGTTGTTATGTAGCAATAGAAATCTGATACAATCACCCAGTTAGGTAAAGACACGTTCTCACCCTCAAAGGCTTCCCTGTACCCCACTAACACTGGCATAGCATAGGTTAATTTAAGCATTTATTAACCAAAATATTAAAATGAGGTTGATAATCTGCTTTATATAAAGATTTTCCTCTTTAAGACTTAGAAAATGTGATTCTGAGTGTAAAGCATTTGATTTGTAGAATCATGGAATTCGTTTTCATTACCTGGAATGAGCTAAGTTGATAGCCTCGGTGAACTGCCAAATCTAATTATTTTAAAAATTTGGTTACTTAGATAAAAATCTTTACTTCCTGATGATCTAAAAACAACTTAAATCAACTTAATATTTTATCATAAAAGAGGAGATCTAGAAGCAAGACCCCCATGCACAAAACTGCAAGAAAATCTTGAGAGTGTTTAAGTGCAAAATTAATGTACACTGATAGTAAGTACTCTGAGAGTTTAGAAAAATGAATGATTAATCTAGAATGGAATCTCATAGAAAAGCCATAGAGAAAAGAAACTTCCAGTTAAATATGGCACATTGAACATACTCCTTCCTTCCTGATAATTGCCTAAAACCACAGTACAGAGAATTTTTTAAATGGCATGAAATAGTAAGGACAAAGAAAGTAAGAGGTGGCCACAACAAAATTTTTGTGCAAATAGTATCTGACCTGGCAGACAAGAGAAAGGTGAAATGTGCCTGGAGATGGGAGGAACCCAGATGCAAGCTGATTCTCTTTGCAGGACCACTGCCCTCAAAAATATACTCAGGAAAGAGGAAGCGAGTATCTCTCAAAGTAGGGTATAGTAGATAGAGCTAAAGACAGGAATGCTTTGACCAGGTTGATGTTAACAGCAGCAGCCTGACCCCACCCTCAGTGCTGACCACATGTGACTGCCCCTCTATTCCCCTGTAGGGTCTGCAACACTGAACTCAGGCACACCAAGCACAGTAGACTTAAGAGGCAGCATTATGACAATGGGTGGATTACACGAACATCTTCATATTAGATCAGATACCTCAAGTTTTCTTTCCCATGCCTCCAAGATCATTAGCAGCTAAATGTATTTTTTAAAGACAAAAAATTAACCATATCCTCTGGGAAGAAAATGGCCCGTCAATAGAAAAGACTTAAGGAGATTAATAGTCAAGGAGCACAACCCGTAAATAGAGCTTCTTCTGACAGATCTGATGGACTTTGCTCTTAAATAGGAAGAGATAGCCCAAGAATCAGCAGATGCTTCAGAATGACTCCTGTGAAAGAAAGATAGTGAGTCAATCAAGCAAGAAGAGACTTGGAAGAACAAGAGACCTTGCAGGGAGCAAGGGGAAAAAAATGCCTAAAGTTCTGTAGTTACTATCCTCAGACAACCTTCGAAAAGATTTCACAGCCATTGAACCATTAAAAAAAAAAAAAAACCTGGGTGGCTCAATCAGTTAAGCACCTGCCTTTGGCTCAGTCATGATCTTGGGGTCCTGGGATTGAGCCCTGATTGGGCTCCTTGCTCAGCGGGGAGCAGCTTCTCCCTCTGCACCGCCCCCCCTCCCCACTCCTGCTCTCTTTCTCTCTCTCACTCCATCTCTCTCAAATAAAGAAAACCTTTCTTAAAAAATTAAAATATAAAAAGATCCTGAAAAAAATCCAGAACACTCAGAGAAAATGAAAATTAAATGATAGGAGAAATTTTATAAGTGCAACAGGAGGTTTGGAAGCCAAAGTGGAAATAATGTTCCAGGAAAACAGAACAAAATAAAGTAAAAAGTGAGAAAAGTGAAATTCGAAATTAGTCTCAGAAGTCAATCATCCAAGTAAAAGGAGTTACAGAAAAGGGGGAGGATATGATGAAAGGAATAAGAAACTGATCAACACAAGGAATTTCTAAAATGTAAATGCACACCACTTTCCAACAGAATGAATGAATAAAGATACAATGTAAAATTTTAGAAAAATGTTGAACAAAATCACCTTTACAAGTTTCCAGGAATGGAAGAGAAAGATCAAAACACAGAATTGGAAATTAAAATGGCAGCTATTTAATATGGAAGTGAAAATAACATGGAGCTATGCCTTTAAAATTCTGAGGAAGGAAGACTTCCACCCTAGAATTCTTCTAGCCTAGAATGTCCAGACCAAAAAAATTCAAGTCTGAGGGGCTGAATAAACGTTTTTTCAGATAAGTGCATTCTCCAAAGATGACCTCCCTTGTAATTTTTCTCAGGAAGCTACTAGAGTCTATGCTTCAGCAAAACAAAGGAGCAAATCATAAAAGAAGTATAGAATCTAGGTAGTAAAGAATCCAGCTCAGGGAATCCTCAGGTCAGAGGTTGAAGGAGATTGAGCATCCAAGGCTGATGGGTGTGCCACTGGCTCAAAAAAGCAACCAGTCCAGATTAGAGCCAAAGGACAACACCTTTCAGGAAGTCTATCTCTAAGATAATAATGATTAAGTCAATAGGTTCAGACACTTCAAGAGGAGTTTTATCCTTCTATTGGACTGTTTAGAGGCTCATAGAAAATTATAAGTAACAATTATTGGGGCACCTAGGTGCCTCAATCAGTTAAGCATCTGACTTCAGCTCAGGTCATGATCTCAGAGCCTGGGGATCGAGCCCCAGGTGGAACCTGCATTGGGCTCCCCACTCAGCAGGGAGTCTGCTGGTCCCTCTCCCTCTGCTCCTCCCCACACTTATGCATATTCTCTCTCTCTCTCTCTCTCAAATAAATAAAACCTTTAAAAAAAAAGATTTTTTTTTTCATTAGAGACACACAGAGAGAGGCAGAGACACAGGCAGAGGGAGAAGCAGGCTCCCTGTAGGAAGCCTGACGTAGGACTCGATTCTGGACCCCAGGGACCATACCCTGAGCCAAAGGCAGACGCTCAATCGCTGAACCACCCAGGCGTTCCTGTAAAATCTTTTTTAAAAAGTAACAAATATTAATCTTAAGGGAATGCAGTTACATAGCACGAAAATGTAATCACAGAACACTGCATGGCTTGTCTCAAATAACATTTCCATAAACTTAATAATTAAAACATTGAACATTAGACTAATCAAAAGGCATAGTATAAATTTATTGAGACAACAGAGGAAGGGGTATGATGGTGACGGTTGGTGGTGGAAAAGGAACAGGATATAAATCCTCGTTTTTTAAAGTATGAAGCCAACAATATTCCAAACTTAAATAGGAAATAGGAATATAAACACGTCATCTAGAAATCTGAAAGTAAATATCCAAAGGAACAGCTTTAAAAGTCAAAAACACGATTACCTGTTGTAAATGTGCATGGGGAAGGAGGACTACAGGACCAAAAACTATATCCATATAATCATTAAATATAGTTCTATTTAAAAAAAAAAAAACTTGGGGATCCCTTGGTGGCTCAGCAGTTTAGCAACTGCCTTTGGCCCAGGGCATGATCCTGGAGTCTCAGGATCAAGTCCCACATCAGGCTCCCTGCATGGAGCCTGCTTCTCCCTCTGCCTGTGTCTCTGCCTCTCTCTCTCTCTCTCTCTCATGAATAAATAAATAAAATAAAGTAATAATAAATAAATAGATGATAGATAGATACTTAAGGGAAACTGAGCAAGCTAGGATCTGGCTAAGTGGAAGGAAGACAATTCCACTCAACTTTTATGTCTGAAGTAAAATGATTGACCACAAAGCTCACAACCCAATGGGAGAGATGTGCAGCCCAGCTAGGAATGATGCCTTTGAAAAATCACAGATAGATCCATTTGTTTTCAGGCTTAAGAACATATTTGGATTTCAGATGGCTGGTGGGGGGTGCGGGGGGAATCAAGCAACTCTGGAAAGAATAGCATGAAAGAAGAAAGACTCAGCAATGCACATGGCAATTGTCCAGACTATGAGGATTTCAGCCTGGATGGGGGACTCTTGAGTTGAGGGTTAACATTACATAGGGAAAGCCAGATTTCACTTTGGGGAGTTTGTAGGCTCTGGGCCTTTTGGCCAACATCTCAAGTGAGGCTCCTGTGGATATTAATATCATAGAGCCATGCACTGACCAGAAACTTAATCGTGAAGCCTCTGAAATTAGACTATTACAGAAACCCAACCCTACCTTCCAATGCAATGCCCTTACATTTTTTTTGTGGTCCCTCTGCCCCCATGCTCAGGAACCAATGGTAAGGCCAGCAAAATTCTAGCAGGATGAATTCTAGAGCCCAAGCAAGCTTAGATAGTAGTATTATATCAATGTTAATTTTCTGATTTTGATCATCATACTATGGCTAGTCATGAGAATTCCTTTTTTTTTTTTTTAGAAAATGCACAGTAAAATGTTTAGAAATAAAAAGGGAATCACGCTGCAAGTTAGTCTTAAACAGTTCAGAAAAAAGGTGTGTGTGTGTATGTATGTATGTATATATACACATACACACACACATCCATCTACACACACACACACACACAACACATGTCCATCTATATACAGAGAAAAGGATATAGCAAATGTAGCTAACATATGGGGAGTCTGGATAAAAGATATCCAGAAATTGTTTGTACTCTTGCAACTGTTCCATAAGTTTTAAATAATGTAAAAATCATATATAGAGAGAGGAAATGATGCTTCAATGCCACAACAAACAATGCTTCAATGCCTCTTCCTAAAAGAGGCCTCTGGGCATGTACTCAGATAATCATATATTGGGAATGAGTAGTGGACCCAGATCTTTAAAGAGCTGCTGTGCACAGTCTTTGATACCCAGAAAACTAAAGCACCATTCTGACCTCCTGTCAGAACAGAGGTATTTGGGATCAGGTAATAAATGGATTTCAAACCCAATCCTACCCATCTCACAATGGGTCTACTGGGTCCATAGAGCTGCCTACTGGTCATTTCTGCAACTCCTATGTATGTAAATGGAATGGACATACTAATCTATAAAACCATCACATTGGTTATTGGTTTCTCAGTGGCTGCTTAGCTCAGGTGGGAACAGCATCAATAGTACTTCAGATCTGATCACTGTGATACTGTGTTTTACAGTAAGAAATATGTATTTGCTCTTCCTCCTGCTCATGGCACAGAGCTTCCCAAACCCTTGGAATTTCCTGGGTTTTTTTAATTTAGTGATTCATCACTTACATATATATATATACCACCCAGTGCTCATTACAAGTGCCGTCCTTAATGCCCATCACCCATTTAGCCCATCCCCCACCCACCTCCCCTCCAGCAACCCTCAGTTTGTTCTCTATAATTAAGAGTCTCTTCTGGTTTGCTTCCCTCTTTTTTTTCCTTCCCATATGTTCATATGTTTTGTTTCTTAAATTCCACATGAGTGAAATCATATGGTATTTGTCTTTCTCTAACTTATTTTGCTTAGCATAATACACTGTAGCTCCGTCCACATCATTGCAAATGGCAAGATTTCATTTTTATTGATGGCTGAGTAATATTCCATTATATATATGCAATATATAATATATATTTAATATATAAATATATTTATATATAATATATTGCATTATAAATATATATATATATATCTTCTTTATCCATTCCTCAGTTAATGGATATTTGGACTCTTTCCATAGTCTGTTTATAGCAGCATTATCAAAAATAGCCATCAGGTGCATATGCCCCTTCAAATCACTATTTTGTATCCTTTGGGTAAATACCTAGTAGTGCAATTGCTGGATCATAGGGTAGTTCTATTTTTAACTTTTTGAGGAATCTCCACACTGTTTTCCAGAGTGGTTGCATCAGTTTGCATTCCCACCAACAGTGTAAGAAGATTCTCCTTTCTCCACATCCTCACCAATATCTGTTGTTCCTTGTGCTGTTAATTTTAACCACTCTGACAGGTGTGAGGTGGTGTCTCATTGTGGTTTTGATTTTTATTTCCCTGATGCTAAGCTGAGCATCTTTTCATATATCTATTGGTCATCTGGATGTCTTCTTTGGAAAAATGTCTATTCATGTCTTCTGCCCATTTCTTAACTGTGGGGTGTGTGTGTGTGTGTGTGTGTGTGTGTGTGTGTGTGTGTGTTGTTCGAAAAGTTCTTCATAGGTTTTGGATATTTCAGATATGTCACTTGCAAATCTCTTCTCCCATTCCACAGGCTGTCTTTTTAGTTTTGTTGGTAGTTTCCTTCACTGTGCAGAAGCTTTTTATCTCAATGAAATCCCAATAGTTCCATTTTTCCTCTTGTTTCCCTTGTCTCCAGAGACATGTGGAGTAAGAAGTTACTACAGCCAAGGTCAAAAACATTGCTGTCTGTGTTCTGCTCTAGGATTGTGATGGTTTCCTGCCTCATGTTTAGGTCTTTCATCCATTTTTAATTTATCTTTGTGCATGATGTAAGGAAGTGGTTCAGTTCATCTTTCTACATGTGGCTGTCCTGTTTTCTCAACACTATTTTTTTGAAGAGACTGTCTTTTTCCATTGGATATTCTTTCCTGCTTTGTTGAAGATTAGTTGATCATATAGTTGTTGGTCCATTTTCTGGGCTTTCTATTCTGTTCCATTGACCTAAATTTTGGTTTTGTGCTAATACCATGACTACAGCTTTGTAAAACAGCTTCAAGTCCAGAATTGTGATGCCTCTAGCTTTGGTTTTCTTTTTCAGAGTTGCTTTGGCTATTTGGTATCTTCTGTGGTTCCATACAAATTTTAGGATTGTTTATTCTAGCTCTGTGAAAAATGCTGGGGGTATTTTGATAGGGATTGCATTAAATGTATAGATTGCTTTTGACACTATAGACATTTTAACAATGTTTGTTCTTCCAGTCCACGAGCATGGAATATTTTTCCATTTCTTTGTGTCCTTTTCAATTTCTTTCATAAGTGTTCTATAGTTTTCAGAGTACAGATCTTTTACCTCTTTGGTTAGATTTATTCCTAGATATCTTATTGGTTTTGATGCAATTATAAATGGGATCACTTCCTTTATTTCTTTTTCTGCTGCTTCATTATTGGTTGTTGAATAGAAATGCAACAGACTTCTGTACATTGATCTTATATCTTGCAACTTTGCTGAATTCATGTATTAATTCTAGCAATTTTGAGGTGGAGCTTTTTCGGTTTTCTACATAAACTACCATGTTGTCTACAAATAGTGAAAGTTTAACTTCTTCCTTGCTGATTTGGATGCCTTTTATTTCTTTTTGTGATTTCTGATTACTGAGGCTAAGATCTCCAGCATTATGTTAAATAATAGAGGTAAGAATGGACACCCATCCAAGCTCTCAGTTTTCCCCCATTGAGGATATTAGCTGTGGGCTTTTCATAGATGACCTTGATGATGTTGGTGATGAGGTCTGTTCCATCATAGCTACTTTGTTGACAGACAAAACCCTTAGAATTTAATGTGATGAGTGCAATAAAGTTAGCTTTTGTTAGGTTAATGAAGCGACTACAGGAAAGTACTACAGAAGGAGTCTGGTCACCAGTGGAGCCAACTAAGCAATTAGACATTTCAAATTTTCAGCGCTAATGTACCACCTCCCCCCACCAACTCCTGGAAGGGGAGAGGTTGAAGACTGAGTTCAATCACCAATGGCCAAGGATTTAATCAACTATGCCTGTGTAATGGAAGCCCCCATAAAAACCCAAAAGGAGGAGGCTTGAAGAGCTTCCCAGTTGGTGAACATGTGGAGAGGCCAAGAGAGTGTGGAAGCTCACCACCCTTTCCCTTGCCCTTTGCTTCTCTTCCATCTGGCTGTTCCTGAGTTAGTCCTTTTATAGTAAGCAGGTGATCTAGTAAGTAAAATGCTTCTCTGAGTTCTAGGAGCTCTTCTAGCCAATCAACAGAACCCAAGGAAGAGGCTGTTGAAACCCCCTATCTACAGCTCTTCAGAAGCCCAAGCGGCAACCTGGACTATAACTGGTGACTGAAGTTGAGGATTAGGGGGGAAATTCTCATAGACTGAGCCCTCAATCTGTAGATCTGACACTACCTCTAGGTAGTGTCAGAATTGAGATAAATTGTAAGACACCCAGCTGGTATCAGAGAATTGCTTGGTGGTGTGTTAAGAAAACACAAACACATTAGAATTGGTGTCAGAATCATAGCCGGTGATCAGAAGTAGAATCAAAACAAGAATTGTAATCACTCAGTTATGCAACTACTTTTAAGCAGCTACTTTATAAAAGCTAATTCAGCTAGGTACTTTGTTTCCCCAAGGGTATAAACAGAACCAAGTAAAATAAAACATGCTCATTAGTAGCTACAAAGGCAGTTTGTGATGAGTTCCTTGAAATTCATAGCATAGCGTAATGGGAAATTAAGACCAAGGATAAAATTGGAATAGTATTTAATTTTGTCTTGAATAGATAAGATTTTGGCAGGTAAAAGGACAGGAGAGTCAAGATTTTTCCTGCTAAACTAGCTAATTGTTTTTCAGATATATTCTAATTGCAAAGTAAAAACAAACCTATCACCACTATAGGATCAACAGTTCAAAAACATAAATCCAGCTGGTGGTGGACCAAGGATGTCATTGTTATACAAAAAACAGTGCCCATGTGGGAATTCAAGTTCAGAGCTGCACAAGAGAAAGTCTGCCAGGGAAAATCAACTCCTTTTCCTGGTGCCATACCAAACCCTGCACTGAGCAACCTTGAAAGTCCTTCAATTCAAGGGGAAGGCATTCAAGGCAGCAGGCTCCACACAGGTAGTTAAATGCGGAGGCTGTGCTCCCTTGATTTTGTAGCCTTAGAAAACAGGGCCATTCCATTACTGCTAATAACGTAGGCCGAGAAGCAGAGACAAGAATGCTTTGCTTTTGAAGCTAAATCCCCACAGGAAGGCTGCTTTGCTCTGTGTAGGCAGAAAGAGACAAAGAGTTGCAAGAAAACAGTCACATCCTCCAGCACTTTTATCTCCTTGCTGCCTAGCTACTTTCATAGGTAGAGGAGAGGGAAAATTCTTACGGCTGGCCCAGAATAAGCAGGTGCCTCTCTCATGAGCTTCGGGAACACAACCTCTGCAAGGTTTAGTAACACAATCTCTAAAGAGCTGCCCCGTGAGAGAGTAAGCTGCCCTTGACTAGTAAGGTTTGGGAAAGTGTTTCTTACCTCTTCTTGTCTCTTCACGTAGAGTTTTATTTCCCATTGGTTCTTCAGGCTTCTTCCTCAGGCTGCAAGAAGGAAGTGCAAAGTTGCTTTATTATTTGAAGCCAAAGGTACATTATTACGGTTTAAAAATAAGCAAGAAAAAAAAATAAGCAAGAGCAAGAAGTTTAACAGCATCAATTTCTACAACCTACAACCTTCTCACTTCAGTATTTCAACATGACAATCCTCATTTCTGCTAATGCCAATCCAGTGACAGCTTGGTCACTCCATCATGGGTTCTTCTGGCTCCTACAGAGAGCCTCCTAATCTTAAGCCAAAATTTGACTTTCAGTTACTTTGAGCAAACAGTAAGGAAAGAGAAGAAAAAGAATAACTGAACAGGAAAATACTTCCCCGAGCAAAGAGGAGAAAAATCCACCAACTACAGAGCAGCATTTAAAAGAGAGACAGAGAAATAGAGATAGATCTAAACCCAAACCACATGTATCTAGAGATTTGGCGGAGAAGTTCAGATTTTCAGATCTAGTAGACTAAACAGTGTAAAAAATTAACATGAACAAAGGAGATTTAATAGAGACCTGTAGGTATACTACTAACTTTGTATTCTTCCAAAAATAGACATTCTCAAATACTTTCGGAACAAAATTTGTTTAGGTATTAGATTACTGAAAGCCTTTTAAGACTGAGTATGCAATAAAACTGGAAACAAGTAACAAATACTTATTTCCAAAATAACAGAAACAAATATGCACATATAAGCCACTAGACATTTTTTTTTTTAATTCTTGGTTCAGAACAAAAAATAAACTCTAAAGTTACAGACTGTCCAGAAATAATGAAACTATTACTAGGAATAAGCATTCAATTGTTACCTGTATGTCACTTATCTTTAAACTACTTTATACTTAATCCTCAAAACACTATGAGGTAGAGGCTATTACTCCATTTTTCAGGTGAGGAAACAGGGACACATGGAGGTCGAATAGCTTACCCAAGGTCATATGGGTAGTAAGTAGCAGTATCAGAACTTGAACCCAGACATTCTAGTTCTAAAGCTCACATCTTTAACTACTAGACTGTAAAATTCCATAAAACCCTACAGGAATGGCCAAGGTCATAAAGAATAAAACTCATACCCTTAGTAGCTTTTTAATTTTTAAAAAACAAATTAGGTGACACAAGATTGCAACATGATGGCAGACTTAGTAAATGATCCTATTGCCTCCTTCTGCGCTAAATGGGTAGTGGAAGAAAAAAAAGAAGAAGAAAGTGGAAATCTTTCCCTGGCTGAAGATTTGTCAATGTCTGTGTTATGGTGTGGAGGTGGACATGAACATTACATTACATGTTACGATGTTACATTACATCGAACATTATATGTTCAAGCGTCCTCGAACATTACATAGACACCAGCTAAGGACTGAAGAATCATGGCTTTGACTAGCAATTCCACGAGTATTACAGCCATCTGTCCATACGCAGTCAGAATTACTTCTGCATATGTGGAGTCAAAATTGAGTTCTGTGATGACATCTGTAATGATTTTGACTACTCACTTGCTAAATTGCTATAAATGGCGACCTTCCAGAATGAAGTGGTTAAGAGCCCACACTGTATCAGATCTTGGCTTGAGGCTATGGCTTGGCCACTTGCTCCTTTTAAGACCTTGGTAAAGTTACTTATTCTTACTTTCCTCTTATACAAAATGGGAAAAACAATATCTACCCCCACCACACCATCTCCTGAAGTTGTAAAAACTAACTCTAAAGCATAAGGTACCTGGAACAGAATAGCTTCATTCTCTCACTTGATACATGCTCCACACATCATACACAACACTGGAAAATAAACGGCTATCAGCAGACCAAGAATTGAAGATTTTCCACCCTCCAAAAGTCAGAGTAGACAGAAAGACATTGTCAGAGGAAACCATAAGACTTCAGAATCTTTTTAATAATACACTAGGGTATTTGGACAAGCTTCTTGATAACAAAACAAAAACAAACCTAAAATCTCTCGGTAAAATGTTAAAAAATAAAAAACAGATACAGCTTTCTTAAAAGTAGGAGGAGCTAACAACACAGAAATAACCAGAAGAAAGGGGACTCTGGAGATAAAAGAGCACAGAAGCCACTTTTGTCCTAAGGCGATCTGTTGTACCCATTAGACTTGAACTTGCATGTGAAAGGCTTCCTGTTGCAGAAGGGACAGATGTCAAAACTCAGACTCACAGGAGATAGTATGTCTAATGGGAGACTCTCCCCTCAATAAGCCAGGATCCACAGGTGAGGATGAAGCAGAACAATCCAGGCCTTCTGTGAGATCTTGCATTCAAGAGAGACCCAGAACTCAGGGCTCAAACTAGGACTAGGGTCATTCTGGACTAGAGTTGCCCTCAGGTGCCAAGCAGAAGCCAACTCGAATGCTCTCTGGAACACTGTAGCTTTGTTTTAGGTCCCCACTGGTTCTTAGAGATACTCCAAGTACAATAATCCAGAACCAGTGAGGAGGATGCACACTAAAAACAGGTTACCTCGAGGGAAAAAGGCAGAAAGGGGCGTGTGTGTGTGTACACACACACATACACAAACACAAGATCTGGCCTGACTATAAAAGAAGCCCACTTATTATGTTTAATGAATATGTACGCTATGCCTCTGCAGGGAACGCAAAGTTTTTATCAAGTGATCTTGCAAACGAGAAAAAGAATCAAATAGAACTTCTACAATTAAAAAATGTGATAACCAAAGTTAAGAAATCAGTGGTAAGGTAACAGAAGATCATGAGCAGAGATAAAAATCAAAACAAGTTATCCAGAACATAGTCCAGAGAAACAAAGAGGAAAATGGGTAAGAAGTAAGAGGTACAGATAGAAGAACAAGGGGATTCAGTCAGGGTCCCCAGGGAAGAGTAGGACAGAGACCACATTTGAAGAAATAATAACTGAGAATTTTCCCTAACTAATCCAGATTCAAGAAGTTCCATAAATTCCAATTACAATAAGTAAAAATAAGTCCATACTTAGACACAACACAGTAAAACTTCTAAAAAGCAAAGACAAAGAGGGTACTCCTAAGCGAAGTCTGAGAAGAAAAATCTTTTCTAAAAACATGTGTTTTATTTATTTATTTATTTGACGGAGAGCGAGCGAGCGTGGGGGCACACAAGCACGGGGAACAGCAGGCAGAGGGAGAGGGAGAAGCAGGCTCCCCGCTGAGCAGGAAGCCACTGCAGGGGATCCATGTGGGGCTGGATTCTGGGACCTGAGACCCCGGATCATGACCTGAGCCGAAGGCAGATGCTTAACCCACTGAGCCACCCAAGCACCCCCCAAAACAACAGATTTTGTTAAAAAAGGAGTGCTGGACAGACAGCAACCATACCAAAAAGAGTAATCTTTTAGTATGCTGAAGATCATTATCAACCTAACATTCCCAGTGAAAATATTTCTAGAACCAAGATGAAATCAAGACATTTTCAGAAAAAAAAAAAGTTTATCACCCAAAGGAAAATCTAAAACATGCTCTTTGGGTAGTAGCAAATATGATCCAAAATTGTTGATCAGACATGTGAAAAGGACTTGTGAGTTCATGTAAATAAACCCCAAACGCATAAAGTAGGTCTTGTGTGTTCTAAATATAGAAAAGTCATTGCCTTTTTGGAAGGAGGGTAAAGTTACCAATTAACTTTAGACTTTGATACATGTTGCGATTTTTCAAGATAACATATAAGAGGAACAGAGAAGGAATGTATAATGCCTAAACTAGTAGGGGAAAAACAGAATTATAAAAAGTTAAAAGATGCAAGAAGCGAGAAAATCCAACAACACAAGAGAAGTACAGAGAACAAAGTAAGGTTAGATTTAAACCAAATAGGGATCCCTGGGTGGCGCAGCGGTTTGGCGCCGGCCTTTGGCCCAGGGCGCGATCCTGGAGACCCGGGATCGAATCCCACATCAGGCTCCCGGTGCATGGAGCCTGCTTCTTCCTCAGCCTGTGTCTCTGCCTCTCTCTCTCTCTCTCTGTGACTATCATAAATAAATAAAAAATTAAAAAAAAAAGATGTAAACCAAATAAAAAAGTGATCACACTTCATTTAATTGAAACATATACAAAAGAGTGAGAAAAATCTCTACGAGCTGATATTTCCTGAAAAATCACCTCATAAGTGAAAAAGCAAGAGGCAAAAAATTACCCGTCATCTTTTGTGTAAGAAAGGAAAGATAGAAATACACATGCTTATTTTTTGCAAAATAAAACAAAAGGTAAATGAGAAATAAAATCAGGGGCCTATGGGGGAACAGGGTATTGGTATCTGTGAAGTAGAAGGGATAGAGAAGGGAACAAGTATACCTAAGTATAACTTTTCATATAGTTTTGACTTTTGAACCATGTTAATATTTTATGCATTCAAAAAATAAATTCAAACAAGAATGGGGAAAACATGAAAGTTGAATGCAAATAGAAACAAAAGAACCCAACCATATATCACATTGACTGTATCCATAATTATACACATAATTACACAGACGGAAAAAAATTAATCTAAATAATTTCTGAACACAGTACTGACAACACACCTCAATGGAATACAGTTTAGTCTAAGGACAAAAAGAAAGCTACCGAGAAAATGCTTAAGTGACTGAGTAAGCTTGTTGTTGATGAAGCCATTATGAAATATTTTGAATTTATCACAGGACTGGACAAATATATTGTTGGGAACCCAGGTTCTCATTGTAGAAGATAAAAGGTACAAATATTGAAAGTGTACTGAAGAGGAAAAAAAAAAAAAACCTTGTGATCTAAAAATAGAATTAGAGATCTCATTAGTGTAAACTTGAGATTGCTTAGCTTTCCACAGAAAGGACCTGGAAGCAATTACAGCTCTGTACCAAAGAGCACCTCCTTAGTTTTGAATACTGTTCCCCGCTATAAAGGAACATTAGGACATCTTGGAGAAAGGACGGATTTCAGTGCTGAGATGGGGTAAGTTAAGAAGAAGCTTGGAAGACTTTGTACCAGAAGAATAAAGTAGTGCTCTCGTGACTCCTGGGTGGCTCAGGGGTTGAGCATCTGCCTTCAGCTCAGGGCATGATTCTGGGGTCCTGGGATCGAGTCCCGCATCACACTCCCCACAGGGAGCCTGCTTCTCCCTCTGCCTATGTCTCTGCCTCTCTCTGTGTGTCTCTCATGGATAAATAAATAAAATCTTTATAAAAAAAAAAAAAAGTTGTACTCTCAAACCTGGTGGGTACTACCACAAGAACAGGTTTCCTTGATACCAGAGCTTGAAGGAGCTGGAGATGGCCAAACTGGGGGTAATTTAAACTTCAAAATGAATAATGACAGGAACAGATTATAACATTATATAACAAAATCATCCACGAGTCCACCCTCATCCCAAAACTTTACTTTAAAAGGAATGGGCAAGAGAGGAGAGAAAAGGGAAGCTGGTCAATAGAGTAGAATGCCAACCAGTAAGTGTAGAAGGAAAGATAGAAATCAAAAATCTTTTTTTTTTTTTCTCAACAGTGAAAATCACCAATGGAGGATAAAATATGGGGTAAGAGATTGCTGGGGAGCAGAATGTAGAGAAACCCAACGGAGACCTACCTTAACCAGGGAAGCAAGCTTATCATAATGGGACAAATTGTCCCATGAGCCCCTAACACACCCACCGATGAAAACACGGCATCGTCGTGGCCATCCTCTGGTCAGCAATATTTGTGTAGGCCTACACTGAAACATAGAAGGAGTCAGACAAATACAAAGAGAGGTAATAACTGGCACAACTACTGAGGTGGGATCTTGAAAGAGATAGAGGACACAGAGAATGAAAAATCAAACGAAAAAAGAGTCTGGGTCTCTGTTCTTCATTAGTGAAAACTAAATGTTAGTATCCAAGGCTCTTGGTTGAATCCTGGGTGGAGGAAAATGTGTACAAGACCTTTACTGGGACAACTGGGGATATCTGAATGTGGACTATTGGATGATAAAACATCATATCGATGTTAAAAGTGAAATGGAAATTGAATGATTGTGTTGTGGACAGAGAACGTCTATGTTCTTAGGAAATAAAGGCTCAGTTCTCACCCAGTTCAAAAAATGCCTTTGTATGTGTTTATGAATTTTTTATATATATATACACACACACATAAGCATCTGCAACTTCACATCTTCATATAGAGAGAGAATGTAGCAGAGTGCCAATGACTGGTGAATCTAATTGGTGTTTTTGCTTGCAAATTTTCTATAGATTTGTAATTTTTCAACACCAAAAGTTGGGGGAAATTTAACTGAAATATTCATTTAAAGGACAAATGATTATATTCAATTGAAAAAAGAAAAAAGATCCAACTATATGCAGTAGATAAGACAGCCATATTCAAACCCCAGGATACTAAAAAATTGAAAATGAAGATTTTAAAACGGTAGCGCAGGTGGCTCTCTAAATACCAGACAAGATAAATTTTAAGCAAAAAGTATTCCTGGAAAAAGTAATCTCAGTGATTTTTCAAAAAGTTCAATTCACAATTTAAAAATTCTAAAACTGTGTATGTCTAATAAAATGGCTTCAATATCTAAACCCAAAGCAACAGAAGTACAAAGAGAAGTAGAAAAACCCACATCCATAGTGAGAGATTTTAACCTAAATCTCAGTTGTTTACAGACCAACTAGCCAAAGCAGAACTCAAATGAGAAGAAAAATCCAGATATGCAAGAACCTGAAGGTTAGCATCCATAAACGCCTTCTGAAATACTATAATCCTATAGTATAATCCTATAGTATACTCCTATAGTACTTCCTCGCTAAAGAAAAAAATAAGTCCAAAAGGAAGACACAGACATACAGAAACCAAGGGCAAGAGAGAAAGCAATTTAAAAACAAACAAAAACCTCTAAAAATTCATCATTAAGAAAAAAAAATAACCCTAGAATTAGTATCTGAGATTATCTGAACGTGAGAGGTGGCTGGAATCTTGAAGGAACTGAAAGCAGGCAGATACGGTTATTTTGTACAAGAGGACGCTACAGATTCTGATTAACTCCAGAGGATAGAAAAATATTTAGATGCACATCAAAAATTCAAGGTTAACTACTTGAAAAATGTAGTGCGTTGCTTCTGAATGACTTGAGTAAAAAACAGCTACGAGAACAAAAGTAAACAAACAAGAACTTGATCAAAGATAGGAAAGTAACAAAACCAGAAACTAAGCCTGGTAAAACACAGTATGTCAATCCAAACACATCAGGGACTCCAACGGATGGCTCATATGAGGAGAAACAAAGCTAGGAGCTATTTACAAGAGATACCCCTAAAATAAAATAGCACCACAAAGTTAAAAATAAAGAGATGGAAAAAAAATCCACAAACCAGAAAAATGCCACGAGAAGAGTACGATAGTCTCAGATAATACAGAGTTGGAGTCTATAGTCACCCACAGAAAACAGAGGTATATATTTTTTAAAAAATCACAATCCAAAGGGGCACCTGGGAGGCTCAGTGGTTGAGCGTCTGCCTTGGGTTCAGGCCGTGATCCCAGAGTCCTCGGAATCCCGCATCCCTCTGCCTGTGTCTCTGCCTCTCTCTGTGTCTCTCATGAATAAATAAATTTTATTTAAATTTTGTCTCTCTGTGTATCTCTCATGAATAAATGAACTTTAAAAAATCGCAATCCACAAAAATCCTAGCAGTCACACCCAGTTGTGCACTGTCCCCAGAATGTCAAAGTACCAAAAGTAAAAAATCTTCATAAAAATATATGAAAGGAAAATCCGTAAGCGCAGTAGGTCTAATATTCTTGGAATCCACTCCTATATATCCCCTCCAGATTTCTCCTGATTTATTAGCAAAGTCTTAAAACTCTTTAATGTGTAAAGTTATTTTTTTTGTAAATAATAAATAAAATTTATTTTTATTTATTATTTTAAATAAATAATAATTTATTTATTATTAAATAATAATAATTTATTATTATGTCCCAAGAACCTGCTAAGAAGGGACCCTTTTGATCGAGCTAATGGGAGTACGTATGGCCGTGGGGGGTCTGGAGGAGAATGAGCATCCCCCTTCAAGACATCCGCCCCTAGTGGGAGGTGATCCAGTAGGTTTCAGGCAAAGGAGGGCAAGGCTCTTGAGATATTGGCGGGACAAGAAACTTATGTGGGCAAGGCAAGCTTGGGGTGATTTGGGGCTTCAAGATTGGTCGTTTTATAGAAGTCTAACCAGACATTTCCCTTCCAAGTTTTGGAACCCCATCTTTTCCAGCTGATGCCCTAAACTTGAACATAAGAATTTATGTTCTTTGTGAATTTAGAATTTATTCATTGTGAATTTAGTCCTCCTAAGGCTACAATACACACAATTAAAGTTTGTACCTGACTTTTAGCAATATCAGCTCTGTGACTAAAAGAAGCACTAATTCTTGGAGGGCTCTGCTATCCTATAATTAGACCAGGCTCTGAGCTGAGAACTAATGGACCTGAACTTGTCCTTTCCTCTTTGTAAAGCACTCTAGCAGTCTCAGGCCAATCTGCCCCACAACTCTGTTCTTTAGTCCTTGTTACTGAGTCCAGTGCAGCAGTTGCTTGAGATCTCAAGGCATTTGCTTCCAGTGACATTGCATCACAATTAACCACAGGTGATAGCTTGATTCCTTGTGATTCCAGGGCATGAGGCATGCATGAGGATCACCAGAGTCCCATTTCCCATTAGCAAGGAGCAGAGCACTGCACTTAAGCCTAGCCAAATCCCCAAATACCATTTGTGTGTGTGTGTGTGTGTGTGTGTGTGTGTGTGTGTGTGTGTGTGTGTGATATTTATCTTCTGGGACCACTCCCAGTGCCATTTCTATCACTGTGAGTCCAGGCAAGAGACAGAAACTACCAAAGAATTTGATTAGGGAAGATTAATATGAGGAACTATCTGTGGGGAATATGTTCTTTTTTTTTAAGATTTATTTATTTATTCATTCATTCATGATAGACATGGGGGGGGGGCGGTTGTGGGGCAGAGGCACAGGCAGAGGGAGAAGCAGGCTCCATGCAGGGAGCCCGATGCGGGACTTGATCCGGGACTCCAGGATTGCGCTCCGGGCCAAAGGCAGGCACCAAACCGCTGAGCCACCCAGGGATCCCCTCTGTGGGGAATATGTTCTAGGAGAGAACAGGGCTATGGAAGAGCAACCAAGGAAGGAACAAGTTTGGAAGGGTGGCCCCTTCCCCAGAGTGGGATTCAGATCTCTTTCTAGAGGACAAGGCTGCAGCCCACTGGGTGGTGGAGGAGCACTGCAGACACCTAGGGCCAGACCTGGTCCGCAGTGGGAGAGCCCAGGCCAGGGTCACCAAGCCTCCTGCAGGGTGCCCACGAGCAGAGCAGCTGGGCCCGGGACTGGCCATACAGCTTGCTGGCGGGGAAGCCCCCCTCAGTGTCTCACAGGTTCCAGGACAGCCAGGAGGCAAGCAGAACAGGACACTTAGAACAGCAGGGTGCCCCTGCCCCTCAATGTCCCTCCAGCACCCCCTAGTGACAAAGGTGGGCATCCAGCCGGATGGCAAAGGAGAACTGTTTAGAGTCTGGTTCCAGGGTCAAGGCAGAGAAGGGCACGTCTGGAGTGGGGAGACAGTAAATTGGTAACTACGCTGTTCACTCTCCATTGCACCCCCTTTTCCTTCTCCCAGCTATGTAAGTATCCGGGGCTCTTGACCTGGCTCAGTACCCGGAACCCGCATTCCTAGTGGGGTTAGTCCTGGGGAGTGCTGCCTGGAGCAGGGGCGGGGGGCACCTTTATCACAGACGTGCTAGTCCCTGTTGGTGCCTCTGGGCACCCAAACTGCAGCCTTCACCCAAGAACATTGAAACCCAGCGACCCACCTTGCAGCGCTGCTCTCCTCCCGCCTCCCAGGGCCGTCCTTGCCCTGCACACACCGCGGCAGCGCTGGCTGTGGGGCCAGCCCCAGCCCCCCCCCCTAGCCCCCCAGTACACCCCGCCTCGGGCAGCGGACACTCGGGCCCAAGTGCGGGGCGCTACAGACTCTGCGGGGGGGCGGGGGGGGAAGCGGGGAAGCTGGAAGCAGCTGAGGGAGGGAGGGACCTCTGACCTTCATTCAGGAGCCCCTCCAAGCGACTGGTGCTCGGAAGACAGGCCCCGCAGGGGGAGCGCTCCCAGGTCGGCAAGGCAAGCCCCACCACTGCCCCTCCCTGGACACGGCGCCTGCCTGCTCAGGCCCCAGATCTCGGTGTTATGATGATCTCCAACTCTGGGACCCCCTAACGGTTGCAGGAGAAGACACACGTGGCTCAGGTGTGGGGAAAATGTTACCTAGAAGCTCCAGTTCATCCCGAGTCTAATGCAGTCTTTTTTTTTTTTTTTTTTTTAGAAGCCATCATCTAGTAGGGAAAGGAATGAATGTGATGTAGTTATTCTCCTTGATGATGAAACCCATAATAATAAAACTTCCATGCACAGAAGGTCACCCCCGAGACCAGGCTCCGATGTGGGGTTAGAAACACCATCTCATTTGTGTAGCTCCATCCAGGTCAGGCATGGCTCATCCACTTATTCCATTTTACCACTGAGCTGAGTGAGCAGTGAGGCAGGGCCCACCTTGGGAAATGGGGTGAAGGGGGGAAACGTGCCCTGAGCCCGGCCACCCAACCCCTGTGTTCTTTCTCCCAAGTTCCTCGAGCTGGGCCTCCTTCAGGGCTGCTCTCCATTATCGGAAACCTATTTCCTGCGTCCAGAGCTCTCAGACCTCTGATGTCAAGTGGGGAATCTGTTCCCAAACCAGTGCACGTGCCAAGAGACAAGGGGTGAGGTACCATCGCTGAAGTAGATGAGTAATGAAATCTAGCTTTCACCTCTTAAGTGACAAGTGATTGCAATTACTTCATGTCTGCTTTCAAAAAAACCAAAAGAGTGAATGAGACCCTATGTGATCTGGAAGGGCTAGCGCTGCCCACATCCCCTTTCTGGAGAAACAGCCACACTAGGGATCCCCATCGCCTCCACTCCCAGCATGGGCAGACTTCCGGTCTGGCCCCAAAAGATGAACTTTGCAAATCGTTGTGTGTTTTTTGTTTTGTTTTGTTTTGTTTTGTTTTCCTTGAGGATTGGAAAACTGAAAGCAGCTGGAATGGCACATAGTGAGGGTATCGTGGTCCAGAGGAGACTCTCCAGCCAAGAGAAGGAGGACAGAAGAGAGAAAGTGAGGGGATCGCTGCCTTGAGAGTTTCCTTAGTCCTTGGCTGCTTTCTAGGCTTCCAGAGCTGGTCCAATGAGACTGCCACTCCTCTTGGCCTGTTCTTGGATGCCCATGACGTTTCCTCTTGAATTCCAATGCTATGAGAACACAACTTAGATGGTGAATAAGTGGTCCATCAGTTAGCAGCAGAATTTAGTGCCACATCCTGGCCTCCAAAGCAAAACTGATATATCTGCCCTCAAAAGTAGGAGTGGTCAAGAAAATGCCCAACAGTTGTCCGGCAGAGGCCCCACTCATCAGAATGGAGGCCTGCCCAGTCAGGTGCCAGCAGGTATATTCTGGCCGCCAGCCCCAGGATGGCGGGTCATGGTGCTCGGAAGAAGACCATCAAAAATGGCTTCACATCTCCCTAAATGAGATAATGCAGCAAGAGCTTACCATAAATTATCAAGTATGATACAGTCTTCACATTTCTCCTACCCAGACTGGGCACTTCTAGTGTCACCCCACTTTCCATGGTGCCTGAAGTGAGACCCTTCTGAAACACAAGGAAAATCACCCTGGCCTGGCGCACAGGCCAGATCCTTAGGTGGAACTAAAGTAGTCACTTCAGGGGCACCTGGGTGACTCAATTGGTCAAGTGGCAGCCTGCAGCTCAGGTCATGATCCCAGGGTCCTGGGATGGAGCCCCACTTAGGGCTCCCCACTCAGCGTGAGTCTGTTTCTCTCTCTCCCTCTTCCCGAGCTTGCACTGTCTCTCTCAAATAAATAAATAAAAACCTTAAAAAAAAAAAGTCACTTCAAACATTGGTTGTCCTGTATTCACATGAGTCAGAATGAGGCAGAGTGTGACCATCAGAGCAGGGAGAAAAATGTATCTCTGTGAGGTTCTCGGGGGAGATTGTGGAAAAAGATATACAGTGTTGGTGGCCCTGGTAAAAAGCGCAGGCACACTGACTCCCCATGGAGGAGGAGGACCATTCACGCCTTCACATAATCCCTGTTGAGCTCCAGCAGTGATGTCCATTTTTGCACAGACCCAAATTAAAGTTGTGAAAAACAAAATAGGTAGCCCTTGCATATTTTTAAGCCACTACCTAAATGTTTCATTTTTGAGTTTAAACAGTTGCAGACACTGTCACTCACAGTATAAATATTGACATTTTAAAATAAGACTGTTCTATTCTCTTAAATGTAAAAACAGAAATGGATAGTGAGATAGAATATGACCAGAGGTTGAGATGAGGGGCTGACAAATCCTCTTTAAGAAGCTGAGATGATCAGTATCCAGGCAAGGTGTTAGGGCAAGAATTCTCTAGGTGGAAGGAACAAGTGCAAAGTCCCTGAGGCAGGAACAAGCCCAACTTTTTGAAGAACAGGAGACTGTTAGTGTTGCAGAAACATAGCAGACAAAGAAAAGAATAGTAAGAAAGAGGCTCTAAGAGAGAGAGGGATAGGCAAGGACTGGATCTTGTAGAACTCTGGAGGCCATTTGTGTGGATTTCTTTTTGCCCCTCCCATTCTCCACGCCTATACCCCTGCCCTGGGCCCCAGGAGCCTGACCTGTGTCTCCGTCAATGGGCTTGGGTGACAAGTGACTTCTAGATGTGCTTAGCCAAGGGTGGGCCCCAGCAGGGCTAAAGAGGAAAAAGCAGGAGGATGGGGTGTTTCATCCCCTGGCCACCTTTTCGCAGGGTCCCATGAGCCAGCTGGATTCCTCCAGCGAAGATCCCAGCTCCTGTCAGGGAGCCTCTCTATCCCTGCCTCTCTTTCTGGTTACCATTTTCTTTCCCTGCCTTCCCACTGTCCACACCCCTGCACTCCCACCTGTGATCCCACCTGCTGAGATAGCCTTGGGTACTTCACTGTCTTGTGGTTTCCCTCCACCCTCCCCGCATTGGTCAAAAGCCTCTTCATTGAATTCTTCTCCAATTACCCCAATTGGCATGGGTCATCTGTTTCCTCCTGGGACCCTGCCTCATACACCAGGATAAAGTGCTTACATTTTGTTAGCAGTATTCTCAGATCCTTTGGTAACCGTGTTGCATCTGGAGAAATTATAATACTGTATCACAGATCTTTTTTATTTTAGCTTTTGTTTCCAGGGTTTTTATGGTGTTACAGGAAATGCAATGACTATATACATGATGCATGACAGAACTACGTGGTGCTTGAGAGACAACTGGTCCATTGAGAACAAAATGCAGGCGGAGGCCACGAAGTTCACGTCTTGAGCGGCATTCCCATGCACACCCCTCTCTGGGGAATGCCGTCCCAGTAACTGCAGAGCCCATTCCCCTCTCCAGGTTAAAACTTCCTCTTCACCCTGGTGTTATTTGGAAAACTTTTCAGCCATAACCATATTTAGTCATATTTGGGGTGGGGGGGAGTGGTAAGCCAAAAGCTAAAAAAGAAAAATAAAGAATATGTGTGTGTGTGTGTGTGTGTGTGTATACACACTTCCATAGTTGAGATCAGTTTACTCCTAGCATACTTATCTGGGAAAGCCCCAGTCAGAGGTCACACAGCTAACAAAACCAACCAGGACCCAAACCTCTCCCTTCAACTGAGTGGACACTGGCTGCTTTCATTCATCTCAATCCAAGAAACATCATGTCAAGTCATGGCTTTGTCACACGGTTGGGAGCCTAAGTTAAGTGGCTGCCAGGCCCCGGCTGCAGGAAGACAGTCCATGCTAATCACTGCAAATCACAGCGGTCTTTTTTTTTTTTTTTTAAGCGAGTTTCCTTCATCAAGATAACAGAAATTTACTGACAAAAGGAAACTTACAGCCCAGAGGGAAGCAGGAGGTAAGAGTGAATTGCCCAGTTAAAAACAGGAACATGTGCAGAGGAGAAAGTTTCCCTCCCGGTGGAAACTAAGCCAGGTTGCCAGCACCCTGAGCAGCTGCTCCAGGATTGGGAGCCCCTGCACCACCCCTTCCCCAGCCCCCCACCCCCACACAACACACGGTAATATGGTAACCAGACCTCAGGGCTCACGCCTTCTGAGAAAGCCAGGGGAGGCTAAGGAGCGCCTGGGCTCAGGAAAATAAGAAGCAAAGAAGAAAGGATGTAGAGGTTGGTTAAAAATAAAACTTATCAGATGAGAATTAAGTCCTAAGTCCGGAGAATGTTATCTCTCCCCACAGGAGGGTGGAAAAAAAAATAGGCATGTCAAGGAGAACACGGGCCACAGGATGAATAAGCATAAAAATAGGAGGAAATGACCAAGCAAACGTGCCAACTCTGCAGGAGGAGGGCCTTTCTTGAGGTGCTGACTCTCCAGGACAGGCCGGTAACCCTCAAGGGGTACACAAGAAACTGGCCAACCCACTGTTTCCCGTGCTGATGTATTTTTCCCCTGTACCTTCTTCCAGTCGATTGCTTGCTCTCTCCCCCACCCCAGGCCCCATGTACCTTTACTACCTTTTCAGAAAAAATAAAGGTTCTTGGGGAACTCCTGCTTACCAGCCTTTTTATGGTAGGTAACCTGACCACCAGGGAATTTTTCAAAATCTAGAAGCTGGCAAGTGCTTAAGCCCCTCTCCAGCTGCTCGCTACTGCTTCGTTCATCCTCACCCAGGCCTTGGGCGCAACGAACCGCCGAACAGCCGCCCGCCTCCCCACCCCCGCCCACCTACAGCTTGTGGGAGATCTGACAGGAATTTGGGCTACTCCCAAAACTCCCTTCACAACAAGCCGACCACACCCGGACCCTGTTCTCTTTTAATTCCCTGGAAGCTCACGAATGATAAATAAAACAGTCCCTCCATTCCTCAGCCCAAGTCACCTTCTGCCTGCGCGCCCGCCAGGCATCTGTCGTAAGAGATTCGCTGTTCTCCCTCAAAAAACAGGCACAGAACAAAGACTACTTGTTAAATTAATTTTTAATGACCCTGTGTTTATCTGCTCCTAAAATTATGAATTTCATTCCACAACTGCTCTTAAATCTGCAATGCAAAATTGTGACCATAAAACACGACAGCCACTCTCCAAGCTCCCTCTCTGGCTTTCAGAAAAGAATTACAGGGTGGTCTTTATAAATTTTCTGAAAAATCTCAGCACTCAGGAGGGTGAGCAGCAACCACTTCCAAAAAAGCTGACTATTCTAAGTGCTAAGTTTATCAAGGGTCAAACAAACAGGATTTGAGAAAGAGATCTGGTGCTTTTTTGACACTCATAGTATCTATGTAAGCAAAAGAGCTGTGCTGAAGAAATTAAAACGACATCCTTCTACAAGCCACCTTAAAAAGATTAGGCAGAGACTGCTCAAGTGCCTTGGAGAACTAAAAATGTTTATAAACCTCCACTCAATGTCGCTCAGAGGCGATGAAAATATTGCTAAGACACGGGGGCCTTGCTGTCTTCTCCCTCGCTTTCTACTTACCCGATGGAGACCTGTCCCTAACAGAACTACACTGACATCTCAGCTCGACCTCAACCCCAAATTGGGAAGGTAGGTGTATCAAAAAGAAAAACCTGCTTTCCTCCCCAAGAGCGCGTCAAAACAGGGACAGGAGAGCAGCAGTTGGCATGCTGCCCAGATGGCCCCATCAGGCACCGTGGCTGCCGGGAGGCCTCCTAATGGCACCCAGGAAATCCTATCTGTTTCCCTTCCAGTGGCCCCATCCTGCTCGTGTCTGGCGTTAGCCCAGGGGGCCAAAGTCGGGCCTGAGATAGCCAAAGGTCCCCCGGGGAGCCTGAGAGGCATGCGGGCAAGATCCCATTACCAAGTCAAGGGAGGACGCCAACTAGGAATTTGGTGATTTCTGTTCATGTGGTTGACACTGAATAACCGACATTCCTTTAGAAGGCTGGGCAGGACACCCCTGTTGATAACCAAAACATTATGTAAAATGCAAGCAGCTCGCTCCCCTTCTCCCTTCTCCCGACTCCACTCATTCCTACTTTTCTGTGTGCCATCTCCTCTGCAGGGAGGAGATGACCACCAAAGACCACAAATCCTGAGGAGCAGCAAGTCCCAAGTCAAATCCTGGGTGCTACTCCATTACCCTGTCACCTCAGACAAGCCACCTAACTGTTCTGAGAACACTTCCTCCTGTGCGGAGAAGAGCCGTGTCACAGTGGCTGGAAAGAATAAACAAGTGAGAGCACGTAGCGCAGGCCTGGCACATAGGTATTCTTGGAGTCCAGGGAGTCATTTTACCCATTGTTCTACGTTAAGTCTCTTTAACCTCTCACCCCAGCCTTGCAAACGTAAAGGACACAGGCGCTGGTCAGCGCAGCCTCTCCAAGGGCCTAACCTAGCAACATGGAGAAACAGCAACGTATTAAAAAATCCCATTCAGATGGGAGCTGAGTGGGTCTGAGTAGATTGGTTCTTTAATATAAACTAGCATGTATGACCCAACAGAGTTCAACGATAACCAGCCTCATTTTGAGAAAAACTATTTCTCTCCACTCTGTTTTGACAAGTCTCTAACCACCTGGCTAACTAGTGGTATTCGTTTCACGTCAGAGGGTTCAAGACTGGAGCCAAGTCAATCTTGTCTTATGTTTATTTAAAATTAACTTTACCAAGAACATCCTTTGGGCTAGTCCTTATAGTTAATCAAATATAAAAGTACCTGACATGTCCAAAATCCTATTTTATACAAACTGCTGACCCAGCATGGCATTTCCCATCATTGCTTTCTAAAACACAGGAAATTTCGGGACTGAATGGCCAAAAGAAATTAGGATGACCCAGCCTCGAAAGAACCCGAGTTATTTAAAGAAAAAAACCAAAATCATGTCTGAATGGATAGTTCATGATTCAGACAGCCCAGCATTTAATTGGTATTAACTACTCTACTGAAGATCTTCTTAATGCACTTAGGTAAGACTTTTTATTTCCATGAAATTGGATCTTTGGTTCAAAATTGAATCTCCTGCCGAGGACTCTGCACTATAAAGGTGACGTAACACTGAGGTGGGCTCTTAACATTTCATTGCCAGGAATATAAAGGAAATTGATCAGATTATTTGCCAAATAATGTTTCTTTAGCAGGGCTAAGTCCTCCCCTAAGTGGGCTGTCAAAGAGACGACCAAAAAGCGGACACTGTTACAGTTTTATTTTCCAGGTTCAATCTTCTAGGGCTCAGATTCAACCATGAGAAACATCAGTGCATTAAAAAATTGATTTGGTATTTAGCTTATTAGTTTATAGGACCTTTGTCTAAAAAGGAAGAAGCAAGGCCTAAGAGGTCAGATCTTCCGGCAAGTCCAAATATTGACTCAAGTGAAAGAAGCAAGACACATGACTGGAATGACATGATATTCCTTCAGAATCTTGTCACTCGCATCCTCATGACATTAGCAATCATGGGAAAAAGCTATTTTTATTTTTAATTTTATTTTTAATTTTATGGAATACAGAAGTCCTAGTGAACAACATTCTTTCCTTCTCTTCTTGCTGAAAGTTTTTCAAAACTGTTCCAAAGGAGGAATGTACCCTGTCCTGTCTCCAGTTATTCTTTTGTTACTTAGTCCCAAGATACTCATGGGCAGAATTTTTCTTTGTTCAGCTTTCAGATTCATAGTGATCAGAGACCTATTCCAATAAGTAAACAGATACGGAATGACACGGTGACCAAAGCATTCTAAAACTCTCAGCCTCAATCTGTAAGTCAATGAGAGAAAGACGTGTATAAAAAAATTCTAGCTTGCCCTTTTTGCTAAAGATGCAGGAAATGAATCAAACCATGAAAACACCAAGGTAGGAGAGCAAGTTTATTCAACAAGTATTTACTGAGCCTTTAATGTGCCAGGCACTATTTTAGGTGCTGCGAATACATTCCATTGATGAAAAACATACAAAAATCCCTGTCTTCATTGTGCTTACACTCTAGAGGAAGGATACAAGACAAGAAACGTAATAAATAAGTAAATTACATAGGAGGTTAGAAAGTGATAATTACTATGAAAAAAAAAATAGAGCAGTTGTGAGAATGAAGACAAGTCTTATCTGGAAATTTTCCAAAACCAGAAATGGGAAAAAAAAAATAAGTTTCTTTCTTGCAAAGTGTATATTTTCTATAAATGACAAAAGAATATATTTCTGGCTCTTTACTGTTTATGGCATTCGTATGCAAGAAACTAAAGGGATTTAAAGATATGAAAATGGAACTGAAAACCAGAAAGACTAACTCTCCTAAAACAGGTGTACAATCCGGAGTTCTTGAGTTTGCTGCATTAGCAGGACCTCCCACATTCCTAGTGAATTCCAGGATTCTGGACATTCTGCCAGACACAGTGGGTCCGAGAGTCAATTCCGTTGAGGAAAGGCTCCTAGGGACAGAAACGTGTAGACACACTCAAATAGTCTCACGGGATTCTCTTGATTCATCTCCATTTCCTTTTTAAAACACAACACCCCGTTTTTTGTTATTTTCTCCTTCTGTTAAAGAAGGGTGAGCGCATTAAAAAAAGAAAACTGAAACATGGGAATGCCTACATTTCCAACCCCACTGCCATTCGCAGACTGTCCAAGATGCACACAGGCTTGTCGGGTATTGGCCTTTTGATACCATTACCAGACGTGGTTGCTTCTGAACTACCAACCAGGTAGGTTCTTTTCCCCCCTTTGACTGAAATTCAAATTCCATTTCAACAAAGTAACCCAAACAATTAAGGTCTAGTTTTTGCCTCTGGGAAATTAGGTTCTCTAAGGTAGAAGTGAAAGTAAAAAATAGATGGTGTATCATCTCTGACCAGAAAGTCCTATTTTCAGCAAAATGGAGGAGAGGCAGAAAATCTAGGTTTCAGGACCAGGAAAAAAAAAAAAAAAAGAGTGTCCACCCACAGGATACTTATAAACTGATGACTATGACAGCAGCCCTTTCTAGAGTAATAATGTCATTAGGTTGTGATGATTCTCCAGAAACCCCAAAAGCCCTGGATTAAGAACATCTGGAAATTGTTCAGATGACACAAATTTCTGTTTCCTGCAGTTAAGGTTTCACGGATGCCTCTCTGTGGCATCTGTCACCATTTTGTTTTTCTTTGCAAACCTCCTCCTTTCAAATCAGGAAGTGTACATAAAGTGCAAGTAAGATTCATTCCCTTGCCCATGCTTCCAGGATCTTGTTTTGGTAGCCAGTGTTATCAAATCTATCAGTTAAACCGCTGGCCCGCTGGGTCATCTGCAGGTATTTCTGGAGTTAGCAAAATGAGTTCATCTGGCAAAGAGAGTGTCTGAAGGTGGATGCAGTCTTGGCAAGAAAACACAAAGTACCATATGCAAGACAGGGATGTGAATGATGCAAGCAGTCGGAGGGGGCTTCTTGTCACCAAGTCACTGAAGAGGCCTTCTTTGGATCTCAACTCTTAAAGAGATCTCAGGAGCCATGACTAAAACGAACGAGGTCAGCGGATTTCAGAGCACAGTCAATCCTCGGTGAGGGCAGATTCCGTTTTCCCTGGGTTGGAGGCAGAAAAGAAAGAGGGTAAGGAGCCAGGTCTGATGAGTTTAATGCCACAAATGGCATCAAAAAAGCCCCCAGTGAATACTTCCTATCTTATAAAGGTGAGCATGGTGCCCCTTGACAAGACAGGACAGGAAAACACAATGTGTTTTCTTTGGGTTTTGATAGGAGTATGGTCCAAATGGGTCACATGTTAGGTAACATTACGTACATCTTTATTTCAATCTTGGATGAACTTTTCTTGATTACTATGCCAATGGCCACTGTGACTGTTCAAGAGAAGGATACAGTAAGTAATATTTCCCATATTCAGTGGGCCAGAAGCTTACCTTTTACAACCAACCCTCCCCCCCCCCGCAAGACCACAAACAAGCAGGATGAGTGTTTCAATACAACATATTTTGGGAAATGCTGCCTTACAGCTGGAGGCAGGACAGGAATGGTATTAAGGCTGGAGGGGACAGGAACCGTGCAAAGTCATATTCGGTTTGTATTATGTGAGCCCAGTGTTTGTAGAGAGAGTCATACTGCCACATCAATATAATTAATTAACCGTTATAACTGGGCTCCAATGTATCCCCTATGAAATGTGCAAAAATCATGGGCCAAACCTTTTGTTACGTTTGATGAGTGAACATTAATGACAAAAAGTTAACTATGTATGGTCATAAAATATGTGGACATTCACAAAGGAGGTCCTTTGTATTTTTTTTCTGATTTTTCCCGCAGAGGTAAGGCCAGGGTTTCAGGATTCAGCCCCTCAAGATGTCATTGCATATGAAGGTAAGCCACAGCTGAGACTGCGCAGAGTACAGCCGACCCTTGAACAATATGGGTTTGAGTTGCACGGGTCTACTTCCGCTCGAGTTTTTTTCCATAAATACAGAGCAGTACTGTCAATGTATTTTCTCTCCCTAATGATTTTCTTAAGAGCGTTCTCTTTTCTCTAGCTGACTTTATTGTGGTACAGTATATAATACATAGACCATACAAAATATGTGTTAACGGTTTATATTTAAGGCTTCCTGTCAACAGTAAGCAATTAGTAGTTAAGTTTTGGAGAGTCAACATGTATATGCAGATCTCTGCAGCGGGGTGCCGAGGAGGGAGCGTCTGGGGTCAGCACCCCAAACCCCACCCCCCACTGTTGTTGTTCAAGGGTCAAGTATGTATTAGAATACATACACAAATGTTACATAAAAGTCACAGGCTGACTAGATTACAAGTCACAGAAAATTCTCAAACACATACTAGTTAAATTCCTGAATTTCTTTTTGGCTTCTGCTCTCTCTTCAGCATCAAAGTACCAAACAGTCATGGCGTATCTGTGAAAGATAAGCAGATATAAGACAAGAGATTTAAAAATACCACCAAGAAACAAAAAATATTTAAGTCTCACATCAGAGTCATTTGTAAAGCCAACATTTAAAGTTTTCCCTATTATTAGAAGTCTGTCCCAATTTTAATTTAAAATAAACTTCTCTGGTTGCAATTCTATTTAAATGTAATAAAACATGTAAGGAATTCCAAGTATGCACCAGGCATTATCCTGAGCAATGGGAATTCAAATGATCTTGTGAATAAATCTGCCTCTTTCTCAAGGAGCTCAGGCTCTGACAGGGGAGACAGGCAATTTAACAAATAATGTAACAGGTCGAGATGATCTACAGAGGAGGGACAAGAAGGGAGCCATTCTGCTAACGACTGAGAGACCCAAGCTGTTGGGGAGAACAGAGAGAAGAGGAGGTGACACGAGTAAAGTTCTAAAGAATGACTTATTTAAAGGACAGGACACTTTAAGCTCTTGGCTTGCTTCTTTAGTTTTGGATACTAACACAACGATGCAACAGAATAATGATGCCCTCAAGCTTTCTACTGTGTTTCCACTAATTTGCTTTATACCATCTATGGGATAGACTGTAATAGGAATCATTTCATGTGTGAGTTTTCAAAAAGTTTCATTTTATAATTATTATTAGTTACTGGAATTTCTACAGCACTTGAGTTTTTTTCAAGAGCTGCCCATCAACATCTGCTACTGTTTCTCCTGTGACTTGGGTCATCAAGAGATTGGGGAAGACCGAGGGAATTCTGCAACAATTGACAGGGGCCAATTTTCGTACCCTATTAAACAAGCCACGACCAGGCTTTGGTAGTAGAATTAGTTACCTGCTCACCTAGGGCACATTCCCATTTGACATTCAATATGCAACTCCGTGTGGGGCTCAGATCTGTGATTTCTGGAGGGGAACGCCTAGAAAGCTTAAATACTTTACACATGTGATTCTAATTTAATTAGGCTTGTTAAGGTTCAGTCATTATCCCACCGAAGTTCTCTCCCCCAGCCCTCAAATGCAATTCAGTTGCAGTTCAAGCTGCACCCCCACAGCACTTGGCCACCACCTGGTTTACAGCTCCGGCCATAAAACAAAGGTAGTGAGAGGCATATCCCAAAACTAAGATTATATCCAGAGTTTTCAGACTAACACTAAACAATACAAGTTCAATATTCAGTTCCTCTGAAAAATCTCATGCTTGATCTCAAGAAGGGGCTTTTAAAAACCCCATTACTGGGACATGATGGGTACAGAGGGCCCAAACCAACTTTAAGAGAAGGAAAGGGTTAAAAGGAAAAGAAGTCAGAACAAATTCCTTTTTCTTTTCTCAAGGTTCTTTCTCTGTTTGCAATAGGCCTCTTGTAAAAATTCATCCAGAGTTAACCATCAGAATTCCTGATATGTGATAGCCAACATTCTCTAGGGATACTTCAACCTTAGATTTGTTTCAGGGAGGAGTGGCAAAGGAAGGAGGGGAAAACTCTGTGGGAAATCTGGAGTTTAGTGCCGCCTTCAGCCCCGGGCCTTGATCCTGGAGACCCGGGCTTCAGTCCTGCCTCAGGCTCCCTGTAGGGAGCCAGGGAGCCTGCTTCTCCCTCTGCGTGTGTACGTGTGTGTGTGTGTGTGTGTGTGTCATAAATGGATAAAGTCTTAAAAAAAAATCTGGAATTCACTGTGTTCACCTAATGGTAAACAATTTGTTAATAGTTCCAATTGATGTTAGTGGCAATAGTTCCAATTGACTAAAGAATCTAGTTGCTTAGTTGCCCCTTTAAAGTGTTACTGCCTCCAAACAGGTTTGCTATCAGCTTTGGGGTGTAGCTGGTCCCTCATATGCACAGGACATCAGCTTAGGGACTTCTCCAGGAGCTGGGTTTTGTACAAAAAAAAAGCTTCTCAGGAAGAGTCATGGCCCTGGCTATTATTACCTGGTTGCATAGGAAGGCTGGACTTCATGTGGATTCCTGCGGTCTGACCAGAAGAACAAGAGTCTGTCAAAAATGGGTTCCACATCTGCTATGAATGACTTCCCTTCTGGAAATATCCGCAGGACCCCACCGTGTAGCTGAGGGCCACAAAGAAGATGGATTATTTACTAGCCTCACACATAATTAACTAACAATGCTATTTCAGCCTCATCTATAAATAATGCCATCTTCCAAACTCCAGACCCGATATGTATCACTCCTAAAATTCTCTTTAACCTTATACCTTGTACTATTGTACTACATTTTATTTCAAACTTAGCTGGTCATCTCTCCTCATCCACTTTACCCCAAGTCATGAAACTCACGGATACAAAATGCAGTGCTATTAGATCCAATCACACAAAAGCGTCAAGACTTGACTGTTTTTAACCTACAAAAACCCACCAGCAATTTCATATGGCTCCATCTAATATTAAGAACAACCTAGGATAGTCATCACATATAACATCCCCTTCAATCAGAATTTACAGCTTTCTTTTGAACTCCTCCAGCTCCTATGTGATCTCATCACTGGAAGTTACACATGCTCTTTTTTCTGAACTCAGACCACCTTACCTACGCTTTTTATTACATGCATCACTCTATTCCTTGGATTACTTTTTAAAAATTTGTACACCCAAATCTCCTGCTGAGATAGCCATATCAAGGTAGAATTGGGGCCTCACACACCAGTGTTTCCATACAGCATAATGCCTACCATTAACAGGCACTCAAATATTTGTTGAATGATTTCATACTTCATGATTTATTATCACTGACCCGATAACTTTACTCTCTAGCTTGTAACACTACCTTTCAAGATTTTAAGAGATAACTAAGGGACATATTCCAGTCACGTTACCAAATAGGGAGAAGAGACATCTGACTCACTGGTTTCCCAGGTTTTGTTTTTCGGACACCAGATAAAATATCCTTGTGTTTTTAAGACGACCAGTATCTCCCCCCACCCCTAATGAACAGGAAATGGAGATGCAGAAGGTTCAAAAGCCACATGAGCTTGAAAAATTCTCTGACTTCTCAGACTCCTAAATCATCCTTAAGTTTCAGAGAGCATATAAATTCTAGACAAAATGTCTGTCAGCATGGAACCAGACTTCATATCTCTATCTATATGTTCAAAAATACAAAAATAAGCCAGAGAGCCTTTGACATTCACAAACCATGGTGAGCCATGGCAAGCGGCCACCAATGAGACATATCACCCCGAGAGGACTGTGTGGGAAACCTCGCTTGGGCTGGTTTTACATCTTACAGTTAGTTCTATTTTTGTGGAATTGTCTCAACGTTGCTGCTGGAAGGGTGAAGTATATATCTTACTGTGCACTGAAAGTCATATCAGCTCTGGATTAGACCCCCCAAAAAACTGATCCCTATTCCTAAAATAATAAATTACCTTCTCTTTATCAACCACTTTTCCCAAACAGAGTAATGATACTCCCTACCACCATTTACCCCCACACACATACCAGATTAATTTCGCATTCATTATTTTCATCTGGTCAACTAGAGTACTAACATCACAGCAGGAGACAAAAAGGAAATGGTGACGTAGAAAATATTCATCCATGGGAATTATGAATCCCAAACGCTCCTCTAAATCATCTGAATTCTTTCCCTAGAGTTTCTAGACCCACACTCTACTCCCTTTATTCTAGAGTACCTTGGCATCCCAATTCTTGTTCAGATAGTAGATGCAGGTGATGCAGCGGCCATCGCCGTTGGGGTTGTCCACGTGTCGAACATAACCTGTCCCATTTCCTGGGTAGCAAGCCACCATTGCCTATGGAGAAATCCCAAGAAAGCTGGTTAACAAAGCCGAGACCATCTTCTCCCACTGGGGAACAGCTGAGTAACACATTCTTTTCGGGTGTTGTGTGATATTTACAGGCGGCCGCAGGCTTCTTAATTGCATGGACAGTACATAAATCAAGATGCTTCGTCATAGAAGATTAACAGCAAAGTCATACCTTATGGTTCAGCCCAAATAGAAAGTGGTTCAGCAATATTCCCACAGTTCTAGAACATTGTAGACAGTAACCCAGCTACCTCATCATGAGGATGCCCTGCTTTTCTCCAAACCTCCTCTTTGAAAAATCAGGTTCTGGGTTCCCACCCTGGAGCCACAAAATCAGAATCACTAGGTAATGGCTTTTTGGGATTATGCCTGGTATAATATCTGTTCTCAAAGCATCAAATCACCCACTGTCTCAGAACAATGACTAAAGACCCTTGCATTGACAAAGAGACAGGAACCAATCACAAATGAGGAAAAGATCAGGCTTGCTCAATACAATGCTTAGGGATTGAAAGAAGAGGGAGGGGTCTGTGCCCCTTCGGAAGGAAGCTGTGCCCCAATTTGTTGGCACCGGCAGCACAATCAGGTCCAATTCATAGAAGAAGCCACAGACACATCTTAGTATGTTTCTCTATGCTCATCTTCTTTCCTACTGGCACCTATCACATCAGGTGGTAACCTGAAGTTCTCTTCCTTTGCCCAAACACTACTTATATCAGCCAGGTGGAGGGACAAAGTAGAAAGCCAAACAAACACATCCTGCTGAAAATTACTATTAGAGAATTACTATTAAGTGGATACCAACCTCTAAATGTTCCATGGGAAAATGACAGCAAGGTGTAGAAAACAATGGGCAAAGTACAAAAGCTAGTTCTCTTCACAGGACACTGCCTTGTTCCTAAAATATTTTCACAGGGATGAGACATATGCAGGGAAGATACTGGAATTGTCAACATAAGATGAGGAAAGGGATATTTTTCCTATTTGTTGGCTACTGCATTCTTAGTGACTAGAACAGTGCCTGACACATGGAAAGGTGCCTGTTTAAAATTTGACAAGTGAACAAATTAGCAAATGGCTCTGTCCTCTAAAGAGTAAGTTTACATTCTACCTAGATCAATAAAGATTTCTATCATTTTATTTTAAGGATTTATTTATTTTAGAGAGAGAGAGAGTATATGTGGGGGAAGGAGCAGAGAGAGAAAATCTCAAGCAGACTCCCCTGCTGAGCACAGAGCCCGACCAGGGGGCTTGATCCTAGAACCCTGAGATGATGACCTGAGCCAAAAGCAAGAGTCAGATGCTTAACTGACTGAGCCACCCAGCTGCCCCAAGATTTCCATCATTTAAAAAAACCTATCTTTAAACATGTATGTAGTTGGTATTTTCCCTCACAAACAGGCAGTAACATTCCACTGGTAAAACGATCTGTCAGGTAGAGGCCCAAGCTAATACACTAGAGGCTCAATGAATCAGCTTCAATGCTGTGGGTGTCAAATCACTCTCGGCAGTAGCATGAAGACATGAACAAAGCATGTAGCTTTAAAGGCTTCACACACACACTGCATACTAGAACAATAAGGCTGAAGAGTAACTTGGCTTTACAGTTATCTTAATGCTTAAATCACCATATGCCTCATGCTGCTATCAATCCCCATATCCTGCCTTCGAACATCTAAAATGTCAATGCAATGTCCTATCTTGGAGCCGAAGTTAGCCTGTTAGCCTTAACCTCGTTCAGAAAGTGGAATTTTGAGGCCACTGCAATCAGGATTTAACAAATGATGGTACCACCAAGCAAAAGATGGTTCGGAGAAAGCTGATTGGTAGCAGGCAGAAATGACGGGCTTGGCTGGGAAGAAGAGATAAATGAAGTCACCTATAATGACTAGGGAATTACTCATCCCTGGAAGCAGCTCTTAGGATTATAAGAGCCACCACTGAGCCAATAATGAAAGTCACTTAAGCCACAAACAACTATAGGCTAGATTCCCTACCATCCTCAGCCTCTCCCCACTGTGAAGCCCTGAAAAGAAGCAGCACTCCATCAATGCTATATAATCTTATATTCTTAAACAGCCCTACTCTACAGAAAAGGTCAGTGGTCTGGATGCCTGCCATCTGGTTCACTCAGCAACTAATTGTGTGATCCCAGGCTTAGTTTCTTTTCTAGAAGGAGGAGCTTAGGTTGGAGGGCCTCCGAAGGTCTAAGACTCTAGCTAAGCAGCAACCCCAGTAGGAGCAACAGGGTTCTTCAGGGCATTATGAAAGCACTTATCTGCCTCAGAATTCAGTTTATAATAAATACAGAAAAAGCAGATACAAACTCACAATAGTACCTCTTTTATGAACTGCTGCTTCTATAAAGCACACATACAGAAAAAGAGCTAGCACATCCCAGGGACTGATTTTGACACAACTTCTAAGTGTCAGCAAAGTGCCTGATTGCTAAAGGAAGGGGAACAGAGAGAACGTTTCTGGCCCGAGTGAATCTTCACCCTCTCTCCTGGTTTCTGAAGCCACAGCATCAAGTTTGAAACAATGGAAGGAAATTATTGTGGGCCTCAGTGGGCCTGTCAAAACTACATAGGCCAATTTTATCAGTGTTTTCTGGACAAGAGCCATATGAGATAGGTCTTGGCTTGGGCACATTCCCAACTATGTGTTGGTCTCCGACAGAGTCTAGAACCAAGAGGCTAATAAGGATGTGCTGAGAAGCAGGGCTCATGTCAACGACCAGTCACACACTTCTGTGCCAATCTCTGCACGGGACAGAAACAAACCCCGGAAACCAGTAGGTTCAACTACATTGCTACCTAAACCTCATCAAGCCCGGGAAGGGATTTATAATGTATAAAGGCAGAGAATGCTTCAAAACAGTAAGAAGAGGCCCAGGGTACTTCTATGACCATGTGACCAACATGTCAAGCAATAACACTGACATTGACCAGAAGGATGACTCATTGCAGACTTTCTATTTGCCAAAACCTCCTGACTGGATTCGTATTTGAAATTTATAGAGGTTTAATAACATATTTGTGTGGCCCACAACAGGACATACAATATAGCCCTATATTCTTGGGTGTGCAAATAAATCCACGCGTCCCCCTATGTGTTCACCATTTCTTCCTCCGACCCCACCCTGCCCCCGCAACACTCCTCACCACCCCTGAAGGAGGCATTTCCAGAGCTCTGTAGCTAAGGGAAATGAACTGACTGAACCCCTCCCAGGCTGGCTCTAGACCAGACATATGTGCTCTAGACATCTCGGTGGCCACGTTCAGGCAGGAACTGTATATGAATTCTTTGAAGATGCACATGAATACATAGAAAAAAATTTTAAGGTTTTATTTATTCATGAGAGACACACAGAGAGAGGCAGAGACACAGGGAAAGGGAGAAGCAGGCTCCCTGTGGGGAGCGCCATGCAGGACTCTGGAACTACATCCTGACCCCAGACTCTGGAACCACATCCTGAGCCACAGGCAGACACTCAACCACTGAGCCACCCAGGCATCCCGGATACATAGAATTTTAATAGCCAAATCCAGGTAGCAAAACCTGTTCCCTGAATGCCACAGGTAGAAATGAAAACAGTGGTTCTGCTGGAGATATCACTGAGCTGCCTTCATAAAAAAGCGTATCTCATCAATCCCAAATGTAAGGTTGAAAAATGAAGTCAAAGATTTCCATTCCAATGCCTACACAGAATGCTCTTGACTGACACCAGCCCCAGCTTGGTCACACATATAAACCATTTCCAAAAAGTGCCATCCGCAACCCCCACTGTCCACTCAGCCACGATGATCATTTTAGACCCACAGGTCGGAAGAGGGTGCATGTGCCCTGTTCAGCCTCCAGTGAGACTCACCACTTCCCTAACAATCAAAGGCCTAGACTTTTATAGAAATGTATTTCACTTTGCTCATGACTTGAGTCAGATTCACTAGTATGACTCGATCTTAAACAAGCTGTAAAGTGGCCTTTGACGTAAATTTTAACTTAACAAATTAAAATATTAATCAACTCATTTTCCTTGTAAAATCTGCAATAGATGTGAATCCGTTTTTAAAAATTTGTCAAGAATAGCATGACTTCAAAGCTACCTGGTAGAGTGACCTTTAAAACCAGTATTTTGGTCCAATGCCAAATGCTAGACCCTTTTAACTGCTGGGCAGAAATACCAGTCAGTCTTTGTAAGGATTTATTTTGAATTATGAATGGTCTTGGGTGCAGCATATTTTAAATAAAATGCAACCTAAGTACAGGATAACCTGTACTTAACCTCTTGGTTGCTTCAGTTTTCTCGTTTGTAAAACGGGTTTATGAAGGTTGAAGGAGTTAATCCATGTAAAATGCTTTAGCCAAGGCCTGGCATACACTAAACGCTGCTTCTTGGGGTTGTTTAAAGTTCCTGATGTGCACAGCTGTCTTCCCCTCACCCAGGGCTTCTGAATGTCTCCCATCAGGGATCTGATATTCTACTTAAGTGCTCAGTAGCTTCAAATCCAGGCCTGGCAAACTCAAATAGCTTTTGGCACTTCCGAGTAACATAAATGATTGAAGCCAATCGGAAATATATGTGCCTGAACTCTGGCGTGTGTGCTCTGCTGCCTACAACCAGGGAATCCGCCGTCCTTTGCCATGAAGGCCCAATGTCCCAAATCTGCAGATTTTAGGAGAAATACAGGCGACTGAACCAGCGTTGCATGTAAACTCTCTTGAACAGCTTTTATCCCAAGTTTTTAATCATGGCCACAAAAGATACCTCAGGCTGTACTCTGAGGTCACTGCCTGTGGTCTCCTAAGTCAAGCAGCTCTGTGACAGCTCCAGAGCTCAGGTGGGCACTCCATCTCTTTTCCCCTGGCTCAGATGCATCCTGTCCCCAGGCAGAGCCCCCATCCCTCAGCGCCATCCACATTCCACATGCCTCCTCCGGTCCTTCCCCCGTGCTAGCTCTGGACAGGGTCCTTCCCCTCTCCACCATGAAACAGTTAACCACATGGACAACTTGATGTGTAAAGACTTGAGAAGTAATACATGAGATTACGTACATTCTTCAGCTTGGAAAAATAGCCAGGCGGCTCATCATAGTAGAAAACGTAATGGATCAAATTTTCTGGCTAGAAATGGGTCCAACTGATAGTTGGATGACAACCGCCAAGGCAATAAACTTGCCGATTTTTCTAGTTGGCTGTGGGTTCGAGGAGCTGAAGGCTATATACTCCCAGGGTCATTTTTCTGGGTGCTCTGAGTTCAGAGCATTTAATGGGGAGAATGAGCAGGGCAGCCCCCTGGCTGCGTACTTCATGTTCCATATTCACAGAAGCACCCACTAAGGAAGGGACCCAGTTTGGTAATGCAAGGGGTGGGGTGGTTGTTAGCCACTGCAACAAAGGCACTAGCTCTAAAATCGAAGATCTCCTCTTTAAAAAGAAAAACAAAAATTAAAAACCAAGTACTCAAGCTGCTCTATGCAGGTAAACCATGAGAAAGGCTAGATAGAAAGACTGGAAGAAGCAGGATCTTTCCAAGTTTTGTTCTTTGAAAAAAAAAAGAAAAAGTAAAGATAAAATATAAATTAAGCCAAGATTTCATTTTCCATGATTTTCCTTCCATGATTTTCCATTTGGCTCTGACAGGGACCCAGAGGAAAGAACTATAAAAGCCCTTTGCAAGGGCAAGGAACTCAAATCCAGAGGACAAGGAAGGCAAACTGAGATGACTGCTTTAGCCTTTTCCCCCATGTTGGTTCTTCCTGGTTCAGGGGGACATAATCTTCAAGGATACCTTGTGGGACCCATGACTGTCACTTAAATTCCTACTGTCCAATACTCAGTAAGACATCTTTACAAGATAAAGGCAACTATGCAGAGCTTTCTCCACGGATTTCCAGAAAACATCACCCTACAAAGTTCACCACTGCTGCCAGTCCCATCCTTTATCTGAAGTTGAACAAAAACAACAACAAAAAGCAAGCTCTCAAGGTGATGATGAACTGCTCATGAACAAGAAAAGGGCTTTAGAACCTTTTACATTGGGATCCCTGGGTGGTGCAGTGGTTTGGCGCCTGCGTTTGGCCCAGGGCGCGATCCTGGAGACCCGGGATCGAATCCCATGTCGGGCTCCCGGTGCATGGAGCCTGCTTCTCCCTCTGCCTGTGTCTCTGCCTCTCTCTCTCTCTGTGTGTGACTATCATAAATTTAAAAAAAAAAATTTTAAAAAAAAGAACCTTTTACATTCATTCTAACTTCATCTAGATTGGCGTAAAGGAATTATTCAGTTAAATGTAGGTACTTTCGAAAAAAAGTAGGAAACTCTGCAAACTGTCACTAGTTATCTTGGCATCTTGCTTGTTATCTATCTTGTTGGTTAAGAGCAAACCTAGCTATTTCCTTCCTTTTTCTGCTTCTAGTTAAAGATTGATGTAGCAAAATGAGGGAAAAAATAGGAAATATGCTCTTGGTGGAGAACGTGAGCCTTGGCCAACGAGCATGTTCCCCTTCCTAAAGTTTCAGTATCTGACCAGACAATTCACAGGAGTCAGAACACCAGTCAAATACAACCAACTGTAAGGTAAGTAATCCTTTCAACAAACCTCACGTTATTCATTAAAATGTTTTCTGCTATTTGATTTCTACACGGAGAACCACTTCTGTCTTCCTCCCTTATTCTAAATCCACACTAAAAACGCCTCTTTCTGAGGTGCCTCGGTGGCTCAGTCCCTTAAGTATCTGGCTCTTGATCTCAGGGTCCTGAGTTCAAGCTCTGTGTTGGGCTCCACACTGTACATGGAGCGTTCTTAAAAAATAATAATAATAATAATAATAATAATAAGTTTGTTTTAGAAGCCTCTTCCTGAACCCAGAACGTTGCTACACAAAACCTCACCTTCGGTTTAGAGCAATAATCATCAACCCCTCCACCCCCCGCCTTGCATGAATTTCGTTGAAATGCAAGAGCTTAGGTAATTCTGAAAATGAAAAGTAAAGAGACATAACCAACTCTCAGTTGCTCTGGTGATGTGAGTTCACCCCTTTTCAGGTCAGGTGAGAGCATCGTGCCTGTAAAGGCAGGAATTTACCAGCTTCACTTGAAAACCTGTCCCCAGGTGGGCTTCCATCCGCACCCTCGATCTGCTGCTCTACTATGAGTTTGGTCCTCGCTTTGGGATCATCGAAACGATCAACAACTACCCAGACTCTAGAACCTTCGATTTAATTCTCCTAGCTCAGGGAGGGCAGTTTTACCAGATGCCAGCGCCCCTTGGGGTTCTTACACTCAAGAGTTAGGCTCCCACCCCCACCCCAGAAACACGCGCACGCGCGCGCACACACGTCTCCCTAAGAGTCACAGGCCTGTAAACTCTGCACTAGATCAAGATCCTACTCCAGGGAATCCTGCATTTCGTGCATGAACTTGAGTGAATCATTCTCCCAGGAGAAGCCATTGAAACTCTGCTGAGGCCAAGAATTTAAGAAACTATTGTCATTCCTTTCTGAATTGTGGTTAATTCCTCTCCTTGGAGAGGGCTCAGCCAGAGCTTTGCAATTAGGCACAGTAAACAGGCGGAGGAACACCGACATATCAATACAGGCTGTTTGGGTTTGCAGAGGCGGCCCTTCCCCCGAGGCCTGGCTGCAGGCCAGCAGGGTGACGGCTGAGTGACAGGGCTACGTGCGCTGCGTGAGGGTGGCAGCCAGCCCACACCCGAGCGCACCGCAGGGCAGACTGCGGAGGGAACCGGCACAGGACAGCCCTCCCCCGCCACCGCCCGAGTCACCAGAGAAATGTTCTGAAGAAGGGCTTCCTTGCACTTATGAGATCCGCAAAAGTCAGCCAGACTCAGGCTGAAGGGCGTTAAGAGGGGCGTCTAACCGGATCCCTCCCGACGCCTTGCTCCACACGGTACCAGCAGCCGTGTCCTGAGGACCTATGCAGCCAGGTGGCACTTTGCACACGCCCTCCCGGTTAATGTCCTGATCACGGGGTAGGTGAGCTGCAGCCAGCAGCCTGGAGTCACGCTGCTCACGGGTTCTCAGCAGAAGTCATTACACCCCCTGCCCCACCCTGTAAGTTATCTTCTTTGCATAGAAAAGCAAATTCATGAGTAAGGCCACAGGGGGTAGGGACTCACAACACTTAACTTCTGATGTGTGAAGCAGACCTCTCAGAAAAACAAAACTTTACCTGCAGCCCTCCAAAGGCTCTGGGAATAGCAGAAAACAGGAATGTTTGTGGTTTGCAGGATTGTCACAGAATTAAGTGTGGCCGTCCTTAACTTCTCATCTGCCATGAATTCTAAAATAAGGGAATCCACGATAACTCACATGTAGTTGGTAAGACAAGATTTTATAAATGGGAAATTAAAAAAAAAAATTACCGGTCAAAACACATCAGGAAAAATGTCTTGAAACAATATCCTTAAGCTAAGAAAAACCAGGCAAGCGCTTTACCTACCATTCCCAATGAATTTTCAGAGTATTAATTAGGGGACACTGCAACTATGCCGGATAAAATAAAGTCAGAGAACTTTCTAGGAAGCCAGCTCTCCTATTTTCATGTGCCTTTTGGTACCTGGAAAAATGTATCTGCTCAATGAAAGAAATGACACACAGCAAATTAGCTGGAATTGGCATTTGTGACATTCAGTAGACGTTTACTTACTGAACGAACATTTGTATAATGGTTACTACCTGCCTGACACCATTCTATATGCTTCATGAATATTCCCTCATTCAATATTCATAACCCCATAAGGCAGGAGCCATCATTATATCCATTTGACACACATGGGGAAACCGAGGCATGAGGAGGTTAGGTCCCTTGCTTTCTGAACCCAGTGAGTCTGTCCTCATCAAGTCACGCTCACCTAATGTCTGGCATTAACCAAGTCACTCCTTTTCGGGGGAACAGAGATCTTCATTTGTACTTGAAGTATCTGAATCCCTCTCACCCTTCCATAATCAAGGAAATTGCAAAGTGCAAAAAAAACAAATGTGAAAAAGAAGCGTGCTTGGTATTGAGTCTGTGAAGGGAAACTCCAAAGTAGGGGGGGGCGGGGTTAACAAAAGCACAGGGCAAAGCAAAGTGACTTTGAATCCTGGCGCAGAGTACCAGCTGTCCACTTGGTCTTGGCTTCAGTTCCTCCCGCTGCAAGACAAACTCACTCCCGCCCTAAACTCTCTGCAGCCCCAGCAGAGCCCCTAATCTGCTCTGCATGCAATTGCTCAACAATTAGCCCAAGTCATCCCCAGGCTGCTCTGCTCAGGTTCTATAGGAGGAAGTCAGCGTCTCTGGACCTTTCCTTGTCAGCTCAGGTCAACACCAGCCAAGGTTTTTGGACTTGTTTCAAAGTCAGAAGATAAACGACCAATTAAGAAAAAAATCATAAAGGAAATACAAGTGTTTTCGTAACAGGAGCGGCACCTGGTCAACTCAAAGGAATCCCAGGGATGAGATAAATTTTCCTTGCTCACGCACAAAGCTTGTTTAGGAGACAACTCCAGCGCTACCGTGTTAACTGGAACTCACTGAATACAGAACTTTCTAAGATCATGGTAATTAGAATATGCTGGGTACAGAACCCCTAGGCCCTAGAGGAGGGGCAAGATCCAAAGGGATAACTTGAAGGGGTAGAAAGTAAAAGGCTCCTCTGAGAGCAGAGTATTGACTATTTTGGGGAACTAACTGCGAGGGGACCAGAAAGGAGTGCCTGGCTCTGAACTGAGGGGACAGGGATCATTAATTTAACTGTCCCCATGTTCTTTCCACGATATATACAAGCAGAAACCAAAAGTAACTCATGGAACATTATAGAACTAAGCATGGTCTTTCCACCACTGAACGCTGCTTCTGAAATATCAGGAAGCATCTGTTAAGTGAAAACAGGTGCTCTTATGTCCAGAGCGACCGCTTCAACTCCAAGGTAGAGCGACAAGGATGACTCTCCGATGACTCTTATGACTTACCAGATACAGACTCAAACCTTTAACTAGGAATCAAAGGCCTCCATGCCGAAGAAGTAAGAAAAGGCCAAGCAGCAGCTACTCTGACCTCCACCAGGTCTTATCGCTGATCCCCGTCAAGCTGGATCTGCGGTCACTCTCCTCCGCACCCCCAGAGAGCCGCTCATCTCGGCCTTCTCAGGTGTCCCAGGGGGCAGCCATCCGACCCCAGAAGCCAGAGGCTTCCATACGGTCCTCGGTCCTCGCAGGGAGCGCTTAATAGTTAGCATGGAACCACCGCACTTACTGCTCCCCAAATCCGGAGGATCCTTTCCCCCTTCTCCTGGTGCCTTCAGCTCACACTTTTTGCAAGACTGTTGGACACACACGGAGGGAGGCAATATCCTGCAGACATTAACAAAGACTCTTCCTCACCCCCCACCCCCGCATGAACGTCAACGGAAGGGAATCAGTTCCAAATTTCGCTCCAATTCGAGCTCTTAGCAAATTTAAGTTTACTGACACAAAATAATAGGAAAACATGCGGTTTTTAAAAAGATTTTATTTCTTTATTCAGCAGAGCACAAGCATAAGTAGGGGAGTGGTAGGAAGAGGGAGAGGGAGCGAGCAGCAGGCTCCCCGCCAAGTAGGGAGCCCCAGGGGGGGCTCGATCCCAGGACCCTGGGATCATGACCTGAGTCTAAGGCAGATGCTTAATCGACTGAGCCACCCAGGCGCCTCAGGAAAAAAATGTCTTAACATGTTTACAGGTGGTGGGTTTTTCTCAACCATCTTCCAAATAAACTGCACACCCTTGTGTGTTTTCGCTGTAGCAATGAATAAACTCAGATCGGATCGAACGATTAAATTCTGATTTTCTTACTAACAAAGTGTAGGAAGATCTGACACCCACTCGGTGTTCAGCCTCCCCGTACTAATTTCACTCAGTGTTTCTCAGACTTGAGCATGTGTGAGAATCACCTGCAGGACTCATGCGCTTCTGATTCACTAGGTTTGGGGAGAGGCCCAAGAACTTACATTTACATCAAGTTTCCAGACAATGCTGATACAGCTGGTCTGACAACCACACTGAGAACCATGGTCTATCCTGTGGCAAAATCAAGGGGTTTTGTGCCGTGCCTCACCCTAGATGATAAAAGGTACCGAGTGATGAGTCAAGTGCACTGGCTAATTAGGGGAGGGTGGTGGGTAGATGGAGGAGGTGGTGGGCACAGCAGGAGGGGAGAGGAACCCCTCAGGCAGTTTCTGGCACAGGCTTGGCGGCGGGCTGCCTAAAGCTGGCAGGAAACATTCCAATTGTAACTCTTGCAGCACTGCTGAGGATTACCGTCCTGTCAGCGGTGGAGTGTGACTGCTAGTAGGAGGCTCTTCGGGAATCAAATAAGAAGCACTGAGAGCCCGGATTTGCCCTCTCAGATGGAAATTCAGTCTCAATTTTCATTTAATTCCCTCTAACCCTGGAGGTCGATAAATACGATCGTATCCATGTTATAGATGAGGAAAGCAAGGCTCGGAAAAACGAGATGGCCTGAAATGTAAAATGCCCAACTTTGGGCCTAGTAGTGAGTACCAACTAAATTAAACTAAAATATAAAAATAAGAATCCATCTCATTCATGAAGAAGAAGTGGAGATTGAGGTCCTGAGACACCACTGGCCAGGGAGCCAGGATCAGAGGCCAGGGTTCTAAGTTCACAGCCCTGGGTTTTTTTGGGGGCTCTCTGCAGCAGGCCCGTTTGTATGAGCTGCCAGGATCCAGGTGTGACCTGGGGACTTTCTGGGACCGAGAATAAAATTTCAGAACAGAGAAAAGAAACCTTTAGAAAGCCAAAGTCTTGTCTCTCGGATGCTCCTTCATAGCATGTTTAACATAATAAAATATAGAAACACTTTGATATCAAATTAGGGGCCATACTGCAAAAGCTCTTTTTTTTTCACCTAACAAAATATTTATAGCTTTCCTGTCACCCTGCCATCCTTTGAAATCAAAGTTCTGTTTGAAGATGAAATTAAGTCAGGCACCTGTGAATTGGGAGAGACCTGCTCCAGGCCCTGAAAGTATCTGCTTAACCGTCTCTGCCTTCAAGGAATTCGTAAGTAAACGGAGGGCAGGGAAAGGAAGGAGGTAAATACAGGCACTTATTCTCCAGGGAGCAGAAGGCAAGGCCTCATGGAGAAGGCACAAAGATGGATGCTGAAGAGTAGGAGACAAATAGCGGAGAGCTCAGTGTGTCTGGCAAATTAGCTTCTAGCATTTCAGGGAGTGGGAGGGAAGGAAGTCAGTCAGCCGGAGAGTGAGTGTAGAAGAGTCAGATGGGGTCAAGGGGGGTCAGATGGGGTCAAGGGGGGGTCAGACGGGGAGGGCCTTAAATGACCTGGTAAGAAGTTCGTTCGCAGCACGTACAGTAGACAATGGTGTTAGCGCACAGTTGGGTCTGTTGAAAGCATGGAGACGCCAGGATTCTTGTTGGGTTTTAGCCTACTTACATTCTGGGAGAATCACATTAAAATGGATGACAGGGAGAACAAGAAACAAAGGCAGGGGATTTATGGTTAAAATAAGTCTCTTTAAAATAATTCCCTCCTCAGGGATTCCTACTATGAAAGCAAAACAAAATTTAGTTAAAGGAAAGAAGAAGAAGAAAAAAGACAAAACTTGAGGTTCCATGGTGAACCTAAAACAAAACAAAAACAAAAATCCAAAACAGTACAAAATAGGCCAAATTTGGACCAATAATACTGCATGCTCTGGCCCGAGTATTTGCTATTTTGTGTTTTAAAAAGGTTTTGTGTAGGGGCGTCTGGCTGGCTCAGTCGGTAGAGCATGGGACTCTTGATCTTGGGGTTTTGGGTCTGAGCCCCACCTTGAGTATAGAGACTCCTTAAAAAACAAAATCTCGGGACACCTGGGTGGCTCAGCAATTTAGCGCCTGCCTTTGGCCCAGGGCATGATTCCGGAGTCCCAGGATCGAGTCCCACATCGGGCTCCCTGCATGGAGCCTGCTTCTCCCTCTCCCTGTGTCTCTACCTCTCTCTGTGTGTCTCTCATGAGTAAATAAAATCGTCAAAAAATTTTTTTTAAATAAATAATTAAGATAAAAAATAAAAAGGTTTTGTTTTTCTGCCCACTCCGATCATTCAAATTGACCTGCAAAACAGTAATGAACCTGAAAGAAAGACATCCAGAACCACGCACACACAGACTCACGTCAGTTCTGTGTGGGGCATGGAGCTCTCTGAGCAACGGTCCCTCCGGTTTAACTAGAAAGATGGGGAGAAATAGGAGGCGGTGTGGGGGGGAAGAACACAGGCAGAAACTTTGTTCTACATGTTGTGTCCGGACAACACAGAGCGAGCACCCAAAGATGTTCAGACTGTTTAAAACAGTATGTCCTTACGACTTGCAAGCAAAACTCAAAAGAGTATTATCCTCAATGCTTCAAAACGACTTCACATTCCCCCAGCAGAACCAGAAATAAATGTCACGGACACCTGGAATTGAGTTTTTCATTCTGTTTTCTTCCCAGTGAAAAAAGGAAAACAAGACTATGATCATAGTCTTTGATCCTTTGTATCTTAGGGCTTTTTTAAATATGGTAATAGCATTTTGGCCTCATTTTGGAAGGAAAAATAATACTTCGTATGCAATAGGCACATTTATTCCAGAACGTGAGAAACATTGATCACTGCATCTCCTAAAGGATAAAAAAAAAAAAACTGGTTTGGCCTAATAAGGAGGTATTAACAGGGCACAGAACATGAGGGACCCTCAGTAAGGAGGTACTGCTGGATGAATCCGGTACAAGATCCGAAAGCCTGCGTTACAGGCTTATAAACCCACGTCTGTAAGGCTGGGACCAAGTTGGGGGAGGGACTGAAACTTATAACCCTCAGTCAGGACCAGCTCACCAAAACAGGAACAGAAATGTAACCCACAAATCATGGTCAAAAGAAGATACAAAATTAAAGTAAGTGCCATATTGGTTTAAGATTGAAATAATCGAGGGAAACAGGGTATAAATTCTATGTATAATGAACCAAGCTAACTAATCTCGCTTGGCAAAGAGACACACGGCTCTGAATCGGAGCCAAATCAACGGCTCCTGGCAATCTGCCAAAACCGAATTCCTTAGTCTGGCATCATAAAATGATTTGTCTGTCGCATTTACAATTCCAGGGCCTCTGGATTCCACTACCCGCTGGGCACCCCTGGCAGTTGCCCAGCAGAATGCATCTGAACTATCATTACTGTCAGAACGTCAGCATTTGACAAACACTAGAAAAATACGACACCCATTTCTTAGAGCAATATTAGTTACCAACTACAAAGTGATACTACCAAGGAATTACCAAATCTGTTCCTGTAATAATTAACAAAGAACTAATAACCTTCTCCATAGTGCTAACCTGCAAGCTGCTCCTTGGTGCTCAATAGACTTGGGTCACAATGTCACTTAATGTACCCAAGGCCACAAAGGTGTGTCAGAGGCAGAGTCCTTGCCAAAGTGAGCAAACCTGGCCCGCAGGCAAGGTCCTCCCAGTTTTATCCTCAAGTGCATGATGATGCTGGGGTGCTCGGAGATGCTTCTCCGATGTGCTCTGCTCATTTCGAGTTAAACTCCACCCCACCTTTAAGCTTCGGCAGAGAAATCTTCCATACATGGGGTGTTTTCAGAATGGAGCTGTAACTTGCAAGGCGGCTTGTTATTTACACATTTGAAATTTGTCTAGCCAGAGTCAGGATACAGGAAGGAATTTACAAATTCTGCTTGAGCTGAGTAAGGTCAGAAAGCGAAATAATTCATGACACCCAAAGGTCAAAGGCACATAATTCCACCTGAAGGTGTTCATCAATTTTAAGTCACAGGTATATTTAAAATTCCCAGATCACATGCTGATGTGGCTGAATTAACCTAACGACCCTGCCTTCTAGTCCACTCACTCACAAAGCAAGCCGAGCCAGGAGAGCCCCTGGCTGGAGCACCTTTGCCCAGGCCCAAGACACACCCTGATCCCTTCTCCAGGGCTTGCGGAAGACCTCATCTCTCCAAATATAAAAACACCTTACCTGCTGCGTGACTGATGGACTGGATAGGTGTGATTTCTCAGACGTCTCTAGCTCTAAAAACCTGTATCATTAAAGATCTGTGTATTTTTGGTCACTTATTTTAAGTATATTTTGGTCACATCTTATTTTAAGTAAACAGAAAAATCGTCGAAAGCCCAAAGAAGAGAAACAAAAATGACAAATCAGTCCACGAGTGGACCGTTTAACCAAAAAAAGAGGGGCCCCTGGGTTGACCGTCTACCAGGGTCAGGTCGTGATCCCAGGGTCCTGGGATGAGTCCCGACCCGCATCGGGTTCCTCGCAGGGTGCCCGCTTCTCCCTCCGCCTATGTCTCTGCCTCTCCATGCTGTCTCTCATGAATAAATAAATAAAATCTTAAAAAAAAAAAAAAAAAAAAAAACCAGAAAAAGAGAAAGCAAAGTTGGTGACAACTATCTCACCCCACCCTATTTTCAGTGTTCTTCTTCTTTAGGTAGTTTCATAATCGCTTCCCACCTCCTTTTGCCTGTCCATGTCCAGGTCCACTGCAGTGCAAGGCATTTATAACAATTTGTGAATAAATTAAACCAATAATCACTGATTTGCCACTTTACAGCAAGCAGATAAAGTGTGGTAGAATGGCAAGGGGCCCAAAAGTGAACAAAAGAAATTACAAGGTAAACATAAACACACCTCTCCCTACTGCTTTTTCTTTGCTCCTAAGTGTCATTCTACAAAATCAACCAAGAACATTATGAAATCTCACCCAATGGGGAAACCTGCTTCCCTGTCACTAAGGCCGTACCCTATAAATTATTTCCTTGAATTAATATCCTTCCTCCAGGAGCTAAGTTATTTTTAAATTCAAAACCTTTTATAGAAATTCCTCACATCCTCACAAGATATTACGGTGCTTCAAACTCAGCGAATCTTCCGCCTAAAATACCTTATTCACAGACTTTTAAGATCTTAATTACAGAGCCACCATGTATGATGTCTAGGCCTCCAACACCATGCTCTAAGGCCTGGACCTTCCGTGGGCTCTGGCAGCTGTTGTTTCATAGGATTCTACATGCCCCACTCCCACCCTCAGCCCAGGTTGACAGGTCCCCTGGGGCAAGGTGAAGAAGCCATCAGACTTACTCCACAGAATGAAGATGGAATGAAGGGATTCTAGAATGTCAGTCAAGTCTCTGTTGACCTCAACTGAGGCTGAGGTGGCCATCGTGGGGCAGCATGGAGAGGCAGCCAAAGCTAGATGGTGAGTAGACTGTGGAGCAGAAATGAAGAGAACAAGAAGAGAAGCAAAGATGAGGGCCATAAAACTCTGGAGAAAACAATTACCACACCAGCTGTCCTTAGGACTTTCTGGTTCCTAGTTCATGGCCCCAGTCTTCTGTGAACCTTGATCGCATTTCCTGCACTTGCGTCCTGAGACATACCCTGATCTTTGAAGATGCCATTTTTGCTTAAAGTAGCTTGTAACCATGATCAGCTCCCTTGAGTAAAAGATATTCCTGATATCACATGAGGAGGGTAGGCCACAACTGTTACTGCTCAGCAGCAGGGGAATAAGCCCACCACCTTGCAACACATTTTCTTTTATTCATAACTTATCCCTGTCATCTTTTGTCTGTACTGCTTCAGGAGGACAGATGTCTCTGTTCACAACACAACTCCTGTGACCCCAACGTCCGGAACTTCTCCAGTCAGGGATCCTAACAACCAGTCTTGTTGGCAAATACTTTTCCTGGAAGTAACAGTAGGAGAACATTAACATGGTCGCTCCCTTTCTTCTTCAATGTTTGGGTTTTGTCTTTTTGCTGTTTTAAGCTCCAGAATTAATCGGTGTGAACTACAGGGATCTTACAATTTGAAAGCAGAAGGGAATGGAAGCTCTCTGAGGCGGGGGTTGTGCCTGTTTACCTCTGTATCCCCAGCCCCTGCCCAGTACCCCACACAGAGTGAACACCACTGAACAAATCAAAGGACGAAAAGTAGAATAGTCAAGAACACAAACTCTGGAGTCAGATCTGGGTTAGAATTCTAATCGTCCTCCTAGAGCCTTGTAACATTCTCAGGTGCACAGAATTGCACTAATAATTTTATGTATGTTATCTTATTTAATGCTCCTTCCCCCAAAAAGCTTTAAGGTATTATTACCCTTTGTTTTACACTTGGTGAAAAGTAAGCGACTTACCTAAGGCCACAGAGTTCCTGAGCCTAAGCCCCTAACACCTAGGAGAAACTGCTGCATACCACTCACTCTGACCTTGGGGAAATGATTTCATCACTCAATTTGCTGAAGATTGTAGTTCTGAAGACTAAGTCAGAGAGATAGTGTTTATAAACTATCTAGTGTTTATAAAGTGCTTAGCACAGTGCCAGAGGGGGCAGACTGCTCAATAAAAAAGTTATTATTCTTAAAGTTACTAAATAGTGAGCCTACAGTGAGATGCTTCAAGCAGGAGAACATTTAGTTCCATAAATTACACGTTCTCTGGAAAAGAGCCATTTCCAAGATGTAGGCAGCCAAAGCAAAAGGAGCAAATTATGACCAATATTTATCTTGGATATGGTCTAAATTCTCCGAAAGGGAGTATAATAGATAAGAAATCTCTTGATAGCCTGAAAGCGATGACCATGCTGGAAGTTAGGGGGCGCCATGCTGCTGTACATTTTAGGAAACCACTTCCCCAGAGGGTCCCCAGCACCCTTGGAGTTTTAGCCAACAAATGGCAGGCAGATAAATTCTAACTGGTGACAACTTTTTTGGCAGGAAGAGGGAAGCCTTTAATATTTCTTCCCACACTCTTCCACAATTTCAACTTTAGGTCCGACATAGAGATTTCTATTTTATTCCCAATGCCTTTGCTTTTTTTTTTTTTTTAAACTTGTTTTTATTTAAGTTCCATGTGCCAATATATAGTATAACACCCAGTGCTCATCCCATCAAGTGGCAATGCCTTTGCTTTTGCTTCATTTGAGATAAAGGACATTCTTGCATTATTCAGTGACCTTTAAAAGTCCAAGAAGGAAAAGTATTTAATTAGGATGAACGGGTTGACACACATAACCCTAAGAAATACCTAAAAAACAGCTGGTCTAAACCAAACGTGTAAATTGGTGATTGTTGAAAATGGGTCATAGGAGCATAATTCATTCCACTCACCTCTGTACATTATATACGTGTTTGAAATTTTCCATGCTAAGACGTTGCAGATAAATTTTGGAAATAAATGCACAAATTGTGCCTTTTAAAAATTTAGTTTCTACTAAAAACCTGCTCAGTGAATGCAGCAGGAAACTGGGTTTATATCACTACTCTGGGAAGTGGATAGGGTAAGGCACTCAGATGAGGGAAGAGAAGAAGAAAGTTAAATTAATGTGAAACTAATATAAATCACAAAGAAATGCACTGCATTTCTACCATGCTTTATTAAGACCCAAGGCCACAAAGCGAGGGAGAACTCTTTATACAAACAAATCAAACTTTTTATCTTCGACTCTTAATAATTGTTGGCTCAAGTCTGGTTTACAGCTGGTTCCAGTTGGCCACGGAATAGCCCAGCCTAGAGGTGATTTTTCTAAAGGACAGGAATGAAAAGCTTTGTGCCAAAACAGCTCCAAGAAAAGCCAGAAATCTAGGTATGGACAAGAGATGACTTTTCTCCTTTCAATTCGGTCACCTTCTGAAAGGGTTAATTGAGAAGCTATTTGTTCTACCCAGAAGATAATCTATAACTGAAGAATCTTATCTAGAGATCTTTTTCCTTACCCAGACATACAGTGTTTCTCCTCCAGTCTGTGGAGTCAATTTCTAGTCAAAGCTAAATACAAATACTTAACTTTCAAATTTGTTAGTGACGACTTTCTACCAATTAATCCTGACCTCCCTCTGAGCAAATTACATTCCTAGAACGCTGGGGGTAAAATTCTTAGCACCTGAGTTGCAATGAAACTTGCAAAACTGATAAGAAGCCATCTGCTCTTCCAGACTGAGGCAACAAGCACTTCTGTAACACTGAGGCTAGCCCCCCGCCCCACCCCCCATTCCGGCCCCAGGAGGCAAGGTCATTCAGTGCAAAAACAAAACTAACCAAGACAAATGGCTTTCTAATCACTAAAGTGATAAAAGAGTAAAACACTTCCATGTCAATCTTGTACAGAGTCCAGGCAGCTGAGTTTTCCCCAAATCAAAATAAAACTTAGAAAGCAGCATTTTCTCCCAAGATTTACTTTATTTGCGTCTGATTAACAAGTGCTTTCAGACATTCTATTCATGTCCTCCTGGCTTGAAAGGCATATAGCAATGTGTTTCTCCCCTACTCTGTCCCCCCACTCCAATGGGTCCTTTCTACCCACTTTCAGTCTTTCACTTGCCCTTTACTAAAAGCATCCCCTCGGTCTATGAGACAAATGAGACAATAATGGTATGTTTTATCAAAGGGTCGATCTTAAACTGAGAAATGGTATAGATATTGTTAAGATTGGTGCACCTTTCTTCTCATGCTAGCATGCCCTGCCTCCTGTGTTAAAGTTTTCTACGGCTCTGGGTGCACCTTGACCAGTCTGCAATAAAAGTGCAAATCACTCGGAACTGCCCCTGGAGAATGGCCGGGTTAGCATTTGTAGAAAAGGCTGAGTAGCTGGACTATCCCAAAGTAACATACACAGACCAACATCGTGGTACCACGGCTCCCGTGTTTCTGCCAATCTACCTGTAAACGTTTCCAAGATAAATTACCACCCAGGGAGTCACTTCTGGCTGTGGCGGACAAAAACAGGGTTTCTTTCCAGAGGTACCTGACTACACTCTCCCCATCACTTAACTGGTTGTTTTGAGTAGATTTCTCCACCAATGGATAGTTCGGAAAGGGAAGGTGGTGGCGTAGGGCTCAGCACCAGGACAGATTTTGCTCAGCCAAGGAGCCCATCTAGTAGTGTGCAACAAGCCAAGGGCAGCAACAAGCCAAGGGCAGCACTCAAAAGTGCAGACCAGCTTAACTCTTTCTCAGGTCAAACTTTGTCACGCCTGCCAAACTCCACACACCAAATGTCACCCTGAAAAACATCACAACTGTCTCCAGAATCCTTTAAGAGGAATACCCTCTGAACACAAATGAGGTACAGTAGTAGGGGACTTTTAAAGTGGACACATTTAATACCATGAATTCGCACGTGTCTCCCATCATACGCAACGTTTCCAATAACCTGTCCCCCATCTGGACCTTTGAGAGCCTCCACGTATTAAAGCCAGCCCAAAACCCGCAGCTTGCCCGGTGCGTACCACCCACGAGACCCACTATTTCAGTCAACAGAAGGTCATGGTAATCATACACCTGAGTCCCTCAGCACGGATTTTCGCGGGGAGGCGGGGTGGGGGAGGGGGGCCCGGGCTGACTTCTTGCTCGTCGGTTAAAAGCTAAAGTTCACTCGCAGCCCAGCGAAGGCAACAGACTACGGGCCCCGAAGGTCCCCAGGCCCCGGGCGCTGCGGCGGCGGCGGCGGCGGCGGCGGCGGCGGCGGCGGCGGCGGCGAGCCCGCGCGTCCTACCTTGGACCTTTCCTTGACGTAGTATTTGCCCAGCCGGCTCCCGCAGTACAGGACGAGCCTGTCGATGAGGGACAGCAGGAAGCTGATGGCCTCGCAGCCCTCCTCGTTGCCCCCGATCCACGTGATCTGGTCGCCCCGCAGGTGCCGCTTAGAGACGCCGGCGCGCGGCCCCGCCAACTGGCCGTCCCGCAGGGCCCCGTTGCAGTGCAGCTGCTTGACGCGTTCCAGGACGCAGTCGCCCACCACCTCGCCGAGGAAGTTGTCCAGGTAGCAGAAGCCGACCTCGTGCAGACAGGGCACGATGTACTCCAGGGCGATTTTCTCCAGATCCAGCCTCATGATGTGTCCCAGGGGCATCTCGCCCTCAGAGCCAAGCTCGGGGATCCCCAGCGTGCACCGAGACCCGGAGCGACCTGCGCGCGCGCAGCCGAGGCGCGGGGAGCGTGGCCCGGGGTTCAGCTACCTGCGGCGGCCACGGCCCCCGAGCCACCGCCGCGCCAGGGAGAGGGGAAAGTTGTTCGAAACTCTGGGAGGAGGGATCCCTTCAGAGACCAGTGCGAGTTGCGCGGGGATCCACGACCTAGCGCCGGACTGGCCCAGCGAGGAGTCGGCGGGCCCCTTTTGGAGATGCGGAGCCGCCACTGGTGCCGCGGCGGCCCCAGGCGGGGAGAGGCGGAGGTCCAGCCCCCGAGCCGGCCGACTCGACGCGTCACGGGCCCCGCCCCGGCCCCGCCCCCGGCCCCGCCCCCGGCCCCAGGCCGCGGCTCCGCCCCGCCCCAGCCCCGCCCCCGGCCCCGCCCCCGGACCGGCGCCCACTCCCCGACTACCGCTGCCCGGCGCCAGTCTCGGTTGTTTGTGACTAAAGGGCTGGAAAACAACCGGAGTTTTTAGAATGCTACCGATTTGCATATGTTTTGCATAAAAGCCCATAACAAACTTGAAGGATCCCAACTCTGAAAATGTAAATGAAATTAGCACAGTTTACTGCCACGGTCTGGGCTGGTCACCTCTTGAACAGAATAACAAACTCAGAAACAGATAGGTGTGCTGAACAGTGATCCAGGTCTAGCTTTACCTGGTGCCTTGCCTTATTCCTCTTTCATCTGCTGTTTGACCCAGGTCAGGAGACTCAAGCCACTCAGAGAGTGGGATAAATCCAGTTTAAGCGAAAATTAAACATTTCCCTAACCCTCGTGTCCCCCCTCCACCCCCCAAAGCCCTGTGTCCTCTCACTGGAGGGGGTGGGGGAGGGGAGAGAGGAGGAGGAGATGTGTACAATGAAGAAATGCTGGATATTATCTGATTGAACCCTGAAAATGCTGTATTTTGCTTCGCTGGATGTTTTCATCCACTTCTCTTTCAAGCTTCTTATTAAAATAGGATGTTCTGAATCTCTACCTTCAGAATTAATCACATGCTCATGTAACAGCCATATAAGTATACCCCCCAAAAGACACACTAAATTCTAGTCTCCAATCTCACCTTTTCTCCAAGAAACTACACTTTACTCAGGAGGGATGGACACCACCTAAAAGACTTTTTTAGTTATTCAAAGGTAAGCTGATTGCTTTATGGGTTTTTCATTCCCTTTCCTGCCAAAGACCAGAGATTAGAATCAGGGGGAAAAGATTCCTAAATTGCATGCAAAGTCATTTCCATATTTTAAATTTTACATTACATTGCGTTCAGGTTCTTCATTTTGGTTGAACAAAGGAATGAACAAGTTTTACAGGTATCATGTATTTTGTACACAACCCTCCACAGCTTTTTCACTTTTTTCTCCTTCCAAAAGCCCTCTCTGCTCTCCATGCTGAGGGAGAGATATGAAAGGAAGAGACGAGTGAAATCCAAGCCAAGAATAAAGAGTAGAATAGGAAAGGCGCTGCTGCTACATGATGGAAAGAAGCACTCAGGGGCCCTTGGTGGAGAAAGAACCTGGGGGATGTTCAAGAGGGAGCAGTCAGTAAGAAACCTGTGGTGAAACTTCTATTTTACTGAGAGGAGGTTCTCTGCCAGGATGATGATTAGCTGGCACTGTTAGCATGACTTTTCAAGAGGAGCTGCACCAACTGGAGTAAAGACTTGGCCAGCCTCAAGGAGCTCTTGTCCAAATTTCCACAGCAGCTTTGTGATGACAGGAGCCCATCATCCTGGGACCCCACCCCCAGCCCCCAGCCCCTGGCACCTAATATGTGCCTAATAAATAGTTGCTTCGAAGCTGGTGTGCAAACCTGAGCTCTGGTTACCTCCGTGATGGTTTTGGACATGTCTGGACTTGTCTGAGAGGCTACCAGAAGGGTCTATTTGCTTGAGGATCTGAGGAACCTCCCCAAAGAGAAGCGCTGGAAGAGAGTCTGGCAGACCAGCCTGGTCCAGAACAAAACTGCAGAGGCCAGTGAAGAAGGCAGTTAGGCATTCTGCGGGGTTATTTGTCTCTTGACTTTGTCTCCCCATCCAGCCATGGGGAGCAGGAGACCTAAAGCGAAAGCTGAAGGACTGACTTCGTTTATGGCAAGGAGGGAAATGGAGAAGCCATACCGAAAGGGGAGAAAGCCCTTATGCCACTTCTGCTTGTCCCCCCACATAGCCAGGAACTGCTCTGCCCATTCAGTGATCTCCCCTTGGGGGCATTACAGATAGTGGGGTAACCAGGAGAGATGTGGTCTGAAATGGCCTGAATAGCAGACTTGCTAGGCCATGGCTTGCAGTATTTGCAGCTTTGGGGTCTGTTGTAAACCTTAGAAATAGATATCCCCGAATGAAAAAAAGGAGGAAATGACAGATAATCCTTGGTAGCTGGCTGAAATTTTTCTAGCTGAAAATTCTCTGTAGATACACCTGCCACTCGTAGGAATAATTCAGAGGGAATTTATAGGGGGCTGGAAATCTGCAGTAGCAGGTGGGGAAAGTGGCAGTCAGCAAAATACAGAAAATTGTGTACCCATCTCCCAGAATGAACATATTGACCCAGGACTTTAAATCCCAGGACTGGGCAAATTAGGCTTACTAGGCAAGTAATGTTTCAATAGTTTTAGAGGAGAGTTGTTACTGGGTCTAGTAACTAGAGCAATAGTCTGTAAACAAGTTCTAGTGACTGACAGCCTTAAACCGTTCTAGATTATTTGGTTGCAAGACATGGGCAGTTTAGAAGGGTACTCAATCCCTTGCCACCCTTCCTGCTCAGCAAGGGCACTGATTAATCAGTCAAGGGCCCCCCCCTCCACCCCACCCCCCCAATCCCCCCACTCCCCACCCCGATCCACTTGGAGCAGCCAGCCATGCACTTGGCAAAGGAGCCTGAGACACTGTGGCTGGCAGAAAGCACAGCGTGCGGTTACACAATGGGGCACGGACAGGCTGGAGCCTAGTGTGCAAGCTCGGAGGCTGAACCTCAGAGTGGCAAACCCCAAGCCGAGTGGTAAAGTACATTTGTTTTCGTTATTTGTCCATTAATTGGTGGCATTATAATAATATTAAAATATTCTTCATATTAATAATCAAAACAAATTAATTTCCATGTCATTTAATTACAATAATATCGTCCTCTAGTGTACATCTGCAGGACAGATGCAGTCATTTTCAAGCATGTGGTTGAGTCAGGAAGAAAGAAGAATGTTGAATTTCTTTGCCTTAGAATGTGAACTGAAAGGGATCCTAGTGGCCACATTGTCCAACTTCCTTTCCCTACAGATGAGAAAACCAAGGCCCAGAGGGGTAGGACATCAGCTCTGAGGTAAGGAGTCTCTGGTAAGTGGGAGAGGAAGCCTGGAATGCCTCTGTCTTCTCAACTAGAACTAGAACATTCCCTCTCACCCTGCTCATTTTTAAATGAAGTAAAATTTACAAAACATAAAATTAACTCATTTAGAGTGAACAATTCATTGGCATTTTGTACTTTCATATGAGTACAACTACCACCTTTCTCCGGTGCCAAAACCTTTTTCCCACTCCAAACGAAAGCCCTGTACCCACTAAACAGTTATTCCCTAATTCCCACCTCCCCCCAGCCCCTGACAACCACCCATCTGCTTTCAATCTGGAGTCCCCATAAGTAGAAGCATAAGATATGTGATCTTTTATGACTGACTCCTTTCACTTGGCATGTTTTCCACGTTCATCCATGTTGCACCATGTATCATCAGTATTATTTCCTTTTTACGGCTGAATAATACTCCATTGTATGGATATACCACTTGTGTTTATCCATTCATAAGCCAGCAGACGTTTGGGTTGTATCCAGCTTTGGGTTATTTTGAGTAATGCTGTTACAAGTATCCATATGTAAGTATTTGAGTACCTGCTTTCTATTCTTTGGGGATATATATCCAGGAGTAGATTTGCTGGTCATACAGTAATCCTGTGTTTAACTTTCTGAGGAACCACCAAATTATGATCCACAGTAGCTGCACCATTTTACAATCCCACCAATAATAGGGGAAAGTGGAAGAGTCCTTTTATATCCCTTTTTGTTTCTTTTCTTTCTTTCTTTCTTTCTTTCTTTCTTTCTTTCTTTCTTTCTTTCTCTCTCTCTCTCTCTCTCTCTCTCTCTCTCTTTCTTTCTTTTTTTAAGAGAAGGAGAGAGAAGCAGAGGCAGGGGCAGAGGAAGAGAGAGAATCTTAGACACTTGATCTCACAACCCTGAGATCAAGTCCTGATCAAGTGTCAGACACTTAACTGACTAAGCCACCCAGGTGCCCTCCTTTTTTATTTCTGATGAACACTGTCTACATTTCTTCTGCCTTCTCAGCATTAGGCTGTGCCTGAGGTTCCCCCTCTCCTAGCTGCTACCCGAATACTCATCTCCTGTGTTTTTGCCATGCCACATCGAGGTCAATCACTACATTGAATAACTTTAATGTGGCCAAGGGCTATCTTATGTGTAACATTTACCACATTCCAGGCACTGTGCTAAAGTGTTAACAAACACTACTTCCATTAATTCTGATGACACCACCAAGGTACTATTATTATTATTATTCCACACTGTGAAGATGATGAAAAGGAGATGTAAGCTAAGGAACTTGTCCCAGTCACACAGTAACAGAGTATAACAACACTGGACAAAATCAGAGAGATTCCAATGTGGTAATATTAGGGGAAAAAAATCATTTTGAACCATTTGCTTGGCATAGCAATGTTTTTCCCTTAAATACTCTTTTTCATTATAACTCTTAATTATAACACTCTCACCTGCAATGACAATTTTAATGATTGGTTCCCGTACTGATATTTGGTGCATAAATTAGTCAGCTATAATAAGAGTAATCTTCCAAACGTCCAAACTACAAATTAGGATTTGCTCCTTGCTCCATTCCACCAATTATGGCCCAGTGTTTCCAGGAATCCCACATAAATCCAGTGATATACAGTCTGTTGACAGTAGTCAAGTAGTCCTTCGTAATAAACCACACCTCAGTCTACTGGGTTGCATGGCTTACCCCTCAGGATACAGGAAGTGCATTTAATTTAAATGGAGCAGGTGAAACAAGAGGAGAGTTCCTGAAGGGAATTTATGCTACAGCTCACTGCAATGAATTGGGTTTAGAGAAAGATGCATATGATTATGTGCCATTCCCTGTGAGTCATCCCATCCTACTCCTTTCCAGGTCTAGGGGGATGGCAAAGAAAGTGACTTTCTATATGGACTCTTTTTCTTTCTTTCTTCTCTTTCTTTCTTTCTTTCTTTCTTTCTTTCTTTCTTTCTTTCTTTCTTTCTTTCTTCTCTCTCTTTCTTTCTTTCTTTCTTTCTTTCTTTCTTTCTTTCTTTCTTTCTTTTTTTTTATAGAGGGGGATAGGAGCTGAGGGAGAATCTTAAGCAGGCTCCACACCCAGCACAGAGCCAGACACAGGCTTAATCTCACAACCCTGAGATCGTGACCTGAGCTGAAATCAAGATGGAGCGTTAACCAACTGAGCCACCCAGGCGCTCCTATATGGGTTCTTAATTGTTCTAACATATGGACAAGCTTAAACCTCTCTCATTTGCTCTTTGATAATTCAGGCCATGTGCAGATTCTGGGGTGTGAAATATCAGGAATCTTCATTAATATTTTCCAATTCAACTCCTGCGAAAGCTGAAAATGTTTTAAAAGCATTTGCTCTTGCTAAAAACATGATACTGATCTTAAAAATACAGCAGGATCAGGTTTATATTAATATGGAGTATTTTAAAGAATTTTTTATGCTTAATTTCATAGATCCTTTTCCAAAAGTGTTTTCATTCATCAGAATTTCACATCTTAATGTATTGTATTTTTAAAGACCTTTTTATTTTAGAGTAGTTTTAGATTTACAGGAAAGTTGTGGAGATTTATACAGGGTTCCAATATGCCCCATGCCCAGTTTCCTCTATATCTGATTTAGTACAGATATAGCATATTGTCATAATTTATGAACCAATATCGATACTTTATTTTTAACAAAAGTCCTTATTGTATTCAGATTTCCTGTGTTTTTACCGAATGGCCTTTTTCTTTTCCAGGATCTTGTGGACTACACTGTGATATTTAAAGGGTAGGCAAGAATGAATAACGAATGCATGACAGGGAGGAAAGAAACAAACATCTTGTATTTTTATCAAACCCAATCTTCCTAAGTGATTTTCCCATTTTGTTGAGGACAGTATTTATTCTGTACGGTGGTTGAAATGAGTTCACAGTCTTTTCAGGAAAGTGTAGGCCAAGACAGTCTTTTCATCCCTTGGGCTCCTGCAGAAACTTCCAGTAATTCCCCAGGATAAGAAGGAACGGATACCTACAGAACATGTCTTCTTCCCATCCTAACAACCCATTGTGGTGGCTGAGCCTTGGTGGCACCATTGAGAGACACTCTGTACAACCAGGGGTCTCTAGGATTCATGTCACTAATCCCTCCTCTCTCCTCCCTCTTCCAGCCTGACTATGAAAGGAGGAGGTGCTAAAGACTCCAGCGACCTGGGGCTCACTATTCTAACAGACCTCGATTTTGTTCACATATTTACCTCCTGCCTAGCTCCAGAGAAGGAGACCAATTGGTCTAAGTCCCAAACTTTAGCATCCATCAGAATCACCTGTCAATCTTGCTAAAGCACAGATTACCGGGCCCACCCCCAGAATTTTTGATTCAGTAGCTCTGGATGGGGTCCAATAATTTGTATCTCTGACAGGTTCCCAGTAACTGCTTTTGCAGGTCGGGGTCACACTTTGAGATCCACTTTTCTAAGCCAATCAGTTCCTGACATTACCCTGGTAACCATTAGGCCAGTGGGTGAACAGGTGACCTTAACCAGCCAAATCCAGTGGTTCTTCTTCCTGGCTGTATATTAGACTCACTTGGGAGTTCCTAAAAACTGCCTCCAGCCAGGGCCCACCCCAGACTAATAAATTATTATTTCCAGCGATAAGGCCTAGTTATCCAGCAGTTTAAAGATCAAAATAGCAAGTAAATAAATGATACATCATCATGACCATCACAAATTAATAAGTAATAAATTAATTTAAAAATCAATTAAAATGAAATAGCAATAAATAATTTAAAAAAATAAATAAATAATAAATTAATTAATAAAGCACTCATGATTTTAATGCGTAGCAGTATTGAGAACCCCTGGTCTGCTTAAACTGAAAAGAATTTCTAGTGGAGGGAGAGGTCTCTCTATTTTTCTTTATGCTGAATGTTGAGAAAAGCAACATGCAGCTCTGTGGCCTCTGGCAGCCATCTAGTCACCATGAAGGGAGCCAGTGTCAGGATGAATCCAACACGGAGGAAGGCAGAACACAGTGTTGAAAGAACTTGGGACCTTGGTGACATCACTGAGTGGCTTATCTTACTGTTCTGGGAATCTGTCCTACCTCTGGACTTCTAGTTATGTGAGAATGTGAGATAACACATTTCCTCATTTTAAAAACCAATTCAAGTCACGGTTTTCAGCTACTAGTGCTGAGAAACATTCTAACAGGTGACCCCAGAGAAATGGTCATCCTGTCGCCATAACAAATAGCTTCTACTCCTAAAGACACCCTGGCTCGGTGTCACCCCTTTTGTACACTCCAAGGGACCTGCTTTCTTGTCAAAAATCTGACTCACGAAGACTGGACAGATGGGGCAGCAGTACAGTTCTGGTATAGTCTGTGGCTAAGCACCTCTCCCTTTCCAGACTGCACGTTTCCAGCTCTGAAATTGTGTTTTCTTCTCCCCGACAGAGGAAATGAACAGGATGAGGAAAGACCTGACATCTTACCTTCTGTAAAAATAATTAGTTTTATCTATCTACCTAAGCAAATAATCTCACAATAGTCAAATTGGAGGTTACAATTGTATGCTTCATGAACTGTTTTCTTAAATTGCAAATTTGTTTTCAGGCAATGATCCTTTTTTTATATTTATAATAAGAAAATGTTAGTAAAACATAAATATTCAACACTGGGAGCTAGTTGGAACAAAGTAAATGTCCAACAAATGTCTATTGCATAAATTTAGTACCGTAGGTTACAAAACTGAATGTAGAGTAAGAATCCCTTTTGGAGAGAGAAAAGAAGAGAGAGACTGAGACCAAGATGTTACTAATAATTATTTATAAGTGGGAATATGAAAGTTTTTTTATGTCCTATTGTTTGTCTGCAGTTTCTAATTTTTCTCTAATGGGCACATATTGGTTTTGTAAAAACAAAGAAATATATCTGTATAAAGGATATGGGATTGTTTTTCCTACATAAAACAAATCTCTAATTCTTCCATGTGCTGGTCATTGGCTTGTCAGTGCCAAGTACCAATCCTGTCATTCTGTGCAGTGCTCTGTTGGAGGTGGCTGGAATCCTGTGAATTGCATTTCCCAGACTCCCTTGCCAGCTGGCCAAGTGAGACGCTGCCAGTGGGAAGCATTGGTGGGAAACTGTATGAAATGATGGAGAGACACCCTCCCCTTTGTTAAAAGCTTCTGGCAGTGGCTGTGGCAGTGACCAGCAGCTAAGGGCTCCGGTAGCCTTCAGCAGTTCCAGCAACAGCATCCGTGGTTGGGGCAGTGGCCAGTTCCAAGAGCATCAGCAGCTTCCCAGGGTCACATGCCATCACTACCTCCCTTTTCCCCTCCAGCATTAGGACTGGTCCTGACTTCCTGCAGATGCTTACCTCCAGGTTACCACACCTTCCCTTTTTTGTTCCTCTAATCCAGCATTTGTAACTGACTGCTCAAGTTGAATTCCTTCTGTTTGAAATACCTAGAAAGATTTCTGTTTTCCCAATTGGACATGGATCGATATGACTGTGTACTCTCAGTTCCTGCATCGAATTCACCGACAACTCCTTTACTGCCAATCTGTAACTCCAACTCTCCTCTGCTCCCTGTCTCCATTGCCATGACCAGTCCAGACCACCATCATGTCCCTACAGCCTTCTCTCATGTCTTCCTTCTTTTACACTTGCCCTACAACAATCCATTCTCTACATAGAAGCTAGAGAAATCTTCCTTAGACATAAGCAAGATGGCGTCATTCCCCTTTGTGAAACCCCTGCCTTTAAAAGTCCAAATTCATGACCATGGCCTACAAAGCCCCAGTGACTAGGTCATCATTGTGCTTTGTCTTCTCCACTTACTGTGATCCAGTCACACTTTTCTTTCAGTTCTTGAAACAAGTGAAGCTCTTTCCTACCTCGTGATACTGCATTATGTGGTATCTTCCCCTTGGGATACATTCTTCCCTACCCTACATAAGGTAGCTACTTCTTATCATTTCCTACATTTTATTTCTTCAAAAAGGCCTTCTTTATCACCCTTAACAGATGTGGGCTTTGCCCATCTCAGTTCCTTGTGTATTTCCTTTAATAGTGCCTATCAAAACTTGACTTTTTTTTTTTTTTTTTTTTTTTTGGTGTGTTTTACCTCTATTTCTCCCAGAAGTCTGAAGGCAGGGACATGATCACCATGCTATCTGACACAGATCAGATGTTTGCGATCCACTGAATGAGCGTGCTGCATATTTAAGTGTGTTTCTAAATTCATGAGTGGAACTCAAGGAAATCTGATTTTCCCAATAATTTTTTCATTGTTGGGTGTTTACCTTATCTTTCTGTAGAGAATAAGCCAAAAGTTAATACAAATCTAAAAAGCAGAAAGAAAACAAGTAAACATTTTGGAAAGTAGACCAAACTGACAGAAGATAATAAGGAGCTAAACAACTTTCCCATAATGTAGTTGCAAAACATTCAACCAAATCTGATTTGGTCCAAATTCTTCTGTTGACAAATATAGTTTTGCCTAAACTGATTTAAGCCCAGTTATCCAGCCTGACTTCTGAGTCTCTTTTAAGGCTACATGAAGGTCAAGCAGAGAATTTCACTTAGGATCACATCTCATTCTTCAAATACTTTTAGCTCTTCAGCCAGACATTCATTCATTGAATCAGTTAGTCAGTCAACAAATATTTTCTTGCATGCTTTCCCTGTGCCACACACTGCACTAGGAGCAGGCTACAGAGGTAAACAAGAAAGACAGGATTCCTGGGCTTCGGAGGCCTACATGCAAAAGGAGACAGACAGTCAACAAGGAAGCCCATAAGTAAAGCACAATAATTTCACCTGGTGATTAAGTGCTCTGGGAAAATACAACAGCAGAATGTGATATGCAGTGGAGGGGCGTCCTCAAGTTACTGGTCAGAGAAATCTTCCCCTAGGAAGGCCACATCAGCAAGGCTGCACTAAGACTGGAACATATAAAAATTATGGTGTTTTTCTCTCCTTACCATCCCCCCACTTAATTAAAAATTTAAAAAGCCAACTGAGGCTTAAAATAAGTGTGAAGAAGGTCAACAAAGCTCTGATCACCCCCCCCCCCCAATGACAACTACTTAATACGTTTGTGGAAATATCTAATTTTTCTTTTTAAGATTTTTTAAATTTATTCAAGAGAGACACAGTGAGAGAGGCAGAGACATAGGCAGAGGGAGAAGCAGGACTGCACAATCATGACCTGAGCCAATGGCAGACGCTCAACCACTGAGCCACCCAGGCATCCCCACTGGGGAAAATATCTAAAATCAAATTCTTTCCAAAATACTTTCTCATTTTTAGCGCTTTTTTTTTTTTTCTGAGTCTCCAAGTATACTCTTCATCTGTTTCCCGAGTCATCTAGCACTTAGAGTCATCTTTGCACAAATCTGAAGAGAAAGTATTCCAGGAAGAAGGGAGAGCTAATGCAAAGACTCTGACTGAGAACTTGGTATGTACAGCCTGGGGGCCCGATGCAGTTTTACTGGAACATGGCCTTACCCATTCTTTGTATATCATCTGTGTCAACTTCCACACTTGCGTGACAGTCACCAACAGGAACTATCTCCTTTAACTGTGTTCCTTCCCTTAGGCGACTTGTCTGTCTCCCGCAGGCACAGCCCACCACCGCAGGACAACAGCACAACAGCTGCCCTGTCAGACAAAACCTAAAATACTGAGTGGCCCACTGTACACAGAAGTTTGCTGCTCCGTGGATTTTATCTCATTTTTTTTTTATGTATGAAATTAGATCAAGAGCTGGTGAATTTTCAGCTGTGGAGGGAGCGTGATTTCATTTTCCCTTTTTAAAAGGTGGCTTCGGCAGCTGGGCGGAGAATGTGGGGGGCCGGGCATGGCGGAGTCAGGCAGGTAGAGGCTCTGGCAGGAGTTGTGGTGAGTCCCCGGCGCTTGGACTGGCATGGGACCAGTGGGTGTCAAGTCTCCCAACAACATGGGCTTATTTTTCTCTCCAAAGGGCTCATATCCAGGTATCCTTCCTGGTGTCTAGCTCTTATCAGTAGAAAAAGATGCCTTTTGAATCGCCCCATTTGGTTAGTCATCTTATCTGAGAGGCCTCTGATGTACTTCTGGAATGGAGGCCCATTCCAGACCTTCACAGGAACCTCTGGAACACTGGAATCCCAAACTAGTTCCCAGATGCCTTGGGAGTCCCCCAGGCCCCTGCCAGCTGCCCGAGCTGTAGGAAACACAAGTACGGATGTGGCTGTCACTCCCTAGCTTCTCTCGGTGACAAGCTGCTGAGAACCATGGGAGGCTAATGCCAGAGTTCTGGTGCTGTGTCCCCCTCTCTGGTCCTTATCACAGGGCAGAGAGTCTTCTGGAGCTCTGCTGATGTGCCTACCTTCATGGGCTTCCTGGTTCAAGAGCCGAGACTTTATTCAAAACAGGCCTGTGCCTCTTCAGTGTGATCCCCACCAAAGTGGCCTCTTTTCTCTAACTGGAGAACTGAGTCAGCCACTTGGCTGGTGGCTGTCTCAGCCCACTCTGTATCTGCTTTCTTCTGAGTGTTGACTCCTACTGGCAAGGGAAGGGGAGCAGGCTGTGGGTTTTTGACAAAACTTCCTGGACCGATTGAGAGTAGCTGGTTTCGGCCACATCTCATTTGTTCCCTCTCAACTGCATTCAGGTTCCATTCAATTTTTAAAGACTTTTATTTATTAATTTTGAGAGAGAGTGGGCACATGTGCATGGGCAGGGAGGGGCAGAGGGGGAGGGAGAGAGAGAGAATCTCCAGCAGACTCCCCGCTGAGCGCAGAGTACCATGCGGAGCTCCATCCCAAGACCCTAAGATCATGACCTGAGCTGAAATCAAGAGTCAGACACTCAACCAGAAGAGCCACCCAGGCACCCCAATTTCATTTGTAAAACATAAATTGCTTTTCTCAAATATTGTAGATTTGAGTTGGAATCTTTAGTTTGGGGACTGCCTGAAGATGTCTTTGTTTTATAAGTCTGAATGCAACTCTGATGAACACAGAGCCTGGGCGGTACCACAAAATAATATTTAAAACCAAAAAAAAGAAACCTTTATAGAGTGTTTTTAGTTCATTTTATTCATGAAAAGAAAGGAAGGGAAGGAAGGAGGGAGGAGGAAAATCTAGGAATATAAATGGAATCATGTCTTACTAAATACAGTGGAGTTACTCCTGAGTGCTCCTTCATTTTTCAAAGTTCTGTTCATTCCCTTTTTTTAAAAATGTGGTTAAAAAAAAAAAAGCCCACATAACTTCACTTCTTGATTTATGAGACCATAGTCTTTCCTGCCAATATGGTTTACTCCCCATGCTCCTCAAAATCTCTCCAAACCTTCCCAGCAGCAGCACGTGTTTGACAACTGGCAAAAAGGAAACAAAGAGAAAGTGAATACCCAGGTGATTTTTAAAAGATAAGAACTGTTTAAAGGCTGCTTGCTTATAAGAAGACTTAGTGGCTTAGAGAATGATATGGGAACTTCAGCATATTGCCTTTTTTTTTTTTTTTTTTTAATAAACATGAGGTGAATAGTAGCTGTGTTTCAAGTTAGAGGTCAGAAAATCCGAGAGAGGAAACAATTCTGGAGTTTGCATGGCTGGTCCACCTTCTTCAGGCACCTTAAGGACCCAGAGAACTAGGCTTGACAAAGGCCGTCTGGGCTTTAGCTGCAAGGTTAGTCTTCATCTGAGAGTGAAAGTGGTTTTAGAGCTTTAAAGGAGAAGAGGAAGAAAGGGTGGCTATGCAGGATTGGGGAATTGTGGCTGAACACAGGGTAGTAGTGCATTTCAAAGAGGGAAGCATACCAGAATCACCTGTAAATTTTTTTTCAAACTGGATCATTTTGATCCAACCCTCTCCGCCATGCCCTCCAACCCCACATCCCTCCATACCCTCCTCTTCCACCTTATACTGTAGAACGAACTTCTGTTACCCACAGGATTGTGTCTGTCTCCAAGTGCATTGGGGCCAGGAGTATATCCAGATTTTGTGGGGCTTGAAGCTGATAGAATTTTAGGGGCTCTCTTTTAAAAAAAAAAACAAAGTAGCAGATATAAAATGTCTGTAAGCTAATATGAAATGCACTTACAGCACTACAGAGCCACAAACAGATCTGCCTCATTCTTTTTAATAACTTCATACTATTTTATTGTATGAATGCACTATAATTTACTTATCCATTCCCATATTGATAGATTCATATATTGTTTCCAGCTTCTTGCTATTATATAAAACAATGCCATGAGTACTTTTGTACATACATTAATTCCTACATTCAGGAACATATCTGTAGGGCAAATTTCCAGGACTAAAATCACTGGGTGAAAGGTACATTTGTGCATATCTAATTTTGATAAATATTATGAAATTACCTTTATAAAAATTGTTCCAGCATACACTGTTAACAGTAGGAATTGAGGGTACCTGTTTCTCATACCCTTGCTGGTAATACTATTATTTATTTATCTTTGCCAATGTGACAGATGAAAAATTGTATCTCTCTCTCTCTTCCTTTTTTTTTGGGGGGGGGTGCTTTTTCATATATTTGAGCAGCATATGTGGGTTGTTTACTTGAACTGTTTGTATCCTTTGCTTTGGTTTTGTTTGGTTTTGTTTTTACAATAGACCAATAACCTAATTGGTCTTTTTCTTACTGAATTATAGACATCTTTTTTATTTTAGGAAAATTATCCCTGCAATATGTAATATGCAAATATTTTTCCCAGTTTTTTTATTGGTCTTTTGACTTGGTTTCTAGGGGCTTTACCATCAGATTTTTTTAAATGTCATCCAATTCAGCCTTCCAAGAGAGGGCAATTTTAGTGATGGCAGTGTAGGAAGTCGCCTCCAGAAAGGGTGGCACTTGAGCTGAAACCTCAAAGATCTCATGTTCATCTATTTGTGTGAGGGGCCTCATGCATGCAAAGAGCAGGAGACAGGCACTCTCATCAGAAGGCTCTAAGGAAGGAATGTGGCCCGGGTGTTAGCAAACACAGTGTACAAGGAATGCAAGAGCTAGAAAGGGCCCAAATCATAAAGGTTCTGAAGGTCAGGAAAAGAAGTATGGGCTAGCTTCAAGGCCCCACAGGGGAACCAAAATCAATGAGGGGAAAAAAAAAATAGAAAGCAATTTTAGAGGCACCGGGGCTAAGTGGCTGCCTTCAGCTCAGGTCATGACCTTGGGGTCCTGGGATCAAGTCCTGCATTGAGCCCCTGTTCAGTGGGGAATCTGCTTCTCCCTCTGCCTCCACCTCTCCTGCATGTTTGTGCTCTCTCTCTCTCTATCAAATAATTAATTGATTAATTAATTAATTTGTAAAGATCTTTAAAAAATAGGAAGCAATTTTAGATTCTACATATTATTAGATGAATCTTCTAAATATTATCACTGTCCAGCATGGATTGGGCTCTAGAAGTATTCATCTGCAAGTTGCTGGTCCTAGAATTTTCTAGGCAGAAGTATAACCCAGCTGGGTGGAAACGCTAGGGGAAACAATCATTTCATAGTTCAACTCTGTGACATTTCTTTTTTTACCAAGAATACCAAGGTTCTGAGATTTTCCATGGTATATCATACATCCCCCCCACTTTTCTCTTCCTTCATAGGTTCTCTCCTTCTTTTCTGTTCATAAATCTTTTTTCCCGTCCATCCTTCTTTCTTTCCTTCCTTTCCTTTATCTTCTCTCACTTGATAGTACTGCCAATGCTTTATTCTCGCCTCCACTGATAGCATTAAAGGACAAGTGATACAGTGTTTATATGGAAATATCTTTCTATTTTCAGTGACACCGGTTTATAGTGATACTATGCATGTAACTGGCACTGGAGCCCCTTATGACCCAGGAGTCCCTGAGGGCAGGAACCACATCTTTTCCCTCCAGTATGTATTCTGGTGCAGAAGCGCAGATCTACTACATGCTCAAAAAACAGGTAACGTTAATATGCATTCACAGGCTGTGTCTGCAAAATGCCTAACTGCAGATAGTATGGTTTCCTCTTAACAGTTCAGATCTAGGAACTGTGAGGGCAATGACTGGCCTAAGGAGTCAGGATAGGAATAGGAAGTTGATTCAAGAGTCTTCACTATGAATGAGGCAAAGCCACAATTACAGATGGGATCACAAAGTCAGAATGCAGTAGAGGTGAAGAGGGGCAAAAAAATGAAGCCTACATCCATAGGATTTCTAGCAAAGGAACACCTTCAATACCAAGTGATACTAAACTTGGAGAAAGGCCATGTTAGGACCAGGAACTGAAACGAGAAGAAAAGAAGAAAAGGGGGACAGAGCAGGCTGCTCTCAGAACCTGGCACGAAGTGGAGCAGACCAACAGGGGAGTTGGGCAAGGAAGGCCCAAGAGCAGGTGGCACATAGTCAGCACCTCTGCTAAGCCAGACGCTGCTAAGTGCTTTACATCTTTTGCTTCATTTCATTTCATGGCAGTTCTCCAAGTTTCAAATTATGATCCCTGTTTTAGAGCTGCAGAAACAGAGGCTAAGAAAAGTCAAGTGACTTCCCTAGAGTAACACCGCTGAGCGGCAATGGTGCCGGGATTTATGCCCGGTCTACTTCCAACGCCTCACCTCTATCACTCGATCAGAGAAAAAGTAAAGTTCCCCTTATCGAAAACATGGGCCAGGCAGGCCAAGTGGAGTCAGGGAGGTCTCCAGATGAGTGCAGGATGTGCCTTCAGCCAGGTGAGCTGGCCAGCAGATATGCTCTGCTCTTGGCAGAAGAAGGAAAAGAGAACTGTAGTTACAAGTTTTCTTAGCTTCTCCCTCCAGCCAAGTCAACGTCATGTTTGTTCTAGGGCCATCTTTTATCCAAATAATATCTTAATGTTTCCTCAAAGACGGTATCAGTGTGCTTACTTTGGATGCACTGACTCCTTTCCAATTCCCCTGGGGCCACATTCTCTTGAGACATCTCTCTTCCACACATAGCAACCACACTAATTTGGAATTGGAATCCTACACAAAGAGGGAAAACACCCAAGAGGAAAAGAAATTCTAAACTTTTTTTTTTTTTTTTTTTACCCACCATAGATTTAGTTGGGAGATAAGAGGGGTCCCACTTCAAACACAGAGCAGTACTATTAAATACATTAAGCAGAAAGAATCCTTAAATGTTCTGATGTGCTCACTGTTTATATTACAAAATTAATTTAAGACAAGAACAAAGGCAAACATTTGCAAATGGAGGAGAGGGGTGAGCAGCCAAAAATATACCAGGAAACAAGAGCTGGTTTTCTGCTTTTTAAAAAATTGATGAATCCATTCCACATGACTCCTTGCCTACTGCAGATTTTTCTTAGCAATGGGTACATAAATAAAGTACATCCAGAAAGCTGTTTTTATGGAACGAGTTCAAACGAAAAAGAAAAATAATTACAGAACACAGAATATTCCTTATGTAAATCCTGAATTAGAGAATGCCAAGAAACCAATGGAAAATGATAATGCCAGCTGACTTAGGACTTAGGACGAGGCCCTCAAAGATGTTTCCACTTACTAAGGCTTCCCATTGCAGCCTTTGTCTGACTCGCTATTGGGCCAGTTTTGCCACTCACATAGTAAGTGTATGAGGCTTGAAGAAGTCAGTTGTGCCCCCTAGGTCTTATGATTCTCACCTGTCAGGTGAGGGGCACACAACTGGCAGATTCTCCAGACACCATCTCCCACGGTTCGATGTAAACTGTACATCCCACCGCCTTTTCTCATTCATTTTCTGGTCTAAGCCAAAGCCGCTGGATGTGTAAAACTAAGGATTCTTCAGGAGAAGGAGGCGCATGTGTTCTTTAGGTGCTTTTCTTGAAGTAAGACACATACACTGTGCATAAAACATCCCACCACCACCCAGGCAGGGGTCCTTCTGCACTTGCTCCTTACGGGGCAGTCAGGACTGTGGGCTCTGTAATGTGGTCACACAGCTCAGGTATCATAAAAGCTATCTATCTTGCGGCTATCTTGTGAGCCAAATACTGTGGATCAACTTTACTCAAAATCTAGTCCAGCCTGCATAAGTAAATCCTCTCATATAAAATTACCTAGAATTCAATTAAGTTGCCTCAATTTTTTTCAGTTCATGATTATTTTTATTTTTCTTTAACACTAATGATAATAATAGGCATTACCCTGTTCACTGAACCTTGTGTACCTTTTGCAATACGTTTCCATTTGATGAACCTTGATACTTGGTTAGGAAATGTGTGATCTCATAAGAGCAGGTTTCCTCAAGACAAACCACTCTCGAAAGCAAGTGAGAAGTTTTTTGTCTTTAATTCCTGTTTTAGACATGTTATAAACATGCAAATTTATTTCCCAGTTGATTCAATCTGCCACCTCTAAATCTTTAGGGAGAATTACAGAAATGGAGATAAAATCTTGGTAATTTATTCAATTTTATCACTTCTACTGATCCCATAAAAAGACTCCATCTGTCAAATTATCTTTTCTTAAAAAAAAAACAAAAAAACCTTTTATAATTTTCTTTATATGGGAATGTTGAAAACGAGTAGTTTAAGTATCTGTGTCATGAAAACTATTGACGTTCCAATAAAATCTGTTCTTTCTAAATTATCTGTTCCTTAGCCTCTTTTGAGAGGAAACTTCAGCTTCTATCATTTGTTTATAATTTGCTTGTGCAGCTTGGGATTTATTGCTTTGGGTGAATATATTATGGCATGTTTGGGAAGTGTAGAATAAAATATTCTTATGTTAACATATTCTGTGATTTGGATTCCAATCCATAATCAGTACATCTTTCTTTTAAAATTTCTGCTGCCTTGGTTTTATTGAAAGCACAAATAGTAAGCATAAAGAGATGAGAAACCTAGTTGAATCCCATCCTTTATCATCTACATTAAACCTTGTTTCGGTAATCACAGGCTGTGTGAATCCCAATGCACCTGAATGTCTGAGCTCCATTAGAGATCCACCCCCGCCCCCCATGAATTTTCTGGTGTCTAATCTTAATTGGGCCCTCCTTGCACTAATCTTTGGTTAGCTCTTCCATTCTCTCAGTGACTGTTCCAGAGCTTCATTTTTCTCTTGAAGGGTCTACTATCTATTGTAAGAAAAAATACAGAATGCCCAGTTAAATTTGAATTTTAGATAAGCAATGAATAATTTTTAGTGTATGTTCCCTGCCATATTTAATATGTCATATATTTTTATTTGCTAAAACCTGACAACCCTGCCCCTAATTTCTCTTTCTCTCACAGCCACCTTTGTCTCCTGGTAAAATCTGAAGTCATTAGCAGGAACTCTCTCAAGTTCCTACCATCCCTTCTCCTACCTTAAGACACACATTTACCTGTCTCTCTCCCACCCTGGTAACTAGCCTGTTCAAGACCAGCCCCCGCACAAAGTTGCTGACCTCTCCTGTGTGAGCTTCCTAACACAAAAGTACAGAGACAGAAGCTATATTGCAACATGAATGCATCCTGTAGAGCCCAGCCCTGGATGCATGTGTTTAGTGGAGAAGCAGGTTTGAAATATATGGAGCCAGAAGCTGGTCTATGGAAAACTCTTCCAAATTTTACAGCTCAAAGAGGAAAGAAGCTTGACAGTTTTCCCAGATTTGACAACAATCTTAAATATTTACACGACATCATCAATAATTGTTGTGAAGCTTAAAGAAAAGTTTCTAAATCACCAATTTTTTAAAGTTTAAACAAGTATGCTAGAGGAAAGAAAAAATACCTATTTACGAAGAGTGATATGGCAAACTCATTATCATATGAATCAGTGATAAAAAAAACTATGAAGTAAAAAATTTAGGGGAAACGCATTTTAGAGGTACTTAAAAGAGTAAATTTTTTAAAAAATTTATATGACTTTCTAGATCTTGTGATGTTGTAGTATTTTTCAACTTTTAAAAATTTCTAATGATTGTTATTTTTGTTTTCATTCTACATAAATATTTGCATACCTTGTTTTGTATCCACAATTTTGTATTCTTTTTCTTAAAATGGCCTCCACTATCATGTGAGCTTCAAGGTCCCATTCAAGCCTGGATTCATCCCTGTGTGAAGAAATGCCAGAACAGAAAGCACAACTGCATCATTATTGATCAAGGTGGAAAATTTATAAAACCTACACCAGGTGGAAAGGGAAGCAGACAAAGGATCTAGAAAAATCCCTTGAGGGAAACAAGCAGTGAACTTGATAAATTCCAGAAATGAAAAGCAAATGCCCTTGGCAGCTCTTGACACATTCCTGGAGTTCTCTTTACCGAGTCAGGTTTATTTTGGGAGAAATGGTTCCCTTTCCCTTGCTCAGCCCTCATGTCAGATTCCTCAGGATTCTTTGCTTGTCTTTCCCTCCTTACTCACACAATTAAAAATTACACCATCTCGTTTATTCCCAAGTTTATAATCAAGACCTATCATCTAATATCATTTGACTTTCTCTAGGACTCACCTCTCTCACAAGTTTCATCATACTCAGAGGGAATACTTTGGAGCATTTTCCCAACTCACCATGACTACTCCATCACCACCTCCCAGGCACCCATCTTGTGTGATGGCTCTGGCCCTCAGGCCACAGTGAGAAAGGGGCAGTCATCTGACCCAGTCCCGAGTTTCTTTTTCTATACATTTGGAACTGGGAGAGAAAGGGCAAAAGATCAGCTGACTTGCCTTCTCCGGAGAGCTAGACACGTAAAAGGTAAGTGAAGCTGAGCTGTGGGGCAAGCCCTTTCCACAGCAGAGACTCCGGAGAGGCCAGATCATAAGCAAAGAGAAGGAGGCAGCGTGCACAGAGAAGCAGTGGCTTCTCTGGGTAGCCAGAGTGGCTACGCAGCTTTCCAGGTCCTGGGTCAGAACCTCCTCAAGATCCCGTTGACAAGACACCTCTGTATTCCCATAACATATTTCTCATTTTACCTTAAGTTAGCATGAACTGATTTCTGATACTTGGACCCAGAAAGGTATGTCTAACTAATATAGCCACCAGGTCATATACAAACTCAGACGGACCAACCCCAAAGCATTAACAGAGAAAATTCTCTTTCCAGAGGAAATCCTGCCATTAGATTTGAGGGCATCTGAGAGTTTTTTTTCTAGGTAGAATTTTTGGAGCTCACTTCAATTTAATTACAGAAAACTTTATTGTTAAATATCATCAGCTTCATTACAGTCATTTGGATCATAGTCCAGCTGTTTCTTCATGGATATATAACTTGATGTAAATTGGATTTCCCTGTAGGAGATTGAGATTATTCCAACTTTTCCTGGAGTGATAGAATGAGCTGCAAATTGATAAAAATTATCCTTATGAGGTTTACCAATAATAATTACAGGAAATATTTTCTAACATGGCATATTACATTGGAGTGTATGCAAAAGAAAAGCCTTTATTTAAATTTTTTAAGAGTTGCCTTTACCTAGTGATACAACAACATGGTATTGATTTGATAACTATCTTTTTCTTTTATTTATTTATTTATTTATTTATTTTATTTATTCATGAGAGACACACCGAGAGAGAGGCAGAGACACAGGCAGAGGGAGAAACAGGCTCCATGCAGGGACCCCATGTGGGACTCGATCCTGGGACTCCAGGACTATGCCCCAGGTCAAAGGCAGATGCTTAACCGCTGAGCCATCCAGGGATCCCAATAACCACCATCTTCTAAAATGACTTTGCAATTGCATCTTAAATAACTTAGGAAAGTGTTGGAAAAATGGATTTCCATAAGTGGTTACTTTCAAACATTTTCAGGGAAGGCAAACTTTAGAAAGTCTCTTTATAAAAGCTAAGTGCTAGAATCCTTATTGCAGCATGATCTAAAAACTGGAAACAACCTAAATGTCCAACAATAGGATGGTGGTTAAATAAGCCATAGAAATCTCTGTAGCTATTAAAAATGATGTAGGCTCATAATTGTTGACATGGAAATATATTCACCGGGGAAAAAAAACAGGTTATAAAGCAGCAGGTTTCAATCCCATTTTTGTACAGTAAGTCAGTAAATAAATAATACTGTATGAATCTGGAGTTTCAAATGATGTATGCCAAAATGTAAATGGCAGTGCTTTTCTCTAGATGATGGACACCCTAGATGATGGGTGAGCTATTTGAATTAGAATTAATAGTAGAACCAATAGTAATATTATTTTCATTTTTTAAAATCTCAGCTTGAAGGGTTGAGTCCAAGAGTTTTAATGTAGAAGAAACAGTAAAACTTTCCTAATCCAATTCTCCCACTACCATCCTCTTACTGCCAGTGCTGGAATCCATTCTGGAGGTTTCTGATAGACCCTCACCCAGACTTAATGAATGGGAAACTCAGTACTTTCCAAGTATAACAAGATAATTCTGATGACAGCAGAATTCCATCTGGGAGGGGAAGAGAGTTTGGAGAAATACAGAATATTAAAGGTACTAGGGTGTGGTGAGCCCCCAAGACCAGGGGGCAGACCCAGTGCTCTGTATAAGACAAGAGGGATAATCTTTGTTCTTCCTGAGGGGAATGGGAGAGAGCTTTGCAGAGAAAGATGAGAAGAGGGGGCGTTTCACAAGCTGAGAGAGCTGGGACCCCCGCAGCCATCTCTGAGAGGGGCTGCTGGCGGTCTCTCTCCCTAGCGCACCATGAGACTGTTACTTGGTTTGTTTGGGGGTTTTTTTCCCTGTGATGTTAAGAGCTCCTTGTCTTTTAGTGAAAATCAGAGTTGTGGGTGACATTAAGCCTTGACTGATCTGCTGTGAAATGGACACTGAACAAGTGAAGGCGGACCCCCAGAGTTGGCGTTAACCACAAGACCAGAACTTGCCAAACTCCTGGTCACAGCCCTGGACCCTCACCTGGCAGAAACTGAGGGAGGAGGCTCCATCTTGCTTGTGTTCCACAGGCCCCAGCGAGGCCTCCTCCCGCCTTCCACAGCTCTGCTCCTGCCTCAGAGCAGCTCCCAATCTGCATCTGCCTCCGTGCCTTTGGTTCTGCTCTGTAACAACTCAGTCCGTTTCATCCCTGTTCCAAATGAAAGAAAAAGGAAAGATGATGCCCTTGAAATATTAAACCAAAGTAATTTTCATTCCCCATAAGTGGTGTTGTCCTATGACCCCTCACTCGTTGAATCAATGGGTTTGACTACTTCAGAGAAAGGCTGCATACTTAAGTAGAACAAAGTCATTACCCAGCTTGGAGTGTCAAACTAGATTTCTTAAGTTCACAGCAAGATAATTCTAGGCTTTGTTAAGAGAAAAAAGGGTTTTGCCTAAATTCAAAAAGTTTCTTTTCAACATTTAAAGAGTAAAGCTCAGGGGTCTGAGCCCAGAACTTCACTAGAATGTTCTGGTCTTCACCCTGCTGTGTGTGTCGCTCTGGGAGTACACGAAGATTTGCTAAGGGATGCATGGTCACTGGGAATTTTAAGAGAACAGTTTTCAAAATGGTCAACTTCCATGTGTATTCGTTCCTAAAATTACCCTGCTTTTAGCATTTGCAGATTACCCTGCTTTTTAAAAGTATTCTCCTTCACAAAAGAAAAGCCTACCTCTCATTGTCCAGAATCCTAAAATAATACATTGCCTAAGGGTACAAAAACCTCTAGGTCACCAAATGACTGGAGAATGCATGCCCCTGAGGGAAGGTTCTTTGAGAGCAACACCAGGTGAGCTCCCAGGAAAATACTAAGGGCCATGGGGGGGGGGGGGGGGGCTCATCTCACAAAGCTATAGCGTCATCCATGGCTAAGTGCCTCATCTATTTTATCGTTGTTTCTATGTTTTAGAATTCAGAAGTGATATGGTTGTCATGAGGACTTATATTGAAACATTGACTTAAATTGAAAAATAAAATCCAGACTTGTCCTGACAGAAAGTATGGCTGATTTCGCTGACTGGCTAGATAACAAAAAGTGACTTTGCCAGCCAGGTTCTGTGTGGTTATTTTCCATACATTGAATTAGCAAAATCGAATGTTCTAAGGTTTCAACAAAAATATATTTAGAGCACACATCCAATGTAAAATACACCAGAGATAACATCTTGTTCAACTATTAAATTTTGAGATAAAAAGTTTCAGATGTCAACCTAAAAATGTGAAAGCTTTCAGAATTCTTTTAGAGGGTGTAAAAGGAAAGTTTGCTTAAAAACAGTGTACAAAGGCAGGGTAAGGTGAAAACTCATTTTTGGTTAGACATGAAGGAGAAGTGAGATGAAGGGCAAGAGGTCAAGTATGAATGTGGGAGCTCCTTCCCCCACCCCCACCCTGGGACAAACCTGAAGACCCAAGAGTCAATGGGGAGTAGGGAGTACTTGGAATGAATAGATAAATTTGAGACAATCCTAGGTACAAGGGCTTGTTTCTTGCCCTCCAAGACCTAGTAGCTCAGGAAACGCTCAAGCATCTTAGCCCACAACATGAAGTAACCCCAGGGCAATGGAAATGGTGGCAAAATATCCTTAGGTAGAGAAAGCACTGAGAGACCACCTGGCCTGACTGTCTATGGCAGTCACATGATATGAAAAAAATTCCCAAGGGCTCACAAGACCTATTGAGGGATACCGAAGGTGACTAGGAGTTAGGAATGGCCAGATCTTTAGAGGAAGGTGGCTGAACTCCCTAGGTGCAATCCTACTCCCTCCCCCGTTCTCCTGTCTTTGCCCTAATATCATCCTGGTAGAAGAAAGGAGTCTGGACACCTGGGTGAACCTGAAGGAGGCAGTTTAAAACCAGTTGTAGGATTCCTACCCTGCATCTGTGAGTCATCAAATATTTTCCGCAGGTCAGTTTTTTCATTAGAGTAGCATATATAGTTATGGGGTTTTGTTTTGTTTTGTTTTTTTCTATTCTCTTATTTTTTTCTCCGTTTTTTTTAAGATTTTATTTATTTATTTATTTATTTATTTATTTATTTATTTGAGCTATGCAGAAGGAGTGAGAGAGAGAGAGAGAGAGAAAGCAGGAGCAGGGTGAAGGGCAGAGGGAGAAGCAGCCTCCCGCTGAGCAGGGAGCCTGATCTGATGCAAACTCAATCTCTGGGATCATGACCTGAGCAAAGGCAGAGGCTCAACCGACTGAGCCACCTAGATGCCCCTTTCTCCAAGTTTTATCGAAATTCAAGTTAACACATAGTGTAGTATTGGTTTCAGGAGTAGAAGTCAGTGACTCATCACTTACATACAACACCCAGGGCTCCTCACAAGTGCCCTCCTTTGCGCCCATCACCCATCTTGTCCACCCACCCCCCCCACAACCTCCCCTACAGCAACCCTCAGTTTGTCCTCTATAGTTAAGAGTCTCTTCTGGTTTGCCTATCTTTGTGTTTCTATCTTATTCTTCCTTCCCTTCTGCAGTGTTCATCTGTTTTGTTTCTTAAATTCCACCTATTAGTGAAATCATATGGCATTTGTCTTTTTCTGACAGACTATTTCACTTAGCATAGTACCCTCTAGTTCCATTGACCTAGTTGCAAATGGCAAAATTTCATTCTTTTTGATGGCTGTATAGTCATTGAGTTTTAGAGCTTGAAGGAACTTGAGAGATCGTCAGCGCCTTTGTTCTCATTTGACAAATGTGGAAACTAAAGTCTAGAGCGATAATGGGATTTGGCCTGTGTTTGGAACTGGTATCAGAAGTGGTGCCTCCCACTGGCTCACCTTCAGACTGAGTCTTTGGTAGTCCTTTATGGTACCAGCCTTCTAATGCTTTTTAGAACATAAATTATCCTCACTCAGTTTGTGTTCAGAATATCTTTAGTTTGGCTGAGCTGCCAATACCTCCAGAGTAGCCAGGAACACTTGACATTTTATACTGGTTTAACTGTATGTGGAGAGAACAATAGTGAAACAGACTTCATAAACATTGGTTTTAGGAATCATGAAAGCATTTTATAGTAGAGCTGCCCAATTGAACCTTCTGCAATTTTGGAGGTGTTCTATATTGGCACTGTGCAATATTGTGGCCACTGGCTATTGAGGCTTTTGAGCACTAGAAATGTGGATAGTCTGACTGAGAAACTGAATCTTAAATTTTACTCAGTTTTAATTAATTTTAACGTATATATGAAAAATCACATGTGTACAGTACACACAAGTATACTGGCCAATGCAGCTCTATAATATTCATAAAAATGAGGTTCCTCTTCTTTTTCATCACAAGTTTTGGGAAATTGGTTGAAACCAATAATTTCTGGCCTACCTACCAACATTTTCTTCAGATCTTTTACCTTCCAATTTTTGAGGAGACAATGTTTTATATTATGCCAGAACAATAGTCATTCTCTAGAAGATCAAACATGTCCCTTTGAAGGCCAAAGTTTGAGAATAAATCTTAGTCACTAGACCAAGACTTATTGGCGTTGTTTATTTAATTTTTTATTTCCTTGTACTGTGCATGTGATTTTAAAAATTAAATTCAGTTTTAATAGCTTTAACTTCTAAGTAATGTTTTCCTAATTCCCCTACATTTTCAGATGATATTTGGTCTTTAGTACTACTGTATCCATTACCTATCACTGTGTAACAAATCATCCCAAAACTTTGTAGCTTAAAACATCGACATCTTTATTATCACAAGCTTCTGGGAGTCTGGAACTAGGGCAGAGCTTAACTGGATTCCCTGGCTCAGAGAAAGCCTCTCAAGAGGCTGCAATCAAGGTGTCAGCAGGAACTGCAGTCATCTCAAAGCTCGACCCTGGGGAAGATGTACTTCCAAGTTCCCTCCTATGGCTGTTGGCAGGCCCTGGGTCTTAGCAGACTGTTGACTAGAGGCATGAATTCCTTGCCATTCAAGCTTCTTAAGAGTGCTGCTCACAGCATGGGAGCTGGCTTGTGGCTGCTTTCTGTTCCTTGCCACATGGGCCTCTACATGAGCAGATCACAACATGGCATCTTGCTTCATCAGAGAGAAAGCCAGAAAAGCCAAAGATAGAATAGGAGCAAAGAGCCTGCTCTTTTGTATTGAATCTCAGAAGTGACATCCCATTGCTTTTGCTGTATTTTGTTAGAAGCAAGTCATTAGGTACAGCCCACACTCCAGGAGAAGGGATTAGACAAGGGGGTGCACACCAAAAGGCAGGGATCATCAAAAATAATGTGAGAAGCTGATCTCCACAACTACTTTAAAGAAGGCTCTTTTTCTTGCTGGTCTAGTCAATCTCGAATCTTAGTTTCAGGGTCAGCTCTATCTCATGTCAGAATGTGGGTGTGTCCAATGTCAGCCACCTAGATAATGGGAGAACTAGACCTAGAATCCAAGTCTCCTAAGTTCCTGATCAGTTCTGTGTTTTCTGTCATACGTGTTTGGTTAGGACTCCAGCACAGGTACACGGAGCCTACAATGCCAAGCAAAAGCATTTTGACTTTAAAACTTAGGCACTACGGTTTCTAAACACAAGAGTGCTATGAAAGAAGTGATTTTTAAAGAAAGATTAGTGTGATGACTGTAAAGTGATTTGGAGAGGGAAAGACTGGAAATTACATTAAGTCCAACTTATTTACATTTAGCATATTTATGGCTACAGTTTTGTAGGTTGTGATTGCAAAAACATCCCATGTGTTCTCATAAGTCCTAATAAAACGGTCTTTTTTTGGGCCAAAAATATATCACATAAAATGTTATATTCGAAAGTCTATGACCAAGTTTTATAATACACAGTATTTTCACACATGTTCATTAAAATAAACTCTAAAAGTTATCTCCAGTGAAGTTCCAGAGATGATGTTTTCTACTAACATAGGAAGCTCCTGGTACAGTCAGGACTTGAAAGCCCTAAGAAGATATTGTAGTCTGTAAAACGTTTTAAAGTACTGTCCTTCTAAGCCTCTACCTCCAGCATAACAACACACAAATTTGCATTTCAACAAGTAGGATGGTGTGGCAAAGTCTTCTACTTATCCATGTATATTCACCCTCACTGCCTTCTTTTATTTTTATTTTTTTAGATTTTATTTATTTATTCATGAGAGACACAGAGAGAGGCAGAGACACAGGCAGAGGGAGAAGCAGGCTCCATGCAGGGAGCCTGATGTGGGACTCGATCCCTGGTCTCCAGGATCACACCCTGGGCTGAAGCAGCGCTAAACTGCTGAGCCACTGGGGCTGCCCCCCACCTCTTTCTTTTAATAGTAAATTTTCTGAGGTTTAGCTGGGCACATTGCCTAGTCAAGACTACATTTCCCAGCCTCCCTTATAGGTGTGGCCATTAGACAAAGTTCTGACCAATGGGGTATGAGAAGTGATATAAGTCCTTCCCGGTTGTGTCCTTAATGGAAAAGGTATGTGCTCCCCTTACTCCCTCTTCCCTTCTGACTGGTCGGTATGTAGATGTGATGACAGGAGCTGGGAGTAGTCAGAGGTGAAAACTCCCATAACAGCCTTGGACCATTTACCTATGGAAATTTCCATGACAGATAACCATTTGTTTTTTGGTCTAAGTCACTGTGTTTTGGAGTGTCTATATTAGAGCAGTTTATACTATAATATAACTACTACAGTAACTATCTACCTTTCCTTTACCTTAGTTTTCTACCTAAAGAAATAACAAAAAAAATTTTATAAAATAAAGAAATAACAGATACTTAAACAGAAATAATAAGGAAAAGGGATCTATTGGGCTATGTTAAATTCTTGCTATCCTCTCCTACTTACCAGAGAAGCTACTAGGATCATAATGGTAGTAGTGAACTACTAATTTTTTCTTGCTATTTGACTTTACTTGCCCCCCCCCCCTTTTAAAGATTTATCTATTTTAAAGAGAGAGAGTGTGCACAAATGAGTGTGAGCCAGTGGTGTTTGGGGAGGGGCAGGGGGAATGAATCTTAAGCAGACTCCCTGCTGAGCACGGAGTCTGATGCAGGGCTGGATCTCTGAGATCATGACCCTAGCCGAAATCAAGGGTTGGAAGCTCAACCAACTGAGCCACCTAGGTGCCCCTCTTCCCCCCTCTTCTTAGCCAACAACTAAAGAAGCAATAATATTATAAAGTCAGACTTGCTAATGAGCCAAGGGTGACTTTAAGTTTCCCTTTCTCAGGTTTGACTCGGGTCAGGGACTAGAAATCTATTCAGTTTAGTGTTGATAAATGCTTAATCACTGCCTCTCTAGGGAAAAACAAGCTCCAGCTGGTAGAGTTTGCCAATTTCCATGGTGTAAATACTCTCACCATGGTCAAGTTCAACCTAGGAATATGAGAAATGCTCACATTTGCACCTTGCAAGATTAATACCAGCTGGCTCCAGAACACTGGGATCTATCTATCTGTTGCCTCAGTCTTGGGATTGCTTACACTCTGGAGGAGCATGCTAAATTTACAGTGATGTGCACAAGAAACAGGAAAGACAGTTTGGGGTGTGGCTCTGATGCTCTCAGAACTGCGTCTGGGGCCTGACCTTCATCTGATTTATGATGCTCCTGCAGTAACCTTTCATCCTTTTGGTTCAAGTCAGTGGTTAGTCAACTTGACTGCACACTGGAAACGATGGGGAATTTTAAAAAATAGCAATGCCTGGAGTCCAGCCCCAGAGATTCCAGTTCAACTGATCTGGGCCGAGAGTGTTAAAAGCAGATGGTCTTAATTGTAGCCAAGGTTGAGAACTGCTGGTTTAAAGTAGTAGACCTCTGGGGCACCTAGGTGGCTCCGTCGGTTAAGTGACCAACCAGCCAACTCTTATTTCAGCTCAGGTCATGATCTCAGGGTCCTGGGATCAAGCCCTGTGTCAGGCTGTGTGTTCACTGGTGAGTCTACTTGAGGATTCTTTCTCTCTGTCCCTCCCTCCACTCACTCTCTCTCTCTCAAACAAATCTTTAAAAATAAATAAAGTAGCAGGCCTCTTATTTATGTGACAGAGGGTTGGTATTATTATCTTTGCTTCTGGCTTAAAGAGGAAGACGTCAATGGCAAGGCCAGGGCCATTTTCTCAGTGAAAGAGAAGCCTGAGGGGATCTGCGCTCTGCCTCCTCTGTAGGTCCTAGGAAGACCCAGGAATATTACATTTCTGAACCTTAAAAAAACACTAGTGAGTCTTCCATTTTAATTAGAAATTTAAGTCAGCATAGGAAATGCTGAAATCCTAGAAGCTGTTAGAAATCATTTAATCATCTCTGTTATGTTTTGAATTTATATAAACTGGTATTTTCATTGTGAAATCTGGTTCAATTTCTTTCTGCCCACATTAGAAAGAGATGCTAAATTTACTGCTATTCAAACCAGGTTATACAGTTTTTGATTGTTAAGTTAACGTCTGAAGTAAGTTGTGATTAGAAGTTTACAAACTGGGGCACCTAGGTGGCTCAGCTGGTTAAGCCTCTGCCTTCAGCTCAGGTCATGCTTTCAGGGTCCTGGGATCGAGCCCTTAGGTCGGGCTCTGCACTGAGCAGGGAATCTCTTCGGGATTCTCTCTCTCTGCCCTCCCCCTCTTCATACACACTCTCTCTTACTCTCTCAAATAAATAAGTAAATCTTTAAAAAGAATAAAGAATTTTACAAATTGATAAAATTGCTAGTTTACTAATGAATCATTTTCATGCAGGAATATGTCATACAATATACAAATCTATATATAAATCCACAGACGATATAAGCAAGACACTAAATATCTGTTGAGCCTGGCACGTGGTCAGCAGAGGGGCAGCATGAGATGGAGGAAGAACACAGGAGCAAGAGGCCTGGATGATCAGCTTGACACGGTTCAAATCAGATGCAGTTTCCCAAGTCATAGAAATGAGGGCTAGAACAGGGTGACTTTGGCCTCTTCAACTTTCTTTTTTTTATTTTTTAAGATTTTATTTATTTACTCATGAGAGACACAGAGAAAGAGTCAGAGACACAGGCAGAGGGAGAAGCAGGCTCCCTATGGGGAGCCCAATGTAGGACTCGATCCCAGGACCCTGAGATCACAACCTGAGCCAAAGGCAGACACTCAACCACTGAGCCACCCAGGTGTCCCCAATTTTCATATTTTGACAAGGTATCCTGAGACTGAAATCCATCAGAGGTATCAACGAACCATTTAGGTTCAAAGAACCAAATAGGGACAGCCCAGGTGGCTCAGTGGTTTAGCACCGCCTTCAGCCCAGAGTCTGATCCTGGGGCCCTGGAATTGAGTCCCACATTGGGCTCCCTGCATGGAGCCTGCTTCTCCCTCTGCCTGTGTCTCTGCCTCTCTCTCTCTGTGTCTCTCATGAGTAAACAAATAAAAAAATCTTAAAAAAAAAAAAACAACTAAATAGATTCTTCCCCATAGGTTTGGCAGATATTGACAGACTCTGAAAATAAGTGTCTATTTCTAATTGTTTCTTTTTCCCCCAAATTAATGTTCTTTCTAAATTAGACATTGCAAATAAGTGTCATCTCCAGGTCCAGTCCATTTGACCAGTAGTGTTAGGAGTTGGTTGGACAGTGAGGTGGTCAGGGCCAGGATCCCCAACAAGAAAATATGGAGTCAGGAAAGCTAAGATAAGAAAGCACTAATAGGGATCCCTGGGTGGTGCAATGGTTTGGCGGCTGCCTTTGGCCCAGGGCGTGATCCCGGAGACCCGGGATTGAATCCCACATCGGGCTCCCGGTGCATGGAGCCTGATTCTCCCTCTGCCTGTGTCTCTGCCTCTCTCTCTCTCTCTCTCTCTCTCTTTCTCTCTCTGTGACTATCATAAATAAATAAAAAAATTTTTAAAAAATTAAAAAAAAAAGAAAGCACTAACATCCTGTATGCAACTTAGACACGATCGCATTGACATTCTGCTTTGCGGTCTTTGCAGAAATGACTTCTGCAGAATGTCTTAAATAAGACAGTTAACCACAAAGCATTTGTCCCTATCATGGCCAATGGGGAGTGAGGACCTAAGCCTCAGATGTCAGGCCCCAAAAACCATCAGCACGTGGACATCAGCCCACCAGGTAGACAGATACATGACCAAAGCCCTGATTGGCACCACTCAGCACACCCTGATTGCTTAAGGTTGTTCTGCAAAAGAGCTCATTAGACCCTAAACTCCGAAACCCCGAGGGCAACCCTCTTGGATCCCCTCCCTCTTTGGGAGCTTTGTACTATCCTCAATAGCACTCTGCTTGGCTGCCCACCACTCCCCATCCGGTCCACCTCTTCATCCTTGCATGCGTGTGATGGAGAACAGAGGGCACCACGGGCAGAGAAATCTCGTGACACTAGCAGTTTCCCACACCCCTATGTTGAGAAGGTTTCTGAAGCCAGGTGCAAACCTGGTGGGAGTTAAGAGTGCCATGAGGAACAGGGATGGTCTTGGGTCCGAAAGGGGGAAGACAGCAATACAGGCACGCCACATGCCATCTGTGTTCCCCATCTTTCCATTTAGACCAGTGTTTTCTTCACCTCCCGTTAAGTACCTCTGAAGTGAAATGAGTCTGGGGACTGGGTATTCTATCATCTTCCACTAGGAAAATTTAGTCCATTATCAAAGTCGAAATGGATCTAAAGGTAATTCAACCAAAGCATTTGCTTACTTACAGAGTCTTTGACAAGCAGCTCAATTCCAGTAAAATCTTTATAATGATCAAACAACCAGTAGTTGATTCACTTAAACAACTAATTTACTTAAAGAAAAAAAAAGACTTGTTATTTTGTTTTTGGCTAAAACAAACAAAACCCTGCTTTTTGCTTCTTTGGCTTTTAAGCTAGTCCCATTAGACACAGTCCAAAAGATAACAGAAATCGTGACCTTCCTTCTCTTCCGCCTCCTTAGGCCTGGGTGGCAGCAGTTTTCTGTTTAGGCTCTGTGTCACCACAGCATGATCTGAAAAGTAATTAACTACTTTAGGAGTTAATCCAGCATATACTTTGAAGCAGAAGCAATTCCATTCCTAATAGTTGCCTGGCAGATTGATTCCTACTTCTGGCTCTTGAAACTGTATGTAGTAATTGCCCCAGAATTTAAAAATCATCTGGGGAGTTCCTTCTTCCGCATCTAGGGTACAAACAGCTAATCACTTTGACATTTTGTAGCGTGTGTGTGTGTGTGTGTGTGTGTGTGTGTGTGTGTTGTAGAGGAAGAGGTTGTACTGCTTTCTGAATAGTGTCTTGAAAATCACTGTATAAGAAAGTTGTCTCTTCTCACTGGAAAGACCTGAACAATGCTTATTTGATTAGACTTTAAAACTAAGTTTCAAAACTAGTAAATCAATAATATGTAGAGAGAAATCTTTATAAGGTGTCTTGGAGTCTATGCTCTTGCACTTGGATATACTGGTTACAGAGTTGCTTTCAGGTTGGTTTTGGTGGTGCTGTTACTGTTTGTAAATCAGTGTTGTGACTGTCTTCAGAGCAACAACTCCATCAGTTTGTAAATTAACCTCTCATTTTCTTGATCAAAAGATCTTACTTGAGGGACACCTGGGTGGCTCAGTGGTTGAGCATCTGCCTTTGGCTCAGGTTACAATCCCGGGGTCCTGGGATTGAGTCCCACATCGGGCTCCCCACAGGGAGCCTGCTTCTCCCTCTGCCTATGTCTCTGCCTCTCTCTGTGTCTCTCATGAATAAATAAAATCTTTTTTTAAAAAAAGATCTTATTTTAACACTATTCTCATTGCCTTCATTTTATGCCTATGTTGATTTGATCATTAGACTATGTTCTGCATACTACCCTTCCTAAACTTGCTGAGTTCCCTGTGACTGGGGAGGCGAGTCAGACCTTCTTCCAAATGCTTCCATCTTCTCCAACTTTATAGTCTCATGCAACACTTGACAAGCAAGGAAGATCTCATCAAATAGTCTATGACTTTACTATCTTGATGGTTGTGTTTAGTTTATACTAGTTATTTACATTCTGTCCCTCTTCAAAAACTGTGGATGGTTCAGTTGGGGTTTTCAGCTATTATCAGTTACCCATCATCAATCACTGTAAATTTTTGAACTGTCAAGTAGACTTCAATATCTTAATGGTTTGAAATACTAAAAGGAATTGAACTAATAAGCAGAATTGCTTCTGCTTCAAAGTATATGCTGGATTAACTCCTAAAGTAGTTAATTACTTCTCAGATGAATCTCTAGTTTGGGGGTAATTAAAGGAACCAGTAAAAAAAAAATTTACTTCTGGTAAAAACAGAAAATTTAGGCCTTTCTCTCAAGCTGGTTACAGTTTGGTTGGAGACAAGACTAATGTACATAAGACAACATGTACAATGTGAGGCATTTGATTACTAAGTCATAATGGTGCTCGGTAAATTAGAGGGGGCCATAATCCCTGAGGATTGGTTAATGAATAAAGGCTTCAGAGATGAGGTAAATTGAGTCAAGTATTAAAGGAGACTAAGGTTTGGAAAGGCAGAGGGAGAAGAGAAAACATTCCAAGTGAGACGCTGACAAGGGCAAATGCACAGAGAGAAAAACCAGTGTGGTCAATGGGGTGGTCAGCCTGTCTACAACAGGGGTTTGGAGTGTGCTGGCAATTATGTAAATTTGATAGATAGGCATCCAATTACGATGGGGCTTTAAAGCTACACAAGGGACGCCTGGGTGGCTCAGCAGTTGAGCCTCTGCCTTTCACTCAGGGCGTGATCCTGCAGTCCCAGGTTGGAATCCCACATTGGGCTCCCTGCATAGAGCCTGCTTCTCCTTCTGCCTATGTCCCTGCTTCTCTCTCTGTGTCTCTCAGGAATAAATGAATAAAATCTTAAAAAAAAAAAATATAAAGCTATAAGAGGCTAGTGGTTAGTGTAATAGAAAATCAGAGTCCACTGAGGATTTTGACCTAGGGAGTGATATTATAAAATGTTTTCAGATTCTATTTCTGACAGTGATACAGAGAATGAAGTAAGACTAGAAACAAGGCAGCTGAACTGGCTTAGCAGTAAAGGAAATAGGACATTCTGACTATAGGCGGGGAAAAGGCAAGAGAGAATTCAAAGGAAATTTCAACCAGCCTTGGTGTCCGGCTAGATGTGGGATAAGGATGGAGTAAAGTCAAGGGTAAATCTGGAGGTGGGTGAAGGCTGGGGTCGGGATTTCAATGACAGAACCAGGGAAGCCAGAGGAAGGAAGTGCCTTTGAATGTGTGGAATTTGAAATGACAGTGAGCCATTTGACACTGTCATTTGACAGTGAGTAAGGAGGTGACACTGTAGAAAGCTGATTTGAGAGTCATGAAACTTTGTTTCAAAACCTTAGTCTGTAACTATCTCCCACTGATAAGGAGAGTAGGACCTGACTCACCTGGCTATGGAATTGACTAACTGTGGTCAGAATGTGAAAGTGTTTTGTAAAGTGCTATCCAAATATGTGTCTTCAGCATTTTACTATGAGTGCATCTTCTCTCCGGCTGCTATGATGCTGAAGAGGATGGAAAACGTCTGTGCATAAATTTCACTCTGGTATGTTTTGAGATATATCATATCTGGTGACGGGGAGACTGGCTGGAAAGCCTTTGTAGGGAAACAGGTAAGAGATGGTGATGAGGATCTGGCCCCGGGTAGTGACAGGCAGTTAGAACTCAAGAGACTTAATATGCTTTTTAGGAGGAACTGATTGGATGTGGGAAATGAGTAAGAGGAAGGATCCTAGGGCCTAGGGTGACATCCAGGCTTCTCATATGGGCAATTGATAGACTGTGGTTTAAATTACTGAGAAAGAGACAATGGAAGGAGGAGCACACTGGATCAGGAAGGAGTATCATGACTTTAGTTTGTACACTGTGGTACACAGAATCACGCCCCACCCAAAGAAGTCCATGTTCTAATTCTCAGAACCCATGAACATGTTATCTTTTCTGGAAAAGGGCCTTTATAGATGTGATTCAAGATTTTAAGATGAGATTATCCTAGACTGTCTGGATGGGCCCAGTGTCCTTTTGAGTGAAAGAAAGAGGCAAGGAGAGTGAGAGAGTGGAGGGATGTGAGAAAGATGGGCCACTGCTGGCTTTAAAGATGGAAGGGGCTGCAAGCCAAGGAATGGGGATGGCTTCTACAGGCTGCAATAGATAAGAAATGGGCTCTTGGGCAGCCCCAGTGGCCCAGTGGTTTAGTGCCACCTTCAGCTTGGGGTATGATCCTGGAGTCACGGGATTGAGTCCCACATCAGGTTCCCTGCATGGAGCCTGCTTCTCCCTCTGCCTGTGTCTCTGCCTCTCCCTCTCTCTCTCTCTCTCTCTCTCTCTCTCTCTTTGTGTCTGTCATAAATAAATAAAATCTTAAAAAAAAAAAAAAAGAAATGGGTTCTTACCTAGAACTCCCCAAATGTGGGGTGTATGGCTAAAACCTTGATTTTAGCCAAGTGAAGCCTGTGTTGGACTCTGGACCTTCATAACTGTAAAATAACACATTCTGTCATTTTAAGCCACTAAGTTGGTGGAGATTTTTTGCAACAGCAATGGAGAACTAATATAAACACATTTGAGGTATGTAGGAGTCATCCAAGTCGAGATCTAGGACAGTTTTATATAGAGGTCTGGGATGGAATTGTATAGCTATCTATAATTAGTCATTTGCACATGTCATATATATGTGTGTGTGTGTTTATGTATATTTTAACATCTCTGAAGTCAGGATGTGTCTTACAATTGATAATATAATTGTTATTGTCAGGGAACAGATGTGCTGTCTATGCATGTCCAGGTGGTTAGACAGACAATGTTATCTCTGGACATTTCAGTCAACAAAACCCAAAGACTGTTTGAGAAAGGTATGTGAGTTGTTGTCTGAAGACTCTCTGTTAATAAGTTTTGGTAAGCTCAAGAAAGAGCCAACCTAAAAATCTTCAGTGTAGGTGTCAATGACTTGGAAGAAATTCTTCAAGACATTACTAATTCTTTCAAGTAATGTCACTTTATCAATGTTCTTGATAGAACAAGAGATAGCGCTATGATGGAAAAACAAACATATAGATGAATTTGAGTCAAAAAATAGCTCTGAGGAGTTGGATTCCAAAAAATCTTAAATAATATATTGATCAATATAGTGTGCTTATAATTCCTTTTTATACATGCACAAAAGTCTAAAAGAACTTCTAAAAAGTTATGAAATGAAACTTTTAAGTGATATGAAAGCATCATGTCAACCTAATTAACACCATGCTTTACTCCTGCCATTCACAAAGTAATGGTGAACCTTACAATCGAAAGGACTCTAAAATTTGATGGTCTTTATAGCCATAGAGATGGCTAAAAGATTCAGAAAATACAGAACAAAAAGAGCAGAAGATTTGCTGAAAAAGTCTCAGAAATATCAGAATCAAATAATTTGAAAATATGTATCTAGAGCCACAAAAATATTTATACTCCTTAATCCCATTTTGGGTAATTTATCCTAAGAAAGTCATCTAAAAGAATAAAAAAATGATTAGACAATGGAAGGTTACTTCCATGAGGAACTGACATGGATGACAGTATCAGAAGCTGACCTATGACAATGAGTCCCAGCACTCTGACACTGGCAAGTACCCTACACCTCATGCCAATTGAGAAATGCAGTTCATAGTTATTCAGAACATGGTAGTAGCTTTGGTGAGTCATGACTTGTGTACTGATACTCTTTTGCCCTTTCCAAAAGGGTATACAGAGCATCCTGACTTCTCTGTGTAATCTCAGGTTTATATTTACCAAGACATAGGAGATAATTGGATCAGTTTGAGCCCATCCAACATGGTGCCATGCTGTTGGGCAGAGTGTCTTACAGAGCCACTTCATGGGCCTTTCTGATATCCAGCCTAAATGTGTCTCCTTTGGCCCAGACACAGATCTCTTGGTCCACTAGTACCTAGAGTATGAAACTTTATGAGGAAAGAATTGTCTGTGGCTATTTTCCTCAGAGGCAGGCTATGACCATGGCAGGTATTTAGAATTTCATGGACTATCTAGAACTACATAATTTAGGAAGTGAGAAGGGGTACATTTTTTGTTACAGAAAAAAGGAGATAATCTAAATATCCAAAAACAGTGAAGTAGATTATTTCATTATTTTAGTACATTCACTCAATAGAATTTTATTCACATTTTGAAGATGACAATTACAATAACAAGTAGCAGCACGGAAAAAAGAGAAATACAATACTGAACATAACTACTAGTGAAGCTTCATAAAAATACGTATTTATATTGAAAATGATCATAGTTGCATAGGGAATGGGATTTATGAGTGACTATTTTCTCTATAATTTGAATTTTATGAGGCATTATGATGTTATTTTACAATCATAATAAAAATAAGAGAAAACACGATCTGAACAACTATGGTTTATGAAATAAAGTCCTCAATCTAACTTCAAAAAAGATATATAATCTGGAGTTGCAAACTACTAAAATACGGAATAATTAATAGAAACTTTATGACAAGTGATCAATAAAGGTCTGATCTGAATAAATAATGATTTAAAATGGACTCATAAAGCCCCAAAACAGAATAACCATTTACTTTCATGTTCCTTCATCAGAAGTAAATTTGTTACCAATACAGTGGTTCTTACAAAATCCAAAATAGATTTTTATATAACTTCTTTCTTAATAACGTTCTTAACATCTTCAAAGATCTCAAAAGATCTTCACATATAAGAAGCTTTTCTAACTCTAACAAGTGGGTAGTAATGGTCAGTCTCATTTCGTGGTGGAAGAATTGTTTAAAGACGTGTCCAAGATAATCCACTGCCCAAATATTCAAGTGAAAAATATAGTTAGCCTTTTGACTGCTTAACTGATAACAACTGCCCAGCAATCTGCACTCATAGAGCATTGCTGAGCAGTAATTTTCCAGCTACATGAAACTCATGTCTTTAGATATCAAGGACTCCTACTCCTACATTGAGAATTATTCTCTTCATCAATGCATCAAAATTTTCTGTACTTTCTTAAATGTATATTGAACATAATTTAGCCTTTCAAAATGGAGAGTTCTAGTTATGAAGATGATTTATCAACAATGATATACTAACTTCTTTGCAGTGATGACTTCTTAGATTATTTAGAATTATGATCATTTTTTATGGAAAAATGGCCCCAGATATATTTTTACCTTTTGCATTCTTGAATATATATGTGCGTATACACGCAAAGACACATGTGAAAACACACACACGGATTCCATCCTGGCAAACCCGCCTACTTTCTTACTGCCTCTTCTTCTTCTTTTTTTTTTTTTTTTTAAGATTTTATGTTTTTATTTATTTGAGAGCTAGAGAGCCAGCAGCGGAGAGCAAAGGGAGAAGGACAAGCAGATTCCCCACTGAGCATAGAGCCTGATGCAAAGCCAACATGGGGCCCATGAAGGGTGATCCCACAACCCTGAGATCATGAGCTGAAATCAAGAGTCTGTTGCTCAATCGCTCAACCAACTGAGACACCCAGGGACACCCTTACTGCCCCTTCTTAATTTCTTTTTCTTTTCTTTTTATAAAGATTTTATTTATTTATTCATGAGAAACATACAGAGACAGAGGCAGAGACCCAGGCAGAGGAAGAAGCAGGCTCCATGCAGGGAGCCCGATGTGGGACTTGATCCTGGGACTCCAGGATCACGCCCTGAGCTGAAGGCAGACGCTTAACCGCTGAGCCACCCAGGTGTCCCCCCTTCTTAATTTCTACTTCTAATTTGCCTTGAACATAAACACTAGTAAGCAAGTTTGTAAAAATGTGTTGTAGAACAAGAGTTTAAAAGCTTACTTTAGGTACTTATATATATGTAAAATTGTAAGTGTAAGGATGCAGTTATTTAGAGGCTCCTTTATGGAGAGATGAGATTGTTGGAAAAAGCGCCCTAATTAAGGAAAGGTTGAGAAATAGTTATGTACTAGGGGCCTTGTATTTTATGCCTCACTCCTTGACTTCTAGAAGATTCCCCGTTTATCTGGAAGTGCCCACCCCTCCATCTATATGTTATAATGGGAAAAGCAATGGTTGGGTGCTATGTTCCCCTCTCACTATAGGGTCATAAATGTTTGGCATAGGTAGGCACATGACTGAAGACTGGCCATTTATTTTCTTCTCTGGACATTTGAAATCAGAAGGAAAAGACAGAGAAAGGGAGAAAAATCAGTCCCTCTTTAAGTGGCCGGATGCGTCAGATGAAAATTCTGTGAACTGGTAAAGGTCATAATTTCCATCCCATGAACACAAAGGAAGAGAAGGCATTAAGAGAGGATGGAGCAGATGCACAGAGAAAAGAATGGTAGGAGAGGCCAGACAGCTTCTAGTGCCTTCGTGAAGCCAGCTAAATCTTCGTCCTTGAGTTCTATGTAACCTAGGGGTGACTTTCAAAATACTTAACAGTGGCATAGGAAAAAAAAATCAGGTGAAGGTCAGATGGCTGCTACACAGTCCTGGCAGTCTGCTGCCCTTCCAGGCATTACCCTTTTTGTGATGGAGCACAGAATCCTGAGAAATCCCCAGAAGATAAGCAGGGGTGGCTGAGGCATGAGGAGGCCTTTGGGGGTCTCAGAGCAACCAGGAACAGAGCATTCTATTTATTTATTTTTAAAGGAAGGAAGAATTCCTTTTTTTTTTTTTTTTTAAGATTTATTTATTTAAATAGACATAGAGAGAGAGGCAGAGACACAGGAGGAAGGAGAAGCAGGTTTCATGCTGGGAACCCAATGTGGGACTCGATCCCAGGACTCCAGGATCGCACCCTGGGCCAAAGGCAGGCGCCAAACCGCTGAGCCACCCAGGGATCCCCAAGAATTCCCTTTTTTAAAAAGATTTTATTTATTTATTTGAATGAGAGAGAGAGAGAGAGAGCATGCATGAACAAGGGCAGAGGCAGGCAAAGGCTCCTTACTCAGCAAGAGCCTGTTGCATTTCAGGGCTCAATGCAGAGTTCCATCCTATCACGACCTGAGCCAAAGGTAGACCCTTACACCACTGAGCCACCCAGACGCCCCAGGAACAGAGCATTTAAAAATGTAAATCTCACAGAGGAAGACATAGACATGGCCAACAAGCACATGAGAAAATTCTCCGCCTCACTTGCCATCAGGGAAATACAAATCAAAACCACAATGAGATACCACCTCACACCAGTGAGAATGGGGAAAATTAACAAGACAGGAAACCACAAATGTTGGAGAGGATGTGGAGAAAGGGGAACCCTCTTGCACTGTTGGTGGGAATGTGAACTGGTGCAGCCACTCTGGAAAACTGTGGAGGTTCCTCAAAGAGTTAAAAATAGACCTGCCCTACCACCCAGCAATTGCACTGCTGGGGATTTACCCCAAAGATACAGATGCAGTGAAACGGCAGGACACCTGCACCCCGATGTTTCTAGCAGCAATGTCCACAATAGCCAAACTGTGGAAGGAGCCTCGGTGTCCATCGAAGGATGAATGGATCAAGAAGATGTGGTCTATGTATACAATGGAATATTCCTCAGACATCAGAAAGGGCGAATACCCACCATTTGCTTCGACGTGGATGGAACTAGAGGGTATTATGCTGAGTGAAGTTAATCGGAGAAGGACAACATATGGTCTCATTCATTTGGGGAATATAAAAAATAGTAAAAGGGAATAAAGGGGAAAGGAGAAAAAAATGAGTGGGAAATAGCAGAAAGGGAGACAGAACATGAGAGACTCCTAACTCTGGGAAATGAACTAAGGGTGGTAGAAAGGGAGGGGGGTGGGGGGTGGGGGTGACTGGATGACGGGCACAGAGGGAGGCATTTGATGGGATGAGCACTGGGTGTTATTCTATATGTTGGCAAATTGAACACCAATAAAAAATAAATTTATAAAAAAAATAAAATAAAAATGTAAATAATGAACATCACCATATAAGAGCAATCAACCAACTATCAGCCTTGTCTGTGTCCTTATAAAAAATTCTGCTTTTTCATTTCAGGTAGTTTGAGTGATTTCTGTTATATACAACTGTAAATCTAAAAAATATGATTTGTGCTGTGTCATGGTTTGCCATCTATTTTGCTGACTGAATCTGATGGTAACTTCAGAAAGACTTAGGGGCTAGAATGAACTCTGAAGTAATTTTGTCCAGTCTCCCACTCAAATTTACTTTTCATCCAAATAATTTATCACAAGGAAGAAAAAAATCTGACCCTTTAATTTAGTCAAAGTACAAGGAATAAACACACTAATTAGTTTTGTTCATGTTACAATGTAATACATGGTCATTGCAGAAAATTATTTTAAATCAAGATTTAAAAAAAAAACTCTTCTCCAGTCATTAACTTCAGAAAATTACTGTTAACACTTTGATTTGCTATATCCTTATTTTCTAGACTTTCTAGTTTTTGCAAGAATAGTTTTACATGGCAGCCATGTCTTAATATATTATGCTCTTTCTTTCCACAAAAAATCCAGATTTTAAAAATCTCTTATCCTGTATTACATTTCTTGGTGTTGAGGCATTGGGGGAAGGGAGGAGGACAGATCTCAGAGTTCTTCGAGGTACAAGGTTTATGTAGCTCTTTGCTCCTTGCGCACAGTGCAGATCTCAGGAGAACAGGGTTGACCTTATTTCCAGGCAGAATTATTCATGTCACTACTTTTACTTTGGAAGCTGCTTAGCAAGTCATGTCTGACTGTATGAGAAGGGATGAATTTACACATTCAGCAGCAGGTGCACTGAAGTCAACTAAGTCCATTATTTAATCTCCAATATTAGCTCCCGAATTGCAAAATGGGAGGAAGACAAATGAGTTATGAAACCTCATATATCACTTAGCTTCCTTACTTTTATCCATTGGGAAGGAAAATCTTGTCAAGTAAGAAAAGCTGTTTGCATTTAATCACTTAGACTTCTATCTAGAGTATTTTTAAGGTGATGCAAATTGTTGGTGTTAAAGATCCGCCAGACCAAACGAAGTGGCTGGCCACTGCATGGGGACGAATCACCCATAGTGCAGCAGAAATGGAGAGACCTGAGAATTCAGATGGCCATGAAGGAATAGCCAGGGACACTGGAAATAAAGAGCAGCAGGTAAGTTCTGTGAGGCTGGGCAGATCTGTGCTTCTAGAAGCCCGATAAAAGGAAATAAGAAAAACTACTGCCATTTCAGTCTGCATGGATAACAGTGCAATGTTCAAAAAAATGTAGTGGTTCACCTGCACTCCACATTCATCATCTTCTGTCTGGATCAGATGCTCAGTTCTGCAAGCCACTTTTGAAGAAGGAGGTTGGCAAATTAGAGTATGTGTCCAATAGTAAAACAAGCCAGAGGCAAAGGGGAATATAAGGGGGTTTTAAGGTAACAGGTATGGTTCATTTGGAGAAAAGACTGAAAGAGAGGATGTCACTCTCTTTATAAATTTGAAAGCTCATAAATGTCTATCAAAAGGAAAATATTTAGGGGCACCTGGATGGCTCAACCAGTTAAGCATTTGCCTTTGGCCCAGGTCACGATCCCTGGGTCCTAGGATCAAGACCCATGTTGGGCTCCCTGCTCAGCAGGGGAATTTGCTTCTCCCTTTCCCTTTGCCCCTCCACCTGCTCATGCTCTCTCTCAGTCACTCGCTCCCTCAAATAAATAAATAAAAATAATTAAAAAGGAAAATATTTAAATATATTATGGCATGTCTGTATTAGGGAGCACTATACACAGCCATTAAGAATCTCACATTCAAAAAACGAAGTGACAGAGTACAAATACAAAACAAATTTGCTTAAAAAATAAAATTTTTCTTCTTTAATGTTTATGAATTTTCTACAATAATATTACTTCTATACTAATATTAAAATCTGCATATAGACAAAAGAGAAAGCAGAAACAAAAGTCTGGAATGTGGAGGTGGCAGGGGGGGAATGTGTGAGTATGTGTATGTGTATGCTGAGAGAGATTATTGTTTTTTCTCTATTTTTATTTTAAATTATAAAAACAGTACATGAACACTTACTATAAATAATTAGATAATAATTTCAATCATTCAACAAATATTTATTAAGCATCTTTTTAGGTACTTCTACTCTTCCTGGTTCTAAAGGACAAAATAAGTAGCAGTGGATAGAAGAGACATGGGAGTAGAAGGGGGCTCAGTTAAAAAAAAAAAAAAGTCAGAACTTCCAACAGAATAGGCTGCTTTATACAGTGAAAAGCTTCCACGTCACTGGAAGTGTTCAATCATGTACATTACTGTGGGAATTCTTATATTGAGTGATAAGATATAGGACTTCCAAGATCTCTTCTGATTCTGAGGCTAAATGACTTTCTACATTAATGATAAAGATCAGGAGATAAGTCCTCACCACTCATCCACCATATAATATTGGGCAACTCAAGTTCCCTCTGACAGTTGTTTCTAAAATAGGAGAAATAACACTGATTAGACCAATGGAAACTTGACGGGTAAGATTGAGAATGTTTCTGAAATACTTAGATCACGTTTAGTAGATAAATGAAGTCATTTGTTGTAAATGATCTAATGCAATTCTCAGGGCTACAGCATCGTCTATAACATTAGAATCTTTAATGAATGTCTTAAACTAGGATTTCAAATCCTTACTTTAAAAACCTTTGGTTCTACATGGGGCTCATTGTTCATCTATTATTTCCACACTTTCACAATACCATTAGGTCACAATGTGACCTCCTTCGCAGGGGCATGCCCATACCACAGTGATTCAGAAAACATCGTTTTGGAGATTGGGGCATTTAAAAAGGAAAATGATAATTAGAAAGGCAAATTAATGCCACAATGAGCTACCACTTCACACCCCCTAAGATGACTGTACTAAAAAAGACACAATAAGAAATGTTGGTGAGGAAATGGGGAGATTAGAAGGCCCATAGAGCCCTGGTGGGAATGTAAAATGATGCAACCACTCTGAAAAGTAATTTGGCACTTCCTCAGATGCTACATGTGGAGTTATCACATGACCCAACAATTCTACTCCCATTTCTTAAGCCAAGAGAAATGAAAACTACACCCACACAAAAACTCACAGGTGAACATCCATATGAACCTGTGAACATATGAACATCCATAGCAGCATATAGCTAAAAAGTAGAAATAGTTTAAATACCCACCAACTGATAAACAAAAATATAGTATTTGTAAAATGGAATATCATTCAGCAACAAAATGGAATGAGGTATTGGCAGGTCCAATAATATAGGGGAACCTAGAAAACATGATGCTAAGTGCAAGAAGCTAGTCATAAAAGACTACACACTGTGTTATTCCATTTACATGACATGTTCAGAACAGGCAGATCTATAGAAACACGAACTAGATTAATAGTTGCATAGGCCTAGGAGGCTGAGGGAGGGGACACAACAGTAACTGCTAGTGGGTAGAGTGTTTCTTTTTGGGGTTATGAAGTATTCTAGAATTAATTGTGTTGATTACACAACTCTGAATATACTAAAACACTGCGTTGTACGTTTTAGGTGGGTGTTATTTCAAATGCCATTTTGAAAAAAGGAAGAAAATTATGGTTTTACAAGTTCATTTCAGCTTCCTACATTTCTTTGGCTATTATCAGGCCTGCTGTAATATTTCCTGGATATAGTTTCATAACCAAGACACCACTACAGAAATAGTGTGTGGTCTTCCAGTACAATGTTCCACGGTGAGTCAGAACTTTCAAACAAAGGCCACAAGGTAGAACAAGCTGGCAAACCAAATTTAGACCTTGTGGAAAACATTGCAAATGTAAAATATTAGCTTTAGGACCTCATGACCTAGTTGGACCCAGTTAAAATTACTGTAGATCAGAGCTTCATCACATGGATCAAAATCTAACCAGATAACGAAGTAGATGTTCCAATGTTTCAAGGTGCACTAGTTAAAAGCCAGTCCCTGATTTGAGTCAAAGTCCTCTAAAGATCAGAAAAGGATGTAAGAGTAATTTTTAAGTCACCAAAAAGGAAATAAGGAATGAAACAAAATGTCACAAATGAAGATATTCACCAAAGAACAGGGAGTAGTTGCTAAAATACATCTTTTCTTTTCTTTTTCTTTTTTTCTTGCTTGCCTTGTCTTTCTAACAGAATTGAAAGATGCCAAGGACAGGTCCCCTGTGCCCTCCTTTTGAGGCCCTCTATGGCATTTACACAGTATCCTGCCACAGGGAATTATAGTGACCCAAGGCCCTATGCCTTCCAGCTTCTGCCCACCCTCACCTCACCTCCTTCCACACCTGCTCCCCACATGCTGGTTCCCACTATTCTCAAATCTCAGGCTCTTGTCCACCGTAAGCCTCTGACCATACTGGTCCTCTGCCCGAATGCTCTTCCATGTTCTTTTCATGGTTCCCCTTTTTTAAAATTTTCAGGTCTCCACTCAAATGTTACCTCCTTCGAGAGGCCCTCCCTCATCATCCCATATAAAGCAAGTCAGTTCCCATGAGAGTCTGTCATTTCGTCCAATTTGTTTGCTTCACAGTATTTATCACAAAGTCTTTCAACAACATTTGACAAATATTTATTCTGTCCCTAGTTTTAAGTGCTGGGGATACAGCAATGTACAAAACATGTAGTAGTTCAATTCGTATTTGTGGTTTCTTGCATATTCTTTGTCCTCTGTATCATAACCTATCATATAACCTTCTCTATCACGTAACTTCTTTGTAAGCAGGAACTGGCTAAAAGGGAGGCAGCATGATGTAGATAGAGGCCAAGAGCAATAACTGCAGAATTAGGATGGAATCCTGGATCTTCCACCTAACCAAATTATTTAATCACTCTGAACCTTCTTCCCCATCTGGCATAATAATAGTACCTTATTTGGGGGGTTATTACAAGGACTAATCAAATAGTATGGTTTAGTCACTTAGAAAAAAACTTTAGCACATAGTAAACCCTATAAAAATGTTTATCAGAAAAAATGTTTTTTGACCATTGGACCAATCCAGTACCTGACAAATAGCTATTGTAGTTAAATGGATTAATAATTACAGTGCCTGTGGTTAAACATATTTTAACTGGGCCAAAACCTAAACAGAATGTGGAATTAACAAGAGTAAAATGCTACTTTTCATTTCTGAGCTTCTTGTTGGAAAAACTTCTTTGGTCTTAGGGAGAGAAGGTGACATCCCTGGTCAAGTCCAAGCCAGAGGCAGGATTCTCTTTGAAATCTGCTAGGAATATTGTGGCTGTTTTCTACCATAGGAGGTTCTGGGACTTTCCAGGAAGGAAGGGCTGTCAGAATTCCACTTAGTCTATTTTATCCACCATAAAACTGAAATAGAGTTGTGAAGAGGCTAACCACTAACCATTTTCAATAAGTCTTTCCAGTAAAAATTAACCAACAGATGTATAAACGTAGTGCATCTGCACCTGAATATTCTGTATGTACAAACTTCCAGGAAAGATAGAATCAAATGGAAGAAGGATGACTATAGTCATCAAAGCCATTGGGAGCTGCTGGTAAGTATTTGCCAAGATCCTATCAAATTCTGGCATTTTTGAAAATGTTAATGGGGGAGACCAAAAACACAGAAAAGCAAAATATTTTGTCACAGATTTGCCTTCAAGAAGTCCACCATCTACTTAGATCAAAATCTCCATACATCAAAATGGGGAAAACTTTATAAAGAAATAACAATATATGGGAGGCAGAATAATGGGAAACACCCTCCACTAATGTTGACATCCTAATTTCAGGACCCCTAGCTATGTTAGGTTACATGGCAAAGGGGAATTAAGGTTGCAGATGTAATTAAATTGCTAATCAGCTGTCCTTAAAATAGGGAGATTACTCTAGATTATTAAGGTGGGTCAATGTAATCACAAGCGTACTTCAAAGGGAAGAAGGAGGCAGACAGTGTTAAAGAGATGTGATGACAGAAAGCAGGCTCACAGAGATACTATTTTGCTGTCTTTGAAATGAAGGAAGGGAACCATGAGCCAAGGAACGCAGGGAGCCTCTAAAAGCTGGAAAAAGTAGAGAAACAGATTCTCCTCAGAGCTTCCAGAAGGAACAAAATCCCACCAACATCTTGATTTTAGCTCCAATGAGACCACTCTTAGAGTTCTAGGCTATAGAACTGCAACAGAATAAATGTGAGTTGTTTTCAGCCACTAAGTTTATGGTAATTTGTTACAGCAGCTAGAAAGCTGATACAACATATAATAAAACTCCAAGTATTATCCTAAATAAATTAGGAAGGGGAGAGACAACAATGCTGACTAAAGCTATCAGGGAAAGTGTTTTTGAGTGCGAAGGATTTCAGATTGCTCTTTTCATAGTTTAGAGGATGAATGTAAAAAACAAAAGCTCAGTATGGATACATGCTCAATCTATAAAATCATAAAGGGAGTCTGGATTTATTTACTAAATGCCAGTTTACCAGAGCCAAGAAGCACCTCCCTGAAACAAAAAAAGTAGCTTTAGTATAGATGGCTGGACAAACAGATGGACAGA